>NC_043750.1:37290275-37609025 GCF_902148845.1 Salarias fasciatus | reverse complement strand
GTCGTACAGGATGGATTTCTAATTTATGCACTCAGAGATGAGACGGAGCCCCTGACAATACATTTAATAACCGTTTTCCACGTATAGACCCCACTCTGTGATTATGTTGTTTTGTTTTATTTCTCACAGTTTGCTGTATGGAATAGCGACAGGTTTCTGTTGCCATGGTTACATCACACATGGACGTCACTCTGTCCTTGCTCTTAAGGACATGTTTGAGCCTTACCTGCTGCATGATGTGGATTTTTTTGGTTGGATTGTCAATGTTTGATGGAAAATATGGAGTTACTGGAGTATTTAGTGCTTTTTGTCATCTAAGGTTTCCACCAGGAGCTTTTGTAAGTGTTAAAAATACACAGATTGACCAAAGCTTAATTACTGACTGAATAATATTGTTTAGGTCTGCCATCTTGTTGGCATAGATGAATGATTTGAATGAAATCTATGGAATTTTTTGAGGCCTGGTTGTTGTATACCACATCCATTTTTTGCTCTGTGGCAGGCATGAGATCCTCCTGCAGGAAGCCACGGCCACCAAGAGATACTGTCTCCATGAAAGGCCTGACCACCTACCTGAACATGCCTCATGTCAAAATAACATTCACATAGTTTTCAGAAGCAGACGGTTTCCCAGGAGAGCATTCCTCAGCCATCAAACTGGCTCTGTAATACTGTATTTTCCCCCCATCCTGGTACCAAGGATGGGAAAAAGACCCCATTCAAGGCTGAATTTACACCAGGTTTCAAGTGAAACTGCATTGTTTTTTGCACTTTTATTTTAGAGAAGATTCACCTTAACATGGTGCCGTTTTGAAAACAGTATCCGTTTACATGGAAATAGCAGAAATGCTGAAAACAAAGGAGTTAACATGTAGGGCCACTAGGGGATGCTGTTGTTGGAACTACACAGGTGCAAAGAACAATAGATGGGAACTATTCACTGTGGCCATGGTGTGTGCAGTGTTAAAGCAGTGTTAAAAAAGTATTTTAAAAAAATGTTCGTTTTCAGTGGCTCCACCCACCGTTGTCGTGCAAATGCACATCTAAAACGCAACAACCTGCTTCATTTTTCAATTGAAAACATTGTCATGTAAATGAGGCCCATGATAAATGAAGCACAAGCACCATTCACTGGATGATAATAATGAAAATGTGATCCATCAGACTGGGCCAACTTCTGCCATCACCGCTACACCTACTGATATTTTTTTGGGACTTTTTGGTCACTTGGTGAATGTTCACGGTGAATGGTTTGTCATGCTGCCCCTGACTCAGTAAACAGTGTCTTCTGACACTTTTCACTTTGAACCATCGGCCACTTCTGCAGCAGCTTCAGCTTTGGGATCGGACCACACTGTCCAGCCTCTCCATCTGCTTCATTGCGCTTCGCCCTTCCGTGACCCCATCGCTGGTTCGCTGCTGTTGACCACATTTGATAGATACTCACCTGCAGGTCCGGAGCTGCTCTGACCCCGTCTAGCCCCCGTTAAACTCACTCAAATCCTTCTGGTTTTTTTTTCCCTGCTCAACTCTGAGTGATGTGTTTATTTTTTATGGCTGATCAATCATTTGCTTTAGCATTATATGTAATTAAATTCTTCATGATGCGGCTCTACATAGTGTTTTTTTTTAATGCAGTTGCTCTTAGTGTGATAAATCAAAGTGTGAGACAGGGAGCTGGAAAAGTGACTGTCAGATGGGAATGTGTGGGCAGTTGGCTTGATGTATGAAAAACGCCCCTTTCGATTGAAAAATTGAGTGTGACTGAGAGACTGATGCACATGCTGCTTCTTCACTTTATCTCTTCTCCCTCGCACTTTATTTATTCTCTTCGCAAGATACATGTTTGATTAGTAGATCTCTGTGAAAATTACTTATCATTAAATTTTCTAGTGCATGCCAGAGAGCGGGACTGTCACTTTTACGTTCACAAGCTCTAATTATAGGCTTTGACTCATAATTTAGTCTAATTTATGAGCTCCCCAGCCCAATGCTCCGCCTGTGTTTCCCTCCGTGAAACATTTAAAGCGCCAGATGGGGAAATAATGAACTTTTCTTGCAGAAGGCAGCTGACAGAAGCTTATGAAACCAGAAGCTGTTGACTGGGATCTCAATTAAGTGGACCGTGACGTATTAACACTCACATACAGATTGTTAAAATGCAAAGCTTTGTTGGGGGGGAAAAAAAGAGGGAATGTCAGCTTGTAGTTATGCTTCTGTTATCCTTTAGCAAAAGCTCAAAGTATTATCTCCAGAAAAGACATCTGGTTACCAAATGGAGGATGAAGATAAACCAGAGCGTCATCCGGGACCACTGATGGAAGAGGGAAAAAGAATGGCAGAGGAGAAAGTGTTACAGTGATAGAAACAACGAAGAAGAAAAAAACCAGGACGTTACGACATGAGGGGCTACAAATGTAATGAGGGTATTAAGCAAGACTCGGACTGAAATGAAGAAATCAAGGCTCAAGATGTGATAGCAAAGGGTGAGAGATGAAGAGCGCAGTAGTAGATGGAGATAAAAAAGCAGAAATATCTGAAGGGTTGAGAGTTAGAGGAATGAGTGTCGAGCTCACTGCATTGAGACCGTCTGACCCGCACTTCTTTTATCCATCCAAGATCAAAGCTCAGGAAAAAAAAGCTTATGAGAAAACCCAGGGGACGGGATTATACATAAGTTTGATGCTTTCAGTGGATAAGGAACTTTTTTTTTTTTTTTAAATCTAATTCTGGACACAGTCATAATGATTATCATTAACATCAGCACTCCTCTCGTGTGATTGTAGTCACAGATGCTCTCATGCATCTTTAACTGGTGAGCTTTGAGAGCCATTGTTTTATTCAGATGGTTTTAGGAGGTTTTGAGTGTCGCAGCATCTGCTGAAAATGTGAGTCAAGAGGAATGAGTGTGTTAAAAGCTCTTTATAGGTAAAAATTATACTTTTGGCTGGGAGGGACTGGGCAGCGGCGGCGGCGGCGGCGACGACGCATATGTGGAGAAAACGTAACGGAGCAACACATAAACAGAATCCACAGATCAGAGGCGCTGATCTATTATGTCCAACAACGTATGATCATCAACCACATTGCTAAAAAGCACAAATAGTAACAAAACAAATGATAAAATAACCATGTCTCTCTCACCTTTAGTAGAGTTTGAGTCTCCTCTTTTTTTGAATTTTGAATAGCACAACACTTCATACTGATTTGACCAAGCCAGCAGTTTGCTGTTGTTTTTTAAGCACATAATAGACTGAAAACTTAATTTTTTTAATGAAATACTATATTTTGACTGATGGGGCGAGGCAGTCTGCGTGAGGGGGCGATGACCCCGTCACGCCCCGCCTTGACGCCGGGTCCGGGGCTCACATTCAATTAAATTCAGCTTTATTTCTATCGGCAAAGTAGTTCTGGGTCCACTTCCTGCTCCAGTCATTACTGCGGCAATATGAATGAACGTCAACACATGAACGCTGACCTGAGAACTCTTGTGTTCCACTCTGTGCCGGTTCAAGTGGCTTTAACAGCAGACTGAGCTTCCTCTGCTCCCTGAAGGACTCCAGACTCTGAGCACAGCGGCTGAATGAAACAGAACAAAACTCTCTCTGGGTTGCTAATTCTCTTCATGGCACTGGAATGAAAAAGCTTGGACTTCCTCTGGAGACTGACAATGAGTCTGATTTTCATAAATGTGATTCAAGAGTTGACTCCATGTATTAAACGTATGTTACGGGTCTCAGGATGATGACCACAGTAACAAAAATGTTACCTGATTCAAGCAGGTGAAAGGAGAGGACAGAAGACAAGAAGTATCTTGCTTTACTCCCAATTAATGTCTGAATGAACGGTGGAAGTGTCGCCCCCTTACCGCTTCCAGCGCAAAGAGAGAAAACAAAAGTCCCGCCCCTCAATTTCCCAAAAGTTCAGAACTGAAATAATAACAGAATGATTTCCTACATAAATAAATGTGGTCACCCTATTTTAGAGGTGTCACACGTACGTGGACAGTCTGTGCGTGGACATGGATATAGATGATTAAGAACAAATGGACTTTTCTTCTCTGCAGAATGTCAGTGAAGACATTGTAACCTCTTCACTAGCAACACCTCTGAGTTTTTAAGGCCTTCTACTGATCTGTCAATTTCCAGTATGAAACACACTGCGGTACATGCTGTGTGTGGTGTGTTTTGTAAGCTAGGCTGTGTCTTTTTGGAGATGCCAGCAGCTCATTTGCATGAAGTGTTTGTGCACAGGGTCAGTTTGTACACTCAGATGCAGATGGTTAGCTACTAGTTAAACAATACAGCTTTAAGATTCACACACCAGCAATGCCGCACTTGATTAAAGTGTGACTCGCTCACCAAGTGTGCGATTCTCAGATGTGGTGCATTTCCATGCTGAAAACAAAGAAAAAAATGGACTGGCGTACATGTACTATTACTGAATACTCAACATGTAGGTTCCGCGGCGGTGCTATGCTGCTCAGGCTAGCTAACAGGTGTGTTAGCCGTTAGCTTCTAGCCTGACGCTGTCTGATTCCACTTTAGAATTTGGACTTTGTTCACCACTCACCTTGCAAAGAATGCAAACATTTCAGAAGCGCACCGATTTTGTTAGCTAATCTAGCTAACTCTAAGAGGGGCTTCAGTCAGTTTTTGGAGTGAAGGTTTTGATTCCTCACAATTTTTTTAAAAGTCAGAGAGCTGCAGCCCTGTTGAATGTTTTAAAGGTTTTATTCACACATGTTCATGAAACCTGGTCCCAGCGTGTTTTTATCTTTGGTGCTGGCTCCAGGAACAGAGATGCCAGCATCTCTTGTGTCTCTTCCTGGATTGGTTCTGGACTCTGTGTTTTTGGGCTCTGGCTCTGCTCCTGGTTTGTGTCTTGTGGACACCTCTGCCCTGGATGCTCTAATCAAGTCAGCCTTCTTTCTGAGAGTCTGCGTTAGGGTTCACCCTAGGTTCCTGCTAGTTTGATGCCTGAGAAAAAATGAAAAGTGAGCATGCGAAGTCCTTCTTCTGGACCGTAACTCTGAGTGACATGTTGCGTCTTCTTACCCTTCTCTCGTAAAACAAGAGGAACGTTGACTTCTGCCGTTGGTCCCAAACAAAGGAGCAGCAAAGGGTTGTCCAGATGACCTTGGAGTCGTCCTAGCAGAGCCAATGGCCACTCATCTTGTCTGGTCTGACTTTGAGGTGCACACCCTCAGATATGTAGCATCCTAACAGGTCATAGACAGGTCACAGCTCATAGTTTAGATCTGCCTCATCATGTGGGCTGGAAAGGAGTTCTCCAACTGAGCAGATCTTTTCCATTGTCTCTAATGCTCATGTTACATTGTCTGTATTTGATGTGAATGTCAGATACCAGGACACGGTCACAGTGGAACTGGAACATATTTCGGTATTTCGGACTACGAAATGTTTTCAAGTGAAAACACAAAACTTTTGGGTGTCCGTTGACGCGAAAGCTCGGGGCCACTGAAAACCCAACTTTTGCTAACATCAAACAGATGCATTTTGATTTGAAACATAAAGTAAACAGGGTCTATAATTCTTAACTTCTGTGGAGACGTTGCCCTTGTGTGTGTGTGTGTAACGTGTTGCTGTGATTGACTTACCTCCAGCTATGTCACCAAAGTAATTGATGACGCTGACCAGCCTGAAGGAGCCAGCATCCTGAGGAGGAAACACAGGAAATGAGCGTTAGCCTCACTAATACATGTTGACTGTCACATTATCCTGATGCTGCTGTTTTTTGACAGCTCTTCTCCATTTCTTACTCACTTTGGCAGAGTCACAAATCTGGTTTTCTGTGTGGACTTGTTGCCTTCACAGTGGCACCTGAAGTCCACATCAACCTCCTGCAGAGCAGAAAAGAACAAACAGATTGAACAAACACGCTCCTGCCTTTATATGAGTGAGGACGCTACTGAATGTGGATGACTGGATCTTACCTTCACGTATGTCTGAAGGAGCTCTTCTACAGATCCACTAGGAACCAGATTCATAGACAGGTTGCAGAAATCTTCCAGCCTTGTCGATCCGTCTCCACAACCACACATGAAACAGACACAACAGGTGAGATACAGACTCACCTGGTTCAGGTCCTGGTGGTCTCCATGTGGAACTTCAGGTGTGCCTCCACGGGGCAGGTGTATGTCCGACCCACCAGAGCTGCTATCTGCTGCAGCTGAGGTGCCAGACTCTGCATCTGCTGGAGGATCACGTACAGGAACTCTTGAGCATCCTGGAATGACAGAAGCACACAGAACAGTTCAGACACACAGCACCAAAGCATGTCAGGAAGCAGCTGACTCACATTCTGCCTGTTGCCCCTGAACTCCGGAGCCTGAACTGAGATCTCCTGCTTGAAGGAGCTCAGCAGGTGGATCTTGTCCCTGGTGGTCATGGAGCTTCGACGGTCCCTCATCTCATTCAGTTCGCTGTGCAGAAACAATAGAAACGATCTTACAGCTGTTGAATCTGCTGCTCTGTGACCTTCTTAAAGAGAGAAAAATCTTCATTCCTTTGGTTGCAATGAAAAAAACAAAAACATTAATGAGCTGAATTATGAAATAACTCACAATAACAGCCTAGTGTTAATGTGGCTACTGGCAAACACAAACCCGAGGATTTTTACATTCACCCAACATTAGTTTTTTTTTTTTTCTTTTTTTTAAAAATCCTGATGACAGCCAAGTTATTTATTTGCATGAGAAATGTTAGGTGTGGTGTAGGGTGCGAGAATGGGCTGGAATGTGTGTCTCAAGCTCATTGCGTGAGAGTTGAGATCCCTGACACAATCATGTGGCAACAAATCAGTGCATTCAGGCAGGTAGTCGAGACGAGCTGCTTAAAGCCTTGTTTACATGTCTCAAGGGAAAACATTTTTGTGTTTTCTGTTTACACGAAGACAGACTCAGTGTTTTCATAAAGTTACAGCTTGATAACTGGTTTTAGTGGCTCCGAACATCGTCATCCCTGAACACAGACACCCAACATAAAGTGAAAAATTTCTGTCTTCATTTGAAAATGCTGCATCAGCAAAGCCTGAGTTTTCACTAAGCTAGATGGGATTGAGCAAGATTCAAGCAACTTTGAATGTGGTGTGGTTGCTGATCCTAACCTGGCAAAAGCCATACTGACATGTACAGCAACGAATTGCTTCACATGTCAATCTTGGATTTCACTCGGCAAATCCGTTCGGGGAAGGAGGGACTTGCTGTAGAACTCTTTGCGTTCATTGGACGGAAGAACACCGTGCCCCCGCCTAACCATGTTTGGTTTCAGCCCAGAGGCGGAGCGTGGGTCTCAGTACAGAGGGGGCGGAGAATTCTCGATGGGCCCTTATGATAGTAATTTTACCATTCAAACAATCCCTCATGCTACCATCAAACAACACACTAATGCTCACTTTTATTGAGCCAAGCAAACCTATATGCCTCAGAAAGCAGAATAAAGTCACAAACCAGTTCACAAACCTCTTCTGAAGAACAAATACACATATGCACGCACACGCATACACACACACACACACACATACAGACAAATGCAGCCTGACAGGTGTCAATCTCAGAGCGTCCGCTGTCCATGGTGCTGAAAGCTCAGATAAAAAGTCATGGGCTACATCTGTATCTTCTTTGATACAGCTTAAATATAAAATGAACACAGCTGGTCTAAAATTACACAATCTATTCAGATAGATATAGACACAGCTATCTATATCTTTTGGAATTCACGTATATTAGAAAAAATACACTCAGCGGTCTCTTGTAGTTGAAAGCAACACAAGGCACATTCAAATATCCAGGTGTTTAAGACCACGGCATTCTGATAAAGATAATATTTTTGAAGGTTTCACTGACTCACCAATGGCTCCGATGTTAGGTTTTGGGTAGTACCGCTAGCGACTAGCATAGTGTTTAGCATACTGTTTAATGCTTAATGCCGCAAAGCCAATCAGCGCTGGCTTACAGCTCTGATGCATTCATGGACAGTCGTAATGTAAGAATTGGCAAATTGGAGCCTGCAGTCATATGCATGTACCTTCTCGTACACACTGCACGTTTTATTATAATAATTTATTTCTGATTAAATGTGAACACATCACATGAAACGGGGCCCTATGACCTTGTGGGCCCTGGGGCGACCGTCCCCTTGCCCCCACTCTGGCTCCGCTACAGTTTCAGCCAATCACCGCAAAGAAAAAAATTACGTCGACAGCATGTGCCCAGCAAGTGAGTATCAACAATCACGCCCACAGTGGATAGAAAGTGAGATTCGTGACAAGATGTCAAATGATTTTTGCCATTTATGTAGCGAAAATCTGCGCATTAAGGGCGTACTGACAAACACTGTGCTAATTTTTGAAAAACCCTGCTTGACAAATGCGTGGCGGATGGATTAGCAGAAATCGGTTGTCAGCTTAACCTTCCCGGCAAACTGAATTCTCACGGTATTTGTTCACACACACACCACGAGAATCCATCATGCACTGCTCGCGCTCATGCGCTCGGGCTCGAATTTTTGTCCTGCGGTCCAATCACGCGTCGTTTAGGGTCATTTATATTCACTGTTTTCGCTAGTCATGCTAATATTATTAGCAGTCCGTCACTTCCTGCTTACATCAAAGCTTCATGTCCTGCCCTGAACGATGCGTGATTGGTCCGAAGGAAAACAAACCGAGCCCGAGCGAATAAGCGCGAGCGGTACAAGATGGATTCTCGTGGTGTGTGTGAATAAATACCACGAGAATTCAGCTTGCCGGCAAGGCTATGTTGATCCACGAGTTCCAGTTTCAGAAACTGCTGATTGACTAGGATTTTAAAGCTCTATTAGATTTTACAGAGACTGAGAAAGAGAAAACATCCAGTGAGTTTTCTTGGCAAAAATGATCATTGATGTTTGAAGAAAATGACCAAGCTGGTTTGAGACGATATACAGACAGCAGGAAGTCAAGTTGTTATGGCTAAAATATGCAAAAGTGCATCTCTGACCGCCTTGAAGCTGATGCAGAAACACAGCAGGTGTCCTTCTTGTTAACTGAGAACTGAGAAGCTAACTGAAAATCTGAGACTCAGCAAGAAAAAAAACGATTAGAGAACCATCTTCTGATCTGATGAGTCTTCTTTTCAGCTGCCACATTCACATGGTCAGCTCAGAATTTGGTGTAACTCTCATGACAGTAGGTGTGGAGACAACTTAATGTTTTGTGCCTCTCCAGTTGACCATCCATTCTCCAAGGTTTTCAAGACAATTCCCAGAAATTAATCAATGAATTTCAAAGGTTATGACAAGCAGAATGTATTTCCTCAACCATGTAGCTGTTATATTTACTCTGAAATTAATAAGACATAAACTTTGATCTTTTTATCTGAATTAATTCGGTAGAAATATTTGACTTGATGGTATTTAAAAGTATGGCCCTCACTGTGAGGAAAGTTGTTCGGCCCTGAGGCCATGGATCAAAATGATCCCCATGAAACACAGATTTTAAGTTCCTGGCATGTTGCTTAATAATCGAAAGCAGCACGAGGTCATCCATCCATCCATCCATCATCCATCTGCCGCAGTGCATTAAGCAGCACTTGATTTATTTATTTTTTTTCATTTTGACATAGTTTTATCTCCTGAACAGAAATTGTGAAACTTTATACCCGATGAACTCCAGGTGACCCTGTAACCTGCTTTTCTGTTCATTTCCCTCCTGGCCTTGTTCTTGCTCCAGCCTGGATGTGTGTACGTGTTGCTGGCAATGAGTCTTCTCAGATCTGGAGACTTCACAGTTTCTGTGTTCAGCACAACAAATTGTGCATGTGTGAAGGATCAAAGGAAGCATGCTCTCTTTTTGGGATGGAAACTGTTACTCTGTCTGAAGGTTCACGAACAAACTCATAAGCTGACACCTTGTGCTCTCTGCAAAGTTTGAGTTCAATATTTATCGATTAAATTGACCTGAGCACCTTTTCAGGACTCTGTATGGAATTAGTTGGACAAAAAGACTTCCAATTCAAATTAATTTCCATTTTTAAGGAAAATAAAGGAAAATATCAATATTTAATTCGGAAATCTGAGCATACTTCCTGTTTTTACTGTCCTTTTGCATTGCTAAGCATATTTAACAAGCCTAAACATGACATGAGAGGCCTGAGCTAAATTACAGCCTGAAATCACATTTGAACACGATCCAAAATATCATTACGACTTATTAACCATCACTATTAATCAGGACTGTGACTTCAGAAGAGGAAATCATTCCCCTCAAGCACTGCTGAATGCTCTTCCTGAAACTGGGGAAATGCAAATAATGAATCTTGTCATGGAAATGCATAAAGTGGATGTTAGACAACCAGATTAAAAAGTAATCGCCTGGTGTAAATCAAATGGACTCACGTCTGCTGTGCTACCCAATTTGGGGATGCACTTCAAATTACAGTGAGAGTGGCTTAGCATTGATGTTTTTCAAGAAGCACAATTTTCAGTGATATGAAAAAAAAAAAAAAAGAAAAAGGTATGTTGTTGTGTGCTGTTAAATGAAGGATCGAGAGCAAGAGAGAAAAGTGACACCATGAGATGAGTGCTCCCTCTCTGCAGCTCTCACCTCTCAGTCTGAAGAGTTTGCTGTTGTGGATCAATACCTTCCCCGTCTGCCTCTCGAACTGTACCAGAGCCGGCGGGTAATGGGCTGTAACAAAGCTGGCGCGTGCGCGCACGTGAGTGTGTGTTGGGCGTTTAAGTGCGGTCCGGGCTGTCACGGCGCTCAGGCTCATCTCGGCTCGCCCAGTGGGTAGGTGCCATTCTTCCTCCTAACAAGAGGAACCTTTCATTAGTGGGAACAGGCCTGACTGATGGGTTTTTTTTTCCCCAGTCGCTGCTTGTTCATGCTTCACAGTTGGACCTTTGAAGAGATTTCTATGTGCGTGGCTGTCAAGGAGAACTTATTGGAAAAGTCCGTGGGTCCGCAGAAGCATCGCGCTCCCGACAGCCGTATCATGCTTTTGCATATGCTTTTGAATCTGGGGTTGCGTTTTTCTCCCCCCTGTATTAGTTTTTTTTAGCGAGTGAACACAGAAGACTCCACATGTTGGGATTAAAATGGCCTCGGTGGAATCAGGTTTTCTCCGGAGCAGGAGAAAGTGGAGCACATCGCAGTGGAGTCCCGGTGGGCATCACCCTTTCACAGAGCTGCACCGTGTACGCAGTACAGCTTCGCAAACATGTCCATGCTCTGCACATGTCACAGAAAGCCCATTTAGCCTCAATTCATTTCTAATTGGAAAGGACAGTAAATGATCTGTATGCAACAGTATGCCTCTAGAAATAAAAGACTTTTCTTCCCTTCCTGTTCTGCACACAGCACTAAAGAAAGCTTGAACACGACAAGTCACTGCGGCGTCACATCGGACATAATTCCTTCTGGCGCTGTCGCATTGCAATTAGCTTCACACTGGACGTCACTGCTGCTGTAACTTACACTCAACGCTGCTTTTTCCCCCCAGATTCATGGCCGACGCTGCGTCTGAGTAATTGTACTGTTACCGATCTCATCGTTCTGACCTTGCCAGTGAAACAATAAATCTCCGACTGCACGATCTCCTGACTGTTTTCATTTCTGTATCGTGCACACTGGTATACTCACCTACCAGCTCAAGGCGATGTTGTGTAAAAAACATGCTAATTAAAACCGTTTCTCAGAGAGCTTCTGGATGTTTTAGCTGTTTTAACTGGGGAGCTTTCGGCTGCATTGTCTTTTGAAGCTGATTACAGTTGATTCCAGTGTGTATTTGAATGTTTGCTTCAAAGCCAAATCCTCGGTGTTGAGGAGGTGAGTTAACATTTCATATGGCTGGAGAAAACTTTCTGTGCTGCGCACTGAACAAATCCCGGCTTGAATAATTCTGACACGCAGTCGTGAATACACAGCAAGCTACAGCCATTGCGAGATCTAGCTCATTTAAATGCGTCCCATGACCCAGTCTTGATTTAAATTGCAAATAAACAGTATTTAGCTTAAAAACAGCTGTCATCTGTGGGAAAATCTGTCTTTTTAAGTTCGTAGCTCTCTGCTCTTTGGTGCAGAATATCAGAACATAGACCCAGACAGATATTCTCAGTGGTTCAGACCCAGAAATACTGAACCGCTTTTTTTTCATTAAAGCATGTATTAGCCTTTCTCTTGGCTCATTTACAGCAACAGAGAGTAGATTGTTTACAGTGATTATTCATCACATGTTCATGCAAGGCACGGCATGAATTTTAACTCGGTAATCATACTTAGTCAAGGCCGCGCTCCAGAACGAAGGAGAAAAGCTTCCTGGCACATCTCATCGATCACCTCTGAATCTGGAGGTGAACCTGCTGGCTGATGTTGGCCGTGGTACAAGCATAAATGTAATGTTAAGGAGAAAGAGGTCATTATAGCTCTCATCATTATGCTCAATTTCCCCCCGCGGTCAGATTACAGCGTTTCAACAAATATTAGTATGTGTGTGAAGTGGCTCTTACTGATGAAGCACGCACATGGGCGCAGCTCATCCTCAGTGATTAAAAAAGAACTTTTATGGAAACGGAGAGTTGTGACCTACTCCCGAAGGTTTAATTTGCACGTCTTTAAAACAGCTCTTGAATTCTTGGATGCTATAAGCTCTGATCCGTCTGCAGCACCACCTCAGTGTGCTCTGTTCAGTCTGCATGCACCGAAATGTTGATTTTTTTTCAGAGAACCAAACAACACCTTCTGGTGCAAAATACAGTGAAATATCCAAGAAGACTTCTCCTATAGCTGCTGCATTATGCATGTTTGTACAAACTCGGTTTCGGCTCTGTGTTCGACACCCCTGCGTTAGACTACGTTGCTTTGTTTCACACTCACTTAGCTCACTCTGTGCTTCACGTTAGGAGACCGCAGATTGATTTTTAGTGATTAAATAGCGGTCGTCTGCTGCACCTTGATCACTGTTAGGTCCTCTCTGGAAAAAAAAAAGAAAAGAAAAGCAGGTCAAACAAGGCAGTCAGCTATAATGTAATACTCCCCCTAATAACCAGACACCAAGACAGAGACAACTGGGACGAGATGAAGAGGCGTGAGAGGAAAAACCATAACTCACATCACTTAGTGGTGCCCACCTTTAGTTTACACGCTGACCGGGTGCGTGGCTGGGCTGAATACGTCGAATGAGAGTTAATCAAGGGGAAATTCAATCAGGCGGTATCCAGCGGCGGCAGCAGGGAGTCATGGTGTTGGCCATGCAGACCTAGCATGGCCTTTTCTCACTGCTCTGTGCTTCCCTGTGGGTGCATGTGAGGGTGTGTGTTGCATTTCCCTTTCTGTGGAGCCTGGAGGACAATCTCAGGATCACATCAACTGGAAAACTCATAACGATTGCACACACGTTTGTGTGTGGATGTAAAAGTGTATTTATAACTTATGATCAGACCTCAATCTGTTTTGGGCAAAAACCAGCAAGACCACATGAGGAGGAAGAGATTTTTTCAGGCAGGACTTGTAATATTAGGTTCAGATTCATGTGAAGGTTGGGGAAGATGTAGCTCTGGCTAAGTTTAGAGGGATTGTGAGGGACTGATCCCCTTAGAGAAATGATTTCTCTTAATTAAACTGGTAATATTCATGAGTAACCAGTGGTGGGTTGTCGCAGTTCAGTGGTCCCAGTTCTCCATCTTCAAGGTCACTGCTGCTCATTTCTCAGCATTTCAGGGATGTTCGCTGAATCTGTTCACTCCTGAATTATTGCAATCTGCATTTTTATGGTGTCAAAAACTAATACAGGAGCTGAACATGGCTCACAGCAGCAGTCTGTCCTTCCAGGCAGCTGAACATCTAAATACCAGAGTTGATGTGGTTATCAGATGTTCAGCTGAAAGGATTATTACAGTTTTTTCCTGTCACAATCGACACGTTACTTTGATTTAAAAAAAAACTGTTCAATCAAAGAGTGTAACTGCTTTTCCTAAATGGTGGACCTAAATATGTTTTATGTTTCATTTATATTTAAGTCTCTTGGTATTGTACCTGAGAGCCTCCTTCCACATGCTGCTTTAATTTCGTTGGATCTATGCCGCAGGGCGGGAGAATTCTCTCTGACGGCTCTGTTGCTCCGACTCATTTTGGGTCTGCATGACCTTTAGTCAATCACAGAACAAGTTTAACCAACTAATATTTCTTATTTCTAATTGTTTGCTAAACTAATCTTGCTCATCTCAAACCCTACGATAAAACTCAAAGCATTTCAGGTGCAGGACGTGTTTTAAGGGTAAATTAACACTCCGGTTGGGAAAAGGACAGAGTTAAACAGCTTGTACCTGTAGTTAAGGTCAGGAAATGGATCCGCGTTAATGCAATGCCCTCCAAAGGTGTGTGTGTGTGTGTGTGTGTGTGTGTGTGTGTGTTTTGTGTAAGTGTTTAATCTCTTTGTGTGGTCTGAAACTTGAGAGCACATTATTCTTGCACAGTGCAGGGTAAACTTGTGGCGACCACAGCGTTTGGTCCCGCCATGTGTTGCTTGTTTTTAAAAGGTCAAGATGAAGCACGAGGCTGAAGTTAGGGGCTGGTTAATGATTGGAATCAGGATTAGACATCCAGCTGTGATGGATAAGGTTTGAAGCTAAAAATAAAAATGCATTAGATGACCTGCAGGGACCCCACAAGTACTGCTGTCCAGGTGTCTGTGTGTGTCAGAGCGAGTGGGCTCATGCACTTCCTTTGTCCTTGCAACCCAATAAGTGTGTGTGGGTTTCCTGAGTTAATGATTAGATTAAAGTGTTAGAGTGCAAGACAGGGAGAGAAGCAGGGACGGGTGCCAACGAGAAGAATATATCCAGAGAGAGAAGGGGGTGAAACAAAAGAAAAATATAGATTCCCAGACCTGAGACAGTCCGCCTTATCTTTATTCCACTTCAGGGAGTTTGCAGCAGCACATTATCATGTGCCACACACTCAGCTTCAAGAATGTGTTGTTCTCAAGAGCCCAGTCAGAGACCAACAGTTTCTGTAACCTGTGAGCCTCTTGAGGGAAAATACGCTCATTTGCTCTTTTGTGTTCGCGTTTTCAATAATATTCACAGGACTGTGAATGAAGGTTTTCCTCCCGTCGACGGCTGCTATCAGCTGCCTCAGATGGTGTTTTTGTTTCAGACTCTTCCACTTTCTCAATACTTCACACCCACTCAAAGAACTCACCACCTTGAAGCCCTTCATGAGTCTTAGACCAAGTTTACATAAAAATGTTTCAAGTGAAAACCTTTTTTTTTTTAATGAAGGCATAGAATAATTTATACTATAAATAAATTTACACTACATCCTGCTGTAATAATACAGCTGCAATAATGACTAATGCCAGCAGCATTTCAGCCATATCTGTTGCAAGACTATGATCGTCTCTTATACTGTCACACTGAAGTATATGCTCACATTCATGTTAGAGTACTGAGGGACTGGGTGAGTTTCTATCCAGTTGTGATCGTCTCCAGGACGCCGTCCACCTCTACAGGGATCATCATGCTGCTTGTAAATCACTCATTCTTGACAGATGTTGCTCAGGCCCGATGGTCTGAAATGATGTGGATGCTGCAGGGTGTTTCCATCCTCCCCACCTCAGAGCTGCTCAGCTGGCTGGCACACACACACACACACACACACACGGATTTCTCCACTCTGCAGTGTTAACAGGGCTGTTTTGAAGGTCAGCGTCCTGCTGTGGGCCGTGGCGTCTCCACCTGTAGGCTCAGTTTCATTTTCTTCCACTCTCGTGCTCCCTGAGATTTGTGAAGCCGACATGATTTGTGTTTTCTTCGGCTCCCTTGGCTTTGCCTAATGACCCTATACATTATGCATCAGTGTCATTATGCTTTGTGGGAATAGGATCTTGTGGAATGTGACATTCGTGTGGGTAATGGGCGACCATAGCTGCTTTACATTTTATTTGGAGGGCATCTGCAGTTAATGAATGTGGTTAGTTTGCAGGAAAGATTCTACTATTTGAGATCTGGAGATGCAGCTTTTTGCAAAGATAGCTAGGTTGTGAAAAAAGTCAAAAGATACTCAGTGGAAAATATGTTTTGTCAGCATTAATTCCTGGTTTTACACCAGTTGAGTGAATACTAAGATTGTCAAAGAGTATTTGTTTCTTCTTCTTCTTCTTGTTTGGTATGATTCATTGTAGCACAGCAGGACCAGCATCTAAATCACACTTTAATTGACCTCATCTCTTCAGTTTGTGTTTCTCTGCAGGGAGTCGGCTCAATTTAACTTAATATTTATACGAAACAACAAGAGCTCCCCACATCCAAACGGGAAACTTTAAGGTCCTTAACGAACAGCCATTGTCAATACAAAGAGGACACTGTGGTCCTGAAAGCAGCACCAATCGATGTTTCTGCATTAGCAATGAGTTTTATGGCTGTATAATGGTATAAAAGTGGCTCATTATGAAAAAAGCCACGGGGAATTATCACACCTCTGTGTTTTTAAGCTGTACAAAGCCTTTTTTGTTGTTAGCGTGTTCATTCATGCTTACTCCTCTCATTTGCTAAGATTTCAGGAGGCAGTGAAGGCTGAGAAAATCATCATCAATTCTCCCCATCACAGTCTAGCTGTAAGCAGGTGTCGACGGTTTGACATTCAGCTCTGAACAAGGCAGCAAGAGTCAGAGCGGGACTCTGGCTGTGACTAAACATAAAGCTGTAATGTGTTCCTAAAATATCACAAAGGTTTGAAATGTCTTCCTCTGAGACACTGTAATTAGCACGAGTGCAAGTTGTGATAACAAAAACTAACCAAGAAGTCTGGCAAAATCGTGTCATTGTCACGGCAGATGGTGGAAGCTCATCTGGAATGATTATTAATCGAGGGAAATTAGAAACTATGACAAATGGAAGCCTTCAGCCGGTCAGTCTGCAGTCAGTTCATCATCACATCTGTGGAGTGGAGAGACCCCCGATGTGGATGAAATCTTTATGTAGGTTTCTGACATTTCTGTGTCTCAAACTGGCTCTCAGCTTGATTAGTTGAGCAAAAGCTCATTTACATGACACCCTTTTAAACTGAACACTGAAACCCTCTGGAGGGTTTTGAAAGATAGAAGATAGATAGATCCGGTTATGTAGCAATGAAGAAATAAACTAGAAAGACGACTTCCTGATGAGGAAACACTCTGAAACTTAAAACAGGAAACACAATCCAGTGACGTGTTGCATCGTTTCATGTTGGAGGGTTTTACAATACAAACTCTGATTTCATGATCTCACTGAAATAAGCCACTTCATTCACACCTGTTTGTTTCAAACATGGTGTTTAAGTGATCATTGTCAGGTTTTATTATGTTTGATTAAATGTTTCACAGCAAACGTCCTCTCTCCTGCTCACCGATTTAAAAATTAACAACCTGGCATGTGTGCCTGTTTCGATGCCTCGGGCAGCTTCAGTGGAGAATATGTCATTTTAAATTTGTGCCTCTGGGTTTTTCATCCATCGCTGGATTCTCAACATGCCAGATTTATCATGTCTGTTGCTTTGTTATTCATTGTTCGTAGCGCACCTGATCTTCCAGCTCTGTTATGTAAAATGTGGCTTCATGGCTTCAGGCTCCTCTGTCCTCTTTGTTATATCGAGCTCGCCAAAGCTCAGCAATCACGTGATTTCAAGTGTTTGTAATATCCGGACCCTGAAGATAATCTTCTCTAAATGGGAAAATGTTAAAAGTAGAAGAAAAATCATCAGCTTCTGATGGAAACTGATTCAACAATAACCACAGATCACAGTCACCTCATTCACCATTTAAAAACTTTACGTGGTGTTTTGACAAAAACAGACTACTAGATCATACAAACTCAATTCAATTTAACCAACGCAACAGGATATAATGAAATCCAACTTAACTGAGATGACCAGGAGAGAACAAATAATCCAATAACAAGCTAAATAGAAAATGAAATGGACTAACATTAAATAAAGGGAAATCCACCATAAAGAGCACAAATGTCCCGCTTAAATATGTGTGTGTGTCCGTGTGTGTGTGTGTGTGTGTGTGTGTGTGTGTGTGTGTGTGTGTGTGTGTGTGTGGGTGTGTGCGTGCATTGTAACCACTCGTGTGGGGGAGCACACATGGTGGCTCCTCAGCTCAATCTTCTAAATGTTAGGGTGACTTGATTTAAGGGGAAGTTTAAACTGAGGTCAGGTCTCTGTGGGAATTACTGTAAGTCAGTGTCACGTCTAATGTCCTCTGACGCTGCTTCTGCGTCTGTGTGGGATTCACTTCCATCGAAGGCAGGTTAATTGTTTTTGTTATGAGCTGCGATGATTCGCTTCAGAGCTTTTTAATCAGCACATTGTGTGTTTTGTGTCTTAGCATGCATTTGTTGGTGATTTTGGGGGGATGTGAGTAATAATTTTGAGCATACACAATCTGAAATGATAAGAAAACTGAATGACATGTTTGATCTGGTTCAGTAAGCAAACCAGTCTGCAGTGAAGCAGAGTTAATCAGACCTATTGGAGATAATCACTTTGTTGTCGTGAAGTGTTGCCACGCAGAAATGTGGATTTGGTTGTTGCTTTAGCAGCAGGAAGAAAAAACAAACATGAGTATGCATTACATCCTGTATTATAATTTATGTTTCTACTCATTATATCAAATATTTATGGTCTTTATGGCTCGTTGAAATCACTAGGATTTTTAATTTTAAGATTTTGACGATTAAAATGTAGAAAAACCAAATTAGAAAAGTAATAACTCACAATAAACTGAACAAAATTCACTCAGCTCTACATCAAAAACTCCCTTGACGATTGGCAACTTAGCTATCAAAAAAAAAAAACCCGTTCAAACGAGCAACATTGGTTGTTTGTTTGGCAATGAACATACAAACTGTTGCAGTATTTTTAGTCTTCATGCATATTTTTACATATATGCCATATTTATTGTTTCTTTTGTGCCATTCATTCAATCCAAAGACCTACTTTGATTGCAGACTGACGTTAAAGTGTTAAAGTACCTAAAATACCTTTCCTTACATTGTCAGTTCTCCTGTGCTCCTAAGTTACAATAGCTGTGTATAAGTATATAAATAGATGAAAAACAACACAGGAGTGACCTTAAAGGCCTCGAAACAATGAAAACTGCTGTGAAGTGAGGGCGAGAGGGAATCACTTTGACCAATAAAAATGCAGTTTTTATCGGTTTAAATCTACAGATCCAGTTTCGTGCGGCCATCCATAAAATTCTGTGTTGTTGCAATAAATGTGGAAGCATATGGGGTTTATTATTGTATTTCAGAATGCAATGTTCTCTGCTGTAGCCCAGGCATATCATCCCATATTGCCAAGTATTACACGGCGCTGTAAAAGCAGCTCGCAGGACAAATTCATTGATCTCTGCACCTTTTCCAGATATTCACACTGCGAAAGTGAGAGTACTAAGGACATTACTGTGTGCCTCAGCTGTGCAGCCATGGGTGTAATTTCTCTCTCCAAACAAAGGATATGAGATGAAGTACTGAAACGCCCCTCATGCTGTCCGTTGTGTCAGTGAAACGTAAGCCCAGCCAGGTGGTTGTATTCAAATGGGCCGCTGTCCGAGTGCTAACAAGCCAAGTGCCATTCCAAGTCTGGACCTGGAGTGCTATTGATTTCATCACTCGACCAGCTGAAGAGAGAAGGACGCTTTACCTCTCCTGAACAAGAAAAGTAATTGAGTGAACTGACCTTGCAGAGGAGAAAGGGGCCGAGCCAGAACGAGGGTCACTTTAAAAAAGAGCGCGCAAACGAGATATCGACAACGACGGAAGACTGCGCGGCATTGCGCAACTTGGTGTCGTACGTACGTCCATTCTTTATATAACTCACCTTGAGTGTAATGGGCTCAGAACATGACAGACAATGTCACCTCCGTGAGTAATGAAGAATGTCGGAAATATAAAGGGGATGGACGGCATAAATGAGCGGCATGAAGGTGAACTGACACACGAAGCTCATGAGGATCCGGCATCAACATGCTGCTGCGCAAACGGATCCTTCAAAAAAGTGACGTTTCACTTGTGTTCAGGCTTCAGATTTGCAGCTTGTGTTGATGAATGATGCTTCACCAGACTGGAGAGACGACGGCATGACGCTGGATGGTGTTTGCTGATTAAGATGAGATAAGATTTATACTTTTTTTTTTTTTTTTTTTTTGTCGTTCTTGTGTAATGTTATAGATTATCACTGCAGGCTGCACTATGGATTATCATACTATCATTATGGCTGAAATTTATTTATTTTTGTGATGAGATTTGTTTGTGTAGTGCAATTTTCAGTGTGTCCATGCAAAGTTTTGTACAAGTCGTTTACACAGCAACAGCAGAAATGCTAAAAACAATGCAGTAACTGCATATATGTGGCCACTAGTGGGTGCTGTTGGTTGTTTTGGGTATAAAATCACACACAAAGTGAACAGTTTGCTATGTCGTGCACTAACACTTGTATGGACAAACGGTGAAGATGAATTGCATGACAATCAACTCCAAAACTACCATATCCAGGAAAATCTGGACTGGGACCAGGAGCAGGACCAGTAGAATCTGAACAGGGAGTCAGGACACTCTAGAAAAACATTATTTCCATCTACTGAGCATGTGCAGAAGAACTATTTATTATTTCTGTGGTGAGCATGCGCATCAGCAGTATTTCTGCCTTCAACATGTAGATGGAACCCGACTGCTTTCAGAAAGTTGTGTTTTAAATGTGCGTAAACAGACCCCCATTACACAGCGTTTGAAAATGTCATTCAAAGATGTTTAGCTGTAATTGACTCATTCTGACATCTATGCTGACGTTTCTTTATTTTCGCACATACAAATCAGATTCCTGCTGTGGTTCAGGCACCAAAAACAGAGTTCTGAATGTCTGCAGCTGAATATGAACTGAGGCAGAGTCTCCAGAGGGCGGGGTGTTTTGATACTTCTCTGAGTTCCCAGAACTTCGATTTACATTCTGACAAAAGAAAGCAATAAAAGCAATGCCTTTTCTTAAGTACAGCACCTTTCAAACTGCCTGTATTGTCTTGCGTGTCACTTGTCATCGAGGGAGCGAAAAAGATGGAGGAGGCGGGTCTCAGCACCAAGGTTGGAGATTAAAAGCACTTCCAGCAAATACCCTTCCAGCTGCAGGCTCAGTTCCTTCACTTTCAAACTCCATCTCAATCTTTTACCTCTCATACTCTCCAAAACTTCCTCCATCACTGTAAGTGGTTTCATATTTTTCCCCTGAACTCTTTATCTTGCTTTCTCCGCCATCAGACCCTCTTACATTGTTCTTTCCTCCATAAAGTTTAACATTTCATTGGTCACAGCTCTCCTGTGTTTGCTGCAGCCCTCTTAAATCGAATGCTTTCATCTGGCAGGCTATGTGACCGCTGAAAATGTAGAAAACATTATTTTAATAGATGTTGCAGCAGAGATAACCCCTATGGGCTTGGAGTGGGTACCGAAGACAGTGCAGGGTAATGTGTTTTCTGATGACCTTGCTGGAGGCATTAAGCTGAGCTGCAATGGTTTGACCAAACAGTTTTGTTTATACTTGTAAACTCTAAACCATGTCGGATTATTTCGCTTTTGTATGCATGATATTTGGCAACAAATCGTTGTGAATTGTCTTCAAAATGTGGCATTTGAGGCTTGAACAGATGCATTTCTGCTTTTTTTTTGTTCATCTACATCTATTGAAGATTTATGCATCATAAATGTTGTTTTTGTTTTAAAGACAGATGCTTCAGACATTCTAATACAGTTAACGTTCCAGTAATGTAACGCAGGCTTGCTCCCATGTGGGGGCCGCCTTCTGCATCCATCGCTCAGATGGACATGAGATGGATGGACCACTAACACACACAGACAAACAGCTTGCTACCATTACAATCCCATTAGCCCTCATCGTTTTTGGCTGCTGGTGTGGAGAAGGTGTCTCCCCGACTGCAGGATTACTCAGCACGTCCTGGAAACTGTCCTCCTCCTGCCCTGTGGAGGAAACACCTGTGGCCTGAAGGGATTTCTTTTTTAATGACTTTCATCAAGATATTATATGAAATCAGATTACCTGCCGCCATTGTTTCAACGCAAGCACCCTCAGCTGCAGGAATATGTTCTACAATCCTTGTAGGAAGGCAGTGACTCGCGATGTATTGTTCAGACTAGCATAATCCACTAACCTGTGTGCAATTTCACATGCTCACTCACACACCCATTGCATTCTGGATCGCACCCAATCTGTTATTTCCCCCGTTTCATTTGCACACCTGTGCAGGATTGTTCTGCGTCCCTGCCTCCCTCCAGGTCCTGCGCTCCGGCCCAGCATGAAGAGACGTGAAGCAGCCTTTGAGCACGCTGCGCAAGAGACGGCAGGAATATCTGTGCAAACATGACGGATGGCGGAGGCGCATGAGTCAAAGGTACAAGGTTCAGTGGGAAAGAAAGATGGTGCAGGATGTGGTCGAGGTGGGGGGGGGGTTGTGCTGTGTGGCATCCGAGCTCGGCTGAAAGACACTTTGGCTGTTCAAGCGGCCGTTCAGCGTCACAGGCGAGGTTTTCTGTCAGCAGACATTCCTTCATACCACTGCACTCAGGAATATATTGACCGAACCTTCACCGGCGCCTAAACCCGAAATGTTTCCACGCCGATTTGCATTTTTCCGATATTTCTGTCGCTACCTTTACATTACCTTAGTCGAGCAATTCCAGCCCATCTCATATGCAGCCATGTTTCAAAATGCTATTGCTTTTCACCTGATTATATTTGTGAGACAGCTGGGGATGAAAGATATGACAATATTAAATTGTAACTCATTTAAATTTTGCCAATATCTGCTTTTTAAAATGGCTCTACCCACACGTTTCAATAACTGCAGTTTTATGGCTTCATCCAGACGTGTCTTCATGTTATTTTTTAGGCAACGCAGTGAAAGATGGATGACAACGTAATGAGAATTTTAGAGTGAAAACATGTTCTGTGGGGAGGTGGTTAGTTCTCCTGGCTCACTGTGTGTGGCGTTATCCTGTGTTTGTTTGTGTTGTCTTTGCGTCGTCCAGTTTCTTTCTACTAATCCACGGAACTAATTTCAATTTTAAAATGGTAAACCAATATGTGGTTGTTGGCCTCGGTCAGTCAGAGCTAGACTGTGGTTGGCGATTCTAGTCTTTTTTTGAAGTCCAATGCAGGAGGGAAATTCTTCAGCCCCGAACGCCGGAGTGTAAACGGAGTCAGAGAATATTCAGAAGGTTCCTCCTTGGAAGCTGTTTTTTCAGTGTCTACCAATACTTCATGTCCTTCCGGTCTTGTTAAGAGTCGTCCTTGTAGCAGAGGTTGGGCGGCCTGTCGCCTCTGAGACATGGACGGCCTTCTTTTGGCGAACATGAGATACTTGGCAGTTAGATATGTGTCTGCATGATACAAAATCACACAATATCAATGAATGCTTCTTCAGATGCACAGATTGGAATACAAAACTGGTTCCCTGCATAAACACTGTTCTTTACAGCTGCAGCACAATCTAAAAAAGGGGATGAACAGGTTGTCCCATCATATAAGATTATATCTACTGAGCACAAATTTACTCACTTTTTGTTCAACAAAATCTTTTAGCAACAAGGTTCACGCGCAGAAAATGTCATTTTTTTTTTTACATTTACAGGATTTCAACAAAAAACTTAATGAGCATGAACACAGCCAACAACCTCCAACTGTTTTAAATGATGGGGATTTAAAAACATTTCACCTGATTTCACCTAGCCAGAGCTGATGACTGCTTTTTTAAACCTGTTTACTTTTCTGAGATTTGACTCATGATCAGGGCTGCAGATAAAAAAATGTTCGAGCATTTGAAAATGTCTTGTTAAGCATGATCATATTATCATGTCGGTATTACCAACCCAGTAATGAACATCATGGCTATTCAAACACCAGTGTCATCTGAAGTGCTCTCGCTCCGATTGGAACTCCTCAGTTTTTCAGTGTCTTGCTGGAGGATATTCCAAACCATCAGTCTTGATACGAGAAGAAAAAGTGGTTGCTATCAGCGCTATTTTTGTACATCTGTGCTTTTAGTTCTAATAATAAATGCTGTACTTTGCATTGCAGTTATTACCGAGCAATTATCTGTTGTGGTATTTCTTTAACATATTAGTATTTCAAACTGTGTGACTCCATTACTTCCATCCACGCCTGACGAACGTGTTTAAAGTTCTTGCCAACTCCCAATCAAATGATTCAATCCGCTGTTGTGCGGCAGTAGTTCATCATGTTTATTAAAGCTGTCGCTTCCACTTCTTTACACTCTTCTTTACTCACTCTTTCTCCGTCCTTCGTGCTTTCAACCCAGCAGGGACCCGGGTGCAGCACACAGACAGAGCAATGTTAATCAAGGAAAAGGTTTATTGCCTTCAGCAGGCGTGGGGGTGGAATGAGGTAAAGGTTTCGCCAGGCGTCGGTGGGGGTTGTGTTGGAGGCGTGGTGGAAGAGAGGCACAGGCAGGACGGTGAGCGTGGCACGGCGAGGAGGAAGCAGGTGTCTGGTTATGAGGTTATGAAGCCTGGACTGCATGGGGAAGCTGGTGGCGAGCCCATCAGGGCGGCGTGAGGCGAGGGCCGGTCTGTGCAGAGAGATAAGCCGGGCGAAGGAAGAGCGAGGGGATGATGCCGAGTACAGGAAAAAACAGGGTTTTACTAAAGGGCAAACATGAGTGACCATACACTGTAAGTGGTTCAGAACGGCTCAGACCAAATTAGGAATTAGAAGAATTGATGCTGAGTTGGTGTCGATTGGAACGCTAGTTTATAGCATTTACTGAGGGATTCCAGGAGAGTGAGGGAAACATGAAGATATGCCATCTTATCAGAATATTACATGGTGCCGTACACGGCTGTGTCGATCTCATAAAAACCAGGAACAGCAAGAAGTTAGGCTGCAAAATGTCAACCTAAAGTGAATTTCAGTGGGAACTGCAACAGCTAACATTGATATGCATAAATAAGTTTCCAGGTGAGCTGCAAATCCCATCTGGACTTAATTAATAAGCTATTAATTATTTAATAATTATAGACACAGCTTTTGTTGCTTCTCAGAGGAACTAACTAAAATGTGATTTTAGATGTCTGAAAATAATTTATTATATATATTTTTAGATTTAGATTTTACTCAGATTAGTTTGGACACCATCTTCTTTCCAGCATCTCGCTCCAGTGTGTTCATCCTACAACCTTTACAGAGCCTTTTCCACAGGTTTTGAATACATCTGTCCAATATGTTTACCAGCATACCACAACAACAAAGAGCATGCTGGAAACACAACAATAACTGGTAAACAGAGCACCACAGACAAGGTCACTCGCCTTGACCCTTTCAGAGTAGCATGTGTTGTCCAGTTGTCCTTCGAGCTACCTCAGACTGGATAGTAGCTCCATTCTTTCCCTCCTACTGACTGGAAATGGTTTCAGCCTCTTTTCCAAAGTTCTTAAACATCTCTTTCGTTTGGGAGTTTTCAGAACACCAATCTGCAAATTGTCCCACAGTGTCCTTTCAGTCCTTTTTATCTCCTTCCTCGATCGATTCAGGAACTGCTGAGCCAGTAGTAAGCAGCGATCGGTGTTCATTGGAAGTGTATCCTACGTACAGTATGAGGTGAAGAAGAACGAAGACAGGATTATTGGTCTGTATATGTAAAAGGAATTTTCTTCCATGTTTGATAGTCTGAAGATTGAAAATAATATTACTAATGCATTTTATTTGTCAGCAACTTTGAAGACACCCAAGTTCACTGGGCAGTGAACATGTGGATGCAAAGATACAGCTAAAACATATGCATATTAAAACACTAACACACGCACACATACACATAAACCCCTCTACCTGTCCATTGCAACAGCATAGCTTCTAAACCAAAGCGAAGGAATATCACCATGTTTGTGTTTTTTCGATAAGACTCTAAAGATGAGCAGAGTAAATACATGAGCTGATCGACTGACTGGAGGTTCACTCGGGTTATCAGGGAATGATAAAGCCCAAAGAAATGCTGCGAATGACACTGCAGTGAGACCACCATCTCCTGCGCTTCATTTTAAATATTATTCCACAAAACAGTCATTATGAAATCGAAATCATAAACCACAGCTGATGGGTTAAAGATGAAAATATCTGATCTTTTGAAGGCTTTCATTAATGTCTTCAATGAGCACACGCACATATTGTAAACGTGGTCAATAAAACATATTAGCTGCGAGGCAACTTGCAGAAGGATTGCACTGGAAATCAATTTAGTTTCTGTCAAAGGCATGAAGGTGGTTGATCCATGTCTTCACACTTAATTAGACCTGACCTTTGATCTAGCTCCACTTCAATTGATGGTTTAAAACTGTCTCGGGGAATGAAACCAGATTTTATTGCACATTTGTCCATTTTTATTTGCATCTGTTTAGTGTTAAATGTTGGAAAACACAGGATTGATTTTTGTCTTTCGAGTAATTCACCTCTTGAGTGTGGAGCTGGTAGCTCTTCAGGCTGACTACCAACACATCTGTCAGCTGTATTTTCAACTTTTCTGAAATAAAAACACAATCCAATAAGACTTTTCTAGAGTTGCTGTTGAAGCAATCATTTGTTGAACTAAGAGATGACGTTGATCCGTTTCACAGGGGTTTCTACAGCAGGTTATTACAACTTGAACTGTAGACTTGACTACATTTTTTAATTCAAACCTCCAAATTGTAGGTCAAGACTCGACCCTGAGAAACACGACTGTTCTTTGGTGTTAGACTCATTCAACTTATTTTGTCAAACAGCGTCTTTCACTGGTTTTATTGTGCACAGTGCGTTGCATTAACTCCTCAGTTGTGTTTATTATGATGAGAAGCATGACACACCGGTTGATTTTCATTTTTCAACAATTTAGAAATCCTGCATGAACTACTAATATGTGAGTATACAGCAACACACCTCAATCGCTATATAAATAAATATGAAAATTATCATATACGGTCGCTTTCCTGATGAAGCGTGAAAAAAAAATCTGATGAAAAAGTAATAAATAGTGCGAGATCGTCATTTCCACAAAGAAAGATTTACTACTTGCTTAATTAAAATTTAAGCATTCATGTAAGAAATGTATTAATGTCATTGAGTCAAAATACAACCCAAGACCATAATAAATGTCGCTGATGGATTAGTGCAAGAGATCTATTATTGCTCCTATGTGACAACATATTCCATCGCTCATTTCAGTGTGTGCTAAAAGTGACATGTTAATGCACATCATCTATGAAGTTTACCTTGACCACTGTCTCATTTTAGCCTGTTAGCATGATAATCATAGCTAATAATCTGAAAAAGAATGGCATAATCCCTGAGAATTAATATCATTATCTAGTATTAAAAACAAAAATTGGACAGCACTATTGCTAAAATCAAAGAATGACAGTGATTCCATCCCATAATACTTTAAAACCTGCTTAAAATGTAACTGACGTCCCATCTGTTGCTGTGTTATGGTATTACAGCCATGCTCTGCTCTATGTGCAGCTGCACTGTGCCTCAGGAGGCTGCATACATACAGCTGTTTACCCAAGAGTCAGATTAATTAGGGAGATTAACAAGCTAATAAGCAGAGATTGCTTCACTTAATGGCCCACTGCTATACTGCAAACACTCCTGAGCCTGTAAAGTAGAGAGGGATTGAATTACAAAGCACTGCTAATGAAAAGAAATGCATTGGGAGCAAGTATAAATTGCACAAAGTACTATTGTTATTTTTGGTTTTTTTTCTTTAATTAAAATTAACTCATATTTAAAGTTCATTTTAACTCAGCTAGTGTAGGTATTGATTTTAATGAATATTCATGTTATCAGGAATTAAAAAAGTTTGATTACATTAAATAGAAGAGGCTTTAAT
The DNA here is from genome assembly GCF_902148845.1 of Salarias fasciatus. Taxonomy (NCBI): domain Eukaryota; kingdom Metazoa; phylum Chordata; class Actinopteri; order Blenniiformes; family Blenniidae; genus Salarias; species Salarias fasciatus. The sequence goes on along the minus strand of NC_043750.1, from coordinate 37,581,100 downwards.
TTTGAAAATGTGACTATTTACTTTGGAAAATAACTCATGTATTACTTGCTCTACACTGCTGATTTTTCACACTTTTCCAAGTAAACACAATGCTGTCAATACTATTTATTCCTGAGCGGTATACATTGTAACTCCTTCAGGTCTGGGCCCTCTATCAGAGGCCTGGGAGCTCGAGGATTCAGCAGGATCTTAGCTGTTCTAGCACTGCGCTCTTCTGCACAGAGATCTCAGATGTTGTTCCCGGTATTTCATGGAACCATGCATCCAGCTTGGGGGTTACTGCTCCATCCAGCACTCCTGATATTTCCTCATGTTTGGCCATCACTAGTTTGTCAGTCTGAATCTTGAAATCCCACAGGACCTTGGCTTGGTTGTTCCCGCCACTTTCGCGGGTGTGCTCCATCTCGACTCTGAGGTCTCAAATCCGTACTTGGCACAGATGCCGCTGTATTTCATTGCGGAATCGGTACCCGTGTCCATAACAGCAGGGGGGACAGAGCGTCTCCTTGGTATGTGCCACATTTGATGCTCACCTCTGCCTGTTCAGCCCTGGATCATCTATATTTATAAAAATAAAATTGTCGCTATACTTCATTGATTCTTAAGAAATTGCAACTGCTACCTGGAAGATACCTGAAGAATAACTTTTCACTCAGTATTTTTTTTTTTTCACGTCTTTGCAAAAATCAACATTTAAAATTTCTGAAATAATACTGCCTTCAGAGTCAGATTAATAAAACAGTGAGGATATTCATTTCATGGAATAAAACAACAAGATCTGTTCACCTATGGATGGATGTTGTTTTACTGGAGATGGTCAGCATCGTCAAGAGCGCGCCTTGGCAAGAATGAATAAATAAAATCACTGTGGTCAGAAGATGACGGAGGCCATTAGCTTCACAAGGTGTCAAGTAAGATACCATTTCACAGTAGGCAAGGAGCGGCGATAACGTGCCACCAGGGATTAGGTTGTCATGGTTCTTATCTGATAAAATGTCGTGTTTGGCAGGGAGAAAACTGGGGATTTATTTGGTTGGTTATATAAAATCGAAACATATCTACATTAATCTACTCTGTGGCATTGAGTCTTCCTATGAAATAAGCTTTACTGACAGCACTGTACCTCGGAGTGAAGAAATGAGAAGCGTAAATAAAAAACAGATATTGTGAGTGCCAAATCGCATCATAATATTGTTAATAAAGTCTAGTTCACACCGGAGACCTGGCTGCTGTTTATTGCTTTAGTTTCTTTGTCCAGCGCTCAGATCGGCTGAAGGTTTCGCCGGATGTGCACAGGACTGTCACCCCTCATGTGCTCACATGCGCTAGTACAGGCTAATGGGAAAATTATTAAGCAGAAAATTGTGCCCACAGTGCGGATTTCTGTTCCCTGGACGCTCCGGGGTGGAATAATGTGACATTTCAGGCTGCATCAAAATGATTCTGTCACATCTAACTTCATCACACCGGCTTCACTGACTCCAGTGCCCAGATTGGACTCACCTCAGGGTGCTTCATTTAAGGAGGGGGAAAGGGCGACTGGAATGAGATGATAGTTATGCTTTTTTCCCTCCTGCATAATATGCATGAATCATTTCATTACTGTATGTTTTATGCAGTCTGTTTTGCATAGTCAGTGTGATGATTTATATGTATAAGCGAGCAGAATTTAATTATGCCACATATTTGAACAATCTACCCCTGTGTCACACAGGGTCACAGTTCATCGGTGAGGCTGCAGCAGTTCTTCCTCTGACCGACGTACACTGGTGTACCCTGAATACAGAGTTCATTGAACTTCCTTCATGAAGTCCTGCTCTCTATAATAGAGATTTTGCATCAAATACTACTGAAAGAGCATAGGCTAATTTCCAATAAACTGACTCCTTTTATCAAGCAAACAGCATAAAGTGGGTCAGTCGAGGGGTTACAATGTGTCTTTTTTGACAAGTTTAATTAGAACAAACTGTTTTGCACAGAGTAACCGTTCAAAGGCTAATTACCAAAGGAAGAAACAAATCTGAAGCTGAAGTTGACTTCCCTCTGCATGTGATTGATGATTGACGAAAACAAGACTGCTCATTGTCTTTTTTCCTCCAAGCCACATCAGGACAAATCTCTAAATTTTGTAATCTGCACTTAAAAAATGGAATTCATGTGAGGAAAACAGACGTCTCCAAAAATTGGCACAAGTATCCAAGTCTCTGTTTCAACAGTAGTTTTTATATTAACCTCAAATGAATAATATTAAAGATACAGCTGATCCAAATACACAGTCATCAAGTTAGGACAACCACAAAGTAATAGAGGGCTGCAAACATTCAGTTTTACTGCTGATTTTGTTCTTCATACAGCACTCATTTAAAGAATTTGATAAGATCTTTCTCGTAACCATAACTCCTAGATCACTACTAGTACCTTGAAAATACAGGAAAAATTCTAGAAAGCAGAGATTCAGAGATTTGCATCCATAGACTTGTCATTCCCATGGCCGCCTGGGGAGATCTTCAGTATGATCGTCCAATCACAGACAGAATTCACCAGCACAATTCTAATGTGGTCTCTTCAGTACCTTCAAAAACATACAGTGTCATTGAGGAACTGCAAAGTTATCTTAGAAAAAGGAGACAGCAGCACTAACTCATATCAGATCTTCTAACGTTTCTACAGCCATAAAATGAAAATATATTTCAACTGCAGGGTGTTATCGGAGGATGTATCAAGATGTTTTCATTTTATTACATATGCTGAAATTCGCCTTTTACTGTATGATACATTTTTAAAGCTCAGTTTAAGCAGTTTTCACATGAAAACACATTGGTTTTCCTTTCAGATACGTCCAGAACCATGTTGTTTTCATGTGGGGCCACTAGTAGGAGCTGTTGTCTGTTATTGTAATAAAGCCACACACACACACACACGGGCACAGAGAACAATATGTTATAAATATTAATGGCAGAACACGGACATTCCTATGGTTAGGCGATCAAGTTGGATTGCTATTACGGGCGACTGTGAAGGGTTAAACTACCAAGTTCCAGATAAAAATGGACAGAGACGCATGATGTGCTGTTGTCCATTGGCTCATTCATGAGCAGAAGACCAGGTGTGATGTTCTTTCACATTCCTACTTTACAGTCTTTGCACCTCTGAGTCGATCTTTATGCAGCATCTTCGACTTTCAGCTCTTTAGAAATTCTTCAGTTTGGATTATCAGTCATTGGTTAAGTGACCTTTACCCTTCTGGACTATCAGCTTTCTGCCAGTTTCAGTATCCCCGAGATGTGACATTAAAGCCACATCGACTTAAAAGCTCGCTGCAAGCCACGGACAACCTTGTGAGTTGGACAGCTGCTGTAGAGTGAAGACATCTGCAGCGGTGTTTACAGGGACTGAAATGAGTTGTTAGTCTGCCTTATCCTCATAAAGCCAACTGAGGCTGAAAGCACATTTTCAGACTTTATTAAAAAGGCTGTGAAATCCAATATTATTGATATAAATACTGTCAATAACTGAGTGATCTTTTCACAATTATCTGGAGATCAAAAACAAAAAGATACTAAAACATTTCTTTATTTAATTTTTTTCTAGCAAGTATTTTCTTTTTATTTTCCTCAATGTAAAGGAATCTTACTTCTTTTTGTGTACATAAAATGTCAATTTCAGTTGTGATTTAGGGACCAATTAGCAGATTTACTTGACAGCAGCACAAATGAAGTTCTGCAGCTAATTGGCAAACCTAAATATGGACGTGCGACTGCGTGGAAAATTGTGGCGCTCGCAGCATGCATTCAACCAGCTCACCGTCACGTTGCTTAACTTTCTGTTCCTGTTTCTTTGCTTTTTGCTGCAGGAAACAGAAAACAGAAGCTGAACCCATCCATCCAGGATTGGCAGCTCGAAGAAAACCTATTCACACTCAGGCAAAATGTGCAAACTTCACACGGAAATCATCTCAAGCTGCCGGATCTGAACTCGGGACAATCCCACTCCGTGATAAAGATGTTAAACATCAAACGCCATATTTTCTGGACTATAAAACACACCTTTTTGTTAAGCTGTTTGGCTGGTCATGGTCATAGTACATACCATCTGTGACCGTTAGATGTCACTGTATGACAACAGAAAGCTGCTACAGTAGCAGAAAAACCTCCATTACTGCTGGATTTGACTGACAGAGCAAGAAAAATGTTATAATTTGAACTAAAGCTCAAAACACATATACAGCATGAACTGTTAGCGTGATGAAAGCAGCAAAGAATTGTGGGCTGAAAGCACGACGAACAGAGCAGAGAAACAAATTCACAGGCTTGGAACAGGAACTGCTTTACCAGGACCGCTGATGGCCATCAAGAAATGGCTGACACAATACTGGAAATTCATCTTGATGTGATTCTATTAACGCTATAGCATCTGTGACATGATATGTTATGATTTTTGTCAAAACTTGTTTGTACTTTCACAACTTAAAATCAGATTTTATGCTTCTTCAAATGCTGACAGAAATCAATTCACCGGTTTAGAAAAATAGATTAATTTCGCCAATGGCTTAACAATACCCGAGTTATAATTTCTTCAACAAACTTTCCAGACTGTCTTGGAAAATTTACATCTAAAAATCATAATGGCTTCAGGCTTTTAGAGGTGTGTTAGAATGAACAATCAAATTGGGGGAAATAAAAAAAAGAGGAAGGAAGAAATCTCCTTTTGGATTTCATTTAGGATTCTGCTCATGAAGCATTTTTATGGACACATCTGGCTCGGCCATGCACGGAGAGTTCCAGGAGGATTTGAAAACACTGCTGATGTGAGAGATCTCCGGATTAGCTCCCTTATCTTGGTGCAACTGCAATCTGACTTTAGATAAGAGGAAATCGATGAATGGATGTTTTCTACAACAGCCTCGACGCTCCTTTAATCCTCTCAACAGATTGTCTGGCTGATCCATAACCCATTTGAAATGTCATAATCTGTTGAAAGAAACAACTTTTATTCGGGATACACCTGTAGACTCTCCGTGTGTGCTCCTTCAGAAGTCTTCTGTCTGCGTTTCTCCTCCGGCGTACGGACGTGTTATTCTTCACAGGAAGAGCAACTTCTTTGATAAATCTAGATGTCAGTCAGTCTGTAGATCAGGAGCCAAAGGATGGAGAAAGAACACGAAGTGCCTGAAAAAGCAGCACAAAAAACCTGCAAACATAATGTCAGTGCTTTGTGCTTTGGAAAGTGATACAAAGACATACGAATGAGACAATGACTTGTAAAACAATAGCAAAATGATATATTCACATTAGGCTTCATATATCAAAGTGATGGTGAGTTCAGCCAGTGGGTCCAGACCAGATAGAAGCAGTTAATACAGGACAAAAATTATTGATTTCGTTGAGGATTGGCAGCTAATTTTCACAATGTCGACGTGACAGGTTCTTCTCATTTGTCCAAGAAGGAGGAATCTCAGAGCTGATTGAATTAGGTCCACTGGTCATGGTCATATGTTTGTGAAGACGCATATCCAGGTAGCTTCATCACTTCATGCTGTTCATTAAATGAGGCTGACCAGTCTAAGTAAATGGTGTGGAGCTCAGTAACTCATTCTCCATTATCAAGAAAGGCAGTTTAAGTCAAGGACAGAATACGCTCTGGACAGGTTCATCACACAGCGAATTTCTCACAGAAATGCCTCCAAACACACCTCAAACCAGGAATCTTTTGAGTCTCAAGTGGGAGCACCAGTTCCACCTGCAGCATTTTTCATTTCAATAGAGACATTTTTTTAAATATTTGAATGCAAATCATTATAGAACGTATAAAACAATAACACAAATGAATACGATGCAGTGGTTAGCACTCACTCCTCACAATAAGAACAGTTTTGTTTTCTTCGATGAAGAGAATAAAAACTTCCACCTGTTCTCTCTCCTTAATTTGTTTTTTACAGATCACACTGTCATCTGCAAACAGTCGTTGTCCATAGAGACTTGTATGTTTATAGCACTGTTCAATACCAACCAAATGTTATTTTTCTGAACAATAAGTATTCTCATTTGATACAAATTGATCACAATTTGCCCCCAGTGGTCTCCTGTATTAGTATCTGAATGCATGTTTGAATAAGTTAATGTGACTGATCTTTTAAAGCACATTGAGACTGCTCGACTGGTAAAATGTGTTCTATCAGTAAAATCCTTTTACCATTTATGAGCAGTGAAAAATTGAAGAGAGCACGTCGGCTTTAAGGCCATTTGTATGTTTCGAGTGAGAATAATCTGGGGAATGCTAAAACAATCAGACCTACCCATCTGGCAGCACTGTTAAAAAGTAAGTGCTTCTCCCCCCCAATGAAAATCCATCAAGCTGTTGAATCATAAGCCACCGGAGTAACGTTTCTCTGGCCCTAAATGAAAGCGGTAATTGAAACAACTGAAGGAGTGTTTTGCTCCAGTTGTGTTTGTATCTGCGAGCTCCTCCTCGGCTCGAGGACGAGCGAGCGAAGCCGAGACGGCTTCACCGAACGGATGGCTGCTGTCAAGCAGACGAGGAGAGACAGATTGATATTGGAAGAGGGAGAAAAGGGTGAGCGACAGAGGTTGAGGCAGTGCGAGGAGTGTGAGACTGATGGCAGATGTACGGGAGATGGAAGGGAAGAGGAGCTATGGACACCCCAAAGACATAAAAGGACAATGTGATTGATCGAAAAAATGGATTTTCCCCTCTTGAAATGACTCTCCTGCACTTCATGTCTACCTTTTGACTCATCTCCTCACCGCTGATACATAATACTCCCCACACTTACTGTCTCACTAATCGCATACCTTTGTATTCACATCCACTTTCTCATTTGTATTTACTTGCCAGCAGCCGCGCCTCCAGTGTTGTAACACATCAGACACCCTGATAGGAAGCGTGACAAATTACATGGTGTTAGTCACACTCTCTTTGCTTAAAGGTATGAAGACGACATGCATTACAGAGCCCTTTATCCTTCCCTGACAGAGCTCTGTTTGTTTGACAGTGGAGGGAGATAGGTAGATGTCACCATTTCTATTCTCTGTCACTTTTCTGCTCCAAATCTCTCATGCTAATATCCTCCAGTCGTTCCTGCGTGCGCGCGCTTGTGTGTGTGTGTGTGTGTGTGTGAATTCTCTGTGAGGTTTTTATCTCAGTGAAGCAGCTTTGATTACAAGACACATAAAGGAGGGAGAAAGCCCTCAGTTGTTCAAGAAATTGTTAGAAATGGAGGGAAATTGGTGATTTGTTTTCTTTCCTCTGACAGACAAAATGCTGAGATGAATGTCGAACTTTTCTTGAAATGTAATATGACAGAGCCAGTAGTCAGTTTGTGTGTCTTCAAGGGAGCCTTGAGCCTTAGTCGTCGTAAAAAGTGCAGAAATAAGTCATCAAATTCTGACAGTAATCACAAACTCTTCTGCTAACGCATCATTTTTGCATTTTTGTTTCAGGAAAGTTGAGCTTTTACATGGCAATGTGTGCAAAATGACAGCAGCAGGTAAGAAACGGTGGAGTGCTGTTATGTCCAGCTGCCTTCTGTACGTGTGCTGGATGTCTCCTGTCCATGTCAGCTCCTCACAGTGGAACCTTCCAGTAAAAACACAAAATTTAATCAGATCCCTGAGCGATGCTGGTGAGAATCAGAAACTTAGTGAGATCAAATAAAGTGTGACTGGTGATGCTGAAAGGAAAGCTGAGGTCTTATTTCTCAATTCAATTCAAGTTATTGTTTTTCCGTGGCGTAATTTCGGCCCAGCGGTCCGAAGACTATCTTGCGAACAGAAATGAGTCGTACCTGAAAAGCCTGATGGTGAAGAGACCTCCAGCACAAACAGAGCCAGTGGCTGAGGGTTCAGGGGAGGAGAACTGAGAACAACAACAATGGACACAGTGCAGGTGGATAGAATGGGAAACCAGTACCTTCACCCAGTGGAACCTGTGGGGGGGGTACAGAAAGAAACATGGCGCAGAGACACAGAGTGACAGACCTGCAGTGGGGGCAGAGTTCACTTTCAAAAGTTAAAACACAATCCAGGTCAACTTTATTTATTCGTCGGCTGAAGCTCCGATTACACTCGTCCGCAGGAGGATTTCTGAAGGACTCAAAGCAGCCGCCATCTCCCTATTTTTTGCTCATCAAACATAAAGAAATGGTAATTCTTCTCAGAAGTGCAGCTTCTGGCGGTTTTAGTGCCGATTAAACAAATCCTGATGTGATGATCACAGGGCTGCCAGAATTTGATATCAGCTTTGGATGAATTTGTTTTAACTGCATGTTTAAATAATCCCTTTTTTTTACTGTTTGATGTGAAAAGCAGTGGGAAAACATTCATTTGAGGTGTGTCTTTTCTGGAAGGCAGGTTGGAGATTGTAAGAAAAATTAAAACAAGAAGCTTGTTCTGTTTTAAAAGTGATGTCCTACAATTTCCCAATCAACCCCCCAAATAACACATTTGACTGATGATGGGTGCCAATCTAACAGAAAATTGGACAATCTTGTCAGTAGGAGGCTTATTTCTAATCATAAGGAAGTGAAAGACTTGAGAACAAGAACTCAGACACAACCAGGACTGACTGGAGGTGGGGGTTTTTTTCACCATAGAAAAGAATCACATTAAATGACACACTTTTAATGAACATGTTTAAAATGTGTAGTTTTGTGACAGGAATTAATCACACACTGTACTTTACACTGTACAGAAGTATAAGATACTCTGATGACATTAAAAAAAAATCAGGGATTTGCAGCAGATCGAAAATGAATCTGCTTGTTTAATAACATGCTTGTGTGCAGTAATAGCATGTTTTGGATAAATTACAGGAATAATCCTTTCAGCGTTGAAAGCAGAGGAAGATCCAGGTTGACGGTGTGCCGAGGATTTTCTCTTGTGATTAATAATGTTGCTTCTCAGGACTTCCTCGACCATGATCTGTTTCAAATCCATCACGGCGTCGCTCCGTGTTTACGAGCTCGCCGCCGTATATCTGCATCCGTCTTTGTCGTTGTAAAGTCATTGAACAGTAAAACTATTATCAGTACTGCGTGTTTCAGCTCAGGTGTGCAGCAGAAGAATAGTTGTGTGTTAGTTCAGGCTGATAACCAAGGTTCACAGGCAGATTTTACATGATATCCACATACAACCACATGCCAATAAAAAGAGGAAATGAAGGGGACGATGGGGTTTACAGGTTACTGAAGACGTCTATAGCGGGGATGCCAAACTCTTCATTCTCTGTGTGTGGTCCATTGACTGTTTATAAAGTTGGATGAAACTTACGTGACGTCACCCACAGCGTTCCGAAATCCCGTTCCGAAATGTTATCGTAACATGGATTTAAAGACGGACACAGCTGGAGTGACGTTCCAGGATTTCATGGATTAACGCAGCTCAGCTCAAAGTATCTCTCATTAGGTTAAAGGAGACGGCAACACAAATCTGCCCGAAAACCACAAAACATGCCGGCTGAACCAGAGACAGCTGCTCGCTCTCACTCTGAAAACCTGTAACGCCACATCTCAGCGGGCCCAGCTTGAAGGCGTCTGATGAATGATTCTAGGAGAGTTCTTCTTAAAGATGAGTTCCTCTACAATCTGGTGAGCTTTGGTTTGCTATTTCCCACCAACTGATCAAGCCGGCGGCATGTGTGAGGGAGGCAGAGAGGACGGAACAGCCAGGTCATCTTGAAGCGAAGACCGTCATCGTCATCATCATTATCATCACCATCATCACCAGCTCAGAGAAGAAGGCAGCACAGTCCAGCACTTTACAGATTGATGCAGTTGAAGCTCGCTGCATGAATACATCACCTTGATATATCTTTTTTTTTTTTTTGTGTCAAAGAACAAACTTGTCAGGCTTCAAACCTGAGTGAAGGTACAGTCGGATTTGAAAGAGTTGTGAAGAAATCTTGTGAAGAAATTAGTTCTAAAAATGGCATGAACAGTTTTTTTGTTGGGTTTTGTGTATTATCTGTCTGGCTACTGAGAATGTCAGCTGGCTATTTTCCAATAACATCACTGCTAATTACAAAGCTTTTGCATGTTTCCTGACAAATGTTTGTTTACTGGGAATAGTCAGATTTAGGGCACAGAGAAATATGATGGAAACAGATCAATATATAAGTACAGGAATTGAATCAATTCATTTATAACATCTGGATCTTAGATGGGTCGAGAGGTCTAACTTTGATTGATTGATTTTCTTATTTCTTTTCACAATTATTCATGTATGACTTTAACTTCACATCATCTGTAAGGAACATGCATTTGGTGGAAGAGAACTTTGAATGGATGGGAACAGCCGACATTTTCCTACCTGCTGCTCATCCCACTGATGGCATGTACATCCCATACCTGGCAGCATTTCAAAGAGAAATTAGAAGATTTTAATCTCAAAACAGATAAGTCTGATCATTCGTCAATTCATGTGCACTATTTCAGATGATTATATGAAAATATATAACCTGAACAAAGCTGGTTACTGCAAAACAATCTGTCAAAAGCTGATAAAAGGACTGAAATTAAGTTTTGTTTTTCAAGGTGCAAAGTATTATTACCTAAAGTTCTACCTTTGCTGCCAGTTCGTTCCAAGACTGCTTTCTGATTTGAGATTGTTACTTCAGCAAAATTAACTTAAATACAAAATCTTTCATTTTGATGAATTTGCCCAAATGATTTTCTTTTTGGGTGGAAAATAAATTAATCCTCACAACAAATCATATCATCTCAGATAGAAATAAATTAAAAAAAAAAAAACAACCTGGAACAAAATTGACACCAATTTCACAGAAACTAACTCAACCTGACTAAACTGACAAAAATGAAAGCTAAAAAAAAAATCTTAGGAGACAACTGTAAAAAAGATGACAGGCTGAAACGACCACTAAGCTACAAAAAAGATCTACAATTAAATTCAGATAATTTGAAATCACTTTTTATGTGAAAAAGTTATTGTCAGCATATCTTGACACATGAAAGAGAATAATTCCAAGAATTTCTGTGCAAGTGGTGACTCTTGAAACATAAGTTTGATTAAATATGCAGTTATAGGTCACTCTAGCAAAACTGAAGTGTAAAAACCACTGAAATCATGATACAAGCATTAAAAGTGGATAAAAAACTTACCCTGAAAACTCGTGCTGAATATCTGAAACTTAACATATTTCAAAATGTTGTTTGTTTTGACAAAAGTATTACATTCATCCACAAATGTTTGCTTAGACCAGTTGAATAAGAATCGTACTGAATCTTGCGTCATTTCACGCTGTGAGGGAGTCACATTCAGCTCCACCAAGCTCCTTTCTGTTGGGACAGAAACTAGAAGTAACTGAACACAGCTGATTTGAAGAAGTGAGAAATGAGTTGAGTCGTCGCTGCTCTTTCTCTCGGCTGCCGCAGCTGATCACATGATCTGCATGAGTGGTTGAAACCGTTGTGCCTTGCTCATTAATCCACAGTTGGGTAACCTAAGTTCAATCACCAAATCAACACGTTTGAAAATCGTCCTTAATCATTCAATCTAAACAGAACTGCTGGAAAACTGATAGAACAAACTTTTTATCCTCGCTTTCTATTTCCTCTGCCTTATTGACGACGGAGGGAAACGCGTTGTGGTAAACGAGCAGACGGTGTGGAGTCCATGTGTGCATCTTTCACGCTGACGCAGCCAGCACTTCGCTGAGGGCGGGGCGGCCATGACGGCGGTTATTCAGCGGATGAATAAGCGAGTGTGTGAACAGCTGGGAGGTGAAGGGCGTGTGGTGATCGTCCCAGCTCTCTGGCTGACCCTGACCCAGGTCACACCTCCGGCTGCAGTGAAGGTCCCGGAAGCTCACGGCTTTCATGTGAACACACCAAATATTTATTGTGTTGGAAACGGCTCCCGGGGCGGAACATGAAAGCGACATCGTTTTCAGCGTTCTTACCAAAAAACAGACGTGATTTTCAAAACTTTTCTGTAGCAAAAAGCATTTCCACTTAAAACATTGTGTGAACGATTCCTCAATTTGTTGCAATCACACAGTCTGTGTATAACCTCCATTAGGCTTTGTGGCGGCGCCGCTCACACAAATACAAAACAGGCGCATCTCCGTAGGAATACACTAAATGATGCATTAAAGGAAGTGAAAAGATGTTCTGCTCCGCGGTCCCAGGCAGCAGGGAGCCGAGGCAGACTCCGAGCAGAGCGGGAAATTGCTTCTGTCGTCTCGTTCGCGCGACGTCTCGAATGTAGCAAGTCCAACTATTCGGGGGGAAAAGTTTTCTGAGACACTTATTGAGGGGATGTGAGGTAAAAGTTGGTCAAGAACTCAGACATGAAGACATCAGTGTTCTCCCTGTGTGAATTGTGTGTGTGATAACTGCACTGTTGTTTCCTCCCTCTCCTCTATCCTCATTAATGATTCACTGTGACTGCCTGTTTTACCAACATTTGTCTGCAGAGAATCTCTGTGGAAAAGATTGCTTCAAATTGCTTATAAAATTAGTTTGTAAATTAAATAAAGAAAAACAGCTCATTTAACAGGAACAATTCCATCTATGCTAAACGTAACATACTTAATGTAAATTATTCATCACTTTGGATGGGTTTTTCTTTGTATGTTCTTCTTAATCATCAAATATACAAATCATAACAAATTATACCATTTTTTTTATCAGATACCGTATGAAACATGTTCGCCATAAAACAACTGAAGATGAATCAATCAAACTGAAGATCACCAGTGCAAAGTGAAACTTTTTTTGAATTATTAAGCACAGATGTTAAAATAATGAACATGTAACAAAATATATATTCATAAGTCTTTATTAGGCAGGTGATCTTTTCTATTTTGGTTACACTCATTTCTTCACATTTCTTCGCAGTGACCGAGACTCGGTTAAAGACGGCGTTATGCTCTATTTTGACTTCCAGGAGTCGTTTGAGTGGAGTTTAAAGCGGCGACATCAAACACGTCTTAACTCTGAGGCCACATATGGCCTAATTTCATCTTGATTGAGTCAGACCAGTAGAAGAGCACCATAACAGACTTTAAATGTCAAATTTTATTTTGTTGTAGCATCGAGCATACCTGATTAACATGTTGATTTTTTCACAAATTACCACTAAATAATGACTGCAGTCTGTTTACATTTTACATGCGTCCTGATCAGACAGGTTGTGACTTGTGTTGCATCTGTTCGCTTTAGAGTGCAGGAAAACATCAGTTGTTTACGATTCAAGTGAAAGCTTCAAGAAAACTCTGGTAGTTTTTCAGTCCCACTGCAATACATGCAGAGCGTTCAGATCATTTATCGTCAATAAGACCTCATATTGTTCTTCTAGCCCTCAATAACTTATTCTCTTCACAGAAATCCAGCAGGAAATGGATCACTAATGACGGAATTGTTTCTAAATGCTGAGTTTTTTTGCCATTATGAGGTCTGATTTCATTATTGATTCACGACCAAGAAGACTGTTTATCATTCACTGATATTACAAAATCACAAGAGCAACGCTAAATTACTGTATTTTAATAAAACCTTGTACCTACAGTGTTTATTATCAAAGATCCCTGTGAAGGTTTAAAGACCCTACATTTCTTCTGTGGTTAAAAACAGACATTTATTTTTTGAAAACATGTCTATTACATGTGAAATGTGAATAATTTTTTACTTTTAAGTTGTGAAAAAAGACACATGTATCTGATTGAATGGGTTTGTGTATGTTGTGGAGGTCTGCTGGTCTCATTAACCGGATACAGTTGCCGTTCTTCGCTGGCGCCGGCCAGATATTGATGAGCGGGAGCGTCATAGTTGTGTTGAGGACAGCAGATGGTCACACTGAGCCCGACAGCAGGACAAACCACACAGGAGACACAAACTTGAACCGCGGCCCGCACTTCGGATCTGCTCCTTATCACACTTCAAAATGCAATCGCACACACGTTCTCTTCTGAAGATCCTCATAACCTGCACTCATGTAAGCTACAACCCAAACACCGCAGATTATTTTCTTCTCAAAGTGATTTTATTCTCTGCTGAGTTACATTTGCTGATGCAGGAACACTAACCTGCTTCAGCTGAAGGCTTCATTAAAACTGGCTTTATCTTGACATTCTAGTCACTTTCGTGAGTAATTGTTTGGTTTCGAGACAATATCAACATTTCCTCTGCACCACAACAAGCAAAAACTTTGAAGTTTAAATTTAAAGTTTAAATTTAAAGATTATGATGGTTATGGTCATTGTTTTAGCAGTCAAGATGGAACTGGGTTGGAACTGAGCTGAAATGTGTTTGACACTCTGGTTTAGAGCCATCAGTCTGCCTCTAACACATTTTAGTTTGTTTTTTGTAGCTGTGGAAGTAAACTGAATTAAACCCAAAATAAAATGATGCACACACAGGGAGAACATGCAGACTCTGCTCTGAAAGGCTCCCAAACAGAGAATATTCTCAGTGTGAAGCCAGATTTCTGATCGCTACATCATTATGCAGATGTTACCTGTCCCCCAGGTGAGAGCTTTATTTCTGCACTGATACTGTGAATGTAGTCAGACATGCCTTTAAATTCACTCTTCACCGCTGCTCAGACTGTGTCTCTGCATACAGGAGCACGCAATGATCTCTGCCGGCGGGACGTGAGCTCTGAACACGGAGACAAACGGAGACGCCGCCCGGTTACTGCTGCTGGCAGTCCAGAGTGTGATCCTCAGACCTGCATCAAGTTTCATTTTTCAAAGGGGTCCCTGGCCGCTGCCTTGGTCTTTATCATTTACAGCGAGTGCGGCTCGGCCCCTCCCTCCGGGCTCTGGCTCGCCCTGGTGATGGGCGCACAGATAAGATGTTTCATAATCGGATTTCAGAGTCTTAGTTGTGTCTGAGGATACGGTATTCTCTGTTCTCTGTGTCATACAGTAGCTTCAGTTCATATGTACAAACACTTTTTAGATTATTAAAAGAGGATGGAGTGTGTCTCAGTAGAGATATCTGGAAAACAGGTCAAATAAGTTCATCTCTATCTGTTGTTTACAATAATTTCAATTTAAAATGAATCCATTTGTGTCCTAATACTAAACTCCTTTGTCTTTATGTTGGATAATTTATTGAAAAATGCATTCAACATCTTCTTCTCTGAATTACAAAACAGAACTCATCCATAAAGATTTCTCAGCCGCTGCTCCTGGCCAAGTTCTGAACATCAATTCTGGGGCGAAAACTGACGCTCTCAAGTGAATATGCACAACTTTCTTTGTATTTAGACGTACATATAACGCAACAACTTTTTTTTTAAAACAGCTCCAAAGATTAAACTTTTTTAAAATGCTCTGACTCTGTCTTCGTGAAAATGGGAGAAAATGCAACTTTTAGAAAACGCTGCTACTGCGCGTGTGCACCACAGCCATAGCAAGTAATTCTTCTGCACAGTGGATCGACAATGACAGTGTTTTCCTCCAGAGTGTGATGACAGCCAGTCCATGTCCTCCTGGACTTGGACCGGTGGTTTTCATGTTTAGTCACTGGAATAGCAATCCAGCCTAATCTTTGTGAGGCTTCAATGCAAAAACAAACAATGGCGCCCACTAGTGGCACAACAAAAACTACATTTGAAAACTACATTTTTGATGTTTCTGGTGTTTTCGTGGATACATGCAAAAACAGTCCTTTCGTAAACAGGATGGAAAACTGAAAAAAAAAATTAGCAATTTACAAAATATAATTAAAGAAATGAGACACAGAACAGATAAAGTCTGAAAATTAGAATATTGTAGTATAACTAAATGCCATACAACAATATAAAATTCAGGCTTTGATTTCATAATGGTCACTTTCACATGATCTCACAGGCTGCTCAGCGTTAATATCCGTGGCTCGAGTCCAATTGGAGCTTTTCTCTGCAAGGTCTGCTTATTTTACACGACTTTATGAGTTCTCCAAAAGTTTCCTCCAACAGTCCAGAGACATGCATTTCAAATCATTTGCTGTCCCTACAATGACTCATCGATGTATCCTGGCTTCTCTTCGTGTCCAGCTTGGCCCTGAATTGGATTTATAAAGAATTATAGATAGCTGGGTATAGTCCAGAACTTCCTGACATAAAGAGAGAAGTTTCTCTCTCTCTCTCTCTCGCTCTCTTTGCTTTTTAAAAAGTTCTCTTTGTAGCACCACTGGTTCTTATTGCACCATTACGTTTCTGTCCAAGGTTGGTCACTTAAGAAAGTCCATGCTTGGGCTGGGAGGACCTTTGTTTGGTGAACTGGAGGTTGAATTTGTCAAAGACAAATGGAAAGTTGTTCACATTGAAAATTAGAGTTTTTAGGAATCTGGAGTGTAAAAAAGAAATTTCAAAAATGTTGATTTCAGTGTCTTTACAGTTCAGCTGTGGTGCAGTCCAATACGTTTCTGAACCTTGAAGGACGAATGGTGGACACAGGTTGTTTGCTAAGTTGGTTTTGATAAAGAAAAAAAAATAGTGTTGTTACTTGTGTGCTCTAAAAAAGAGGAAAAAAAACTCATAATCTCACATGCTTGTTGTCAAATAAATTGATTTTTCTGGCTGCATATTTATTTCCCTCCAACCTTGAGTTGTTAATTCAGATAGAAAATGGATGTTGAGTCTGGCGCCTTCATGTTACAACTCACCGACATTCTCAGAATATGAACACACACATTTACTTCTTGATATAAACTGAGGATCAAGGAATTAACATTGCTCATGATGTTTTTTATAAAAACAACTTGTATAAAATGCTTCACCTTCTGAACAAAAATGACTCCCCATTCATTCCACGGCTTTCATATTAGAAATTAAAATGAGCCTTTCACATCCTTTTATGCTGCTTTTATAAACAAACCCTCATCCAAGAAAAAAAAGGCATAAATTAAAGCAGTCGTGCTAATTATTGCGATGTGTGTTATTTTTGTAGTGTTTCCTAAAATAACATCTCCGATTTGCATCAGAGTGATGTATTTATCTTAAGAAGAGTCTTTAAAAAGCCACTGTTCACAGAAATCTACTGTAACTGTATCTATTTTTAAACAGCTCTAAGTGATAATGTTTTGTGCACTTTTTTGGAAATATTGTTTTCTAAGACTGTCGTCCTCCATACCGTATTGTGAAACATGGGTTTTTTAGTGCTGTTAATTTTAATCGCGATTAATCCATTGAGGTCTGCCAATTTGGTCAAAGAAAAGAACTAGAGGATAATAGTGTTTTTTCCTGACATTGGGACTGATTTATGAGGATTAGATTCTTCATTGAAATTAATCTCAACTTTAAAAAAGTTAATTGTTGACAGTTCTCCATGAATCAATCACGATTAATTGCGATCAATGCGATTAAATTGCGATCAATGCGATTAAAACTGACAGCACTAGGGTTTTTACATCATATTGCAGTAGATGTGAGTATATAATTGGCTTTTCGTGATGTATCTTTATAAAAAAACTATAGAAATTTCCCTCATCAAGAAGCTAAAAATGGCCAAAAGCCTGAAAACATCGTTTAAGAACCAGCCAACGAGCAAAACTATTCTCTGGAAAACTTGTGGAGAAACACCTGCAGGAAACTTTCCGCTCTATGTTAACCTACTTATTTAAATTTGAACATCTCAAATTGCTTGCGAGACAATAGTTGAAGTCTGTTGTGGAAAAGTTGACCCAGAAATTTCACTTTGCCGTGTTGCGAACATCTGAGGTGTGTTTTGACATCATTTCCATTTCCATCGCACACTTTCAAGTCAAGTCATTTCTCTTCGGCTCCAAATCCTGCAACATCACAACACCGTGGGATCTGCCTTAAAATGGCTGCAACCAATAAAAAAAACACACACACAGTTGTGGTGTGTTTTGCGTCACAGCAGTGATGGATGAGCAGTAGTGACCCAGCGGGGAGGAGAGTCCGTTCGGTGGATTTAGCAGTAATGAGCCATGCAGTCATGCTCTCTGTCATGTCTTTATTTGATCTTTTCAAATGTGCTCAAAGCAGAGAAGTAAACACTTGTTCTTTTAGAAAAAAGGACAGGACTTGGTGTAACATCAAAATCTTTCGGCGTGTTGTTCATAATACAAACAAAACATCTCTTTTGTGATCATATTGATACATGTGTGATTATGAGGCACCACACTGATAATACTTTACTATCTTTAGTTATTTACACCAGGAGAAAGAGGGCAAAACAAAATGATCATTAGCCCTTCTGGCCGTAAATGCTCGAGCTGTAAAGATGACGATTTTGGCAGTATAAATCATTTGTGTATCGCAGTGTGTGTGATGATAAGGTGTACATCTGTTGTTATGCATGTGCAAGCAGCAAACATGACGACGAAGCAGTAAGGTGTTCGGGTTTCTTTCTTTCTGGCGAGAGAAGGCTTGTGACAGAGAAGAGCATGAAAAGACAGACACCGGACCGGAGAGAATTTAGCAGGCTTACACACACACACACACACACACACACACACACACACACACACACGCCACGCACACACACATATGTGCGCACACGCACACAGAATCACTGAAGGGCGGTGGGGTAAGATGCGGTAAACAGTTCAGCTCACTTCATCACTACACAGATCCACGTTATACACATCTCTCTTTACACACACACACACACACACACATACACACACACACACACACACACACACTGAAATGTCTCAGTAGATGCCCATCTGCCTCCAGCGTCTTTCTCAGAGAAGAGAGGAAGGTGCAAACACATGCCTGCAAAAGGAAATTCGCCCGTGAAGCAGCTCTTACTGTACACGCCGTTCAGCCCGGGTCTGTGATAAACTCGTGAAGAGTTTCACAGTTCTCACTTTTTTCAGTCTCACACTGAACACTGAAGAAGAAACATGACCTTGTGGATTGCAGGATGAGTCTACAGTTTAGTTTTTTTTTTTTGTTTTGTTTTTGTTTTTTCGAAACAAGTTTTGCTACTTTAACAGTAAGCAAGGAGCCCCTTCGTCCCATTGGTCCTCATGTTGAGAGTGTGACGTAGTAGAAAGGTCAAGAACAAAAACCAGAACAGAGTAAGAGACAGGAAAAAGGTACAATAATCCAAAGTCACAAACAAAGAAAGTTTGTGTGGAGATTGTCAAGGCCTTCGCGTTAGACTCAGTGAATGAGGTCACGTTGTAAGACGAGCATCTCTGTAAACTCTTTGCCTCCCGTGAGTTTCATTGAAGAGCGGCCACTGTGACGGGCATGCATCACAGTGACCGTGAGAAGTCAATGAGGCGGGTAAATGACTCCAAGTCCACATCAGTCCACCTGTGAAAGACAACCAAAGAGCTTATGCCTGTATTTCAAGCCCACTTTTGTACTTGAATTTGATTTCTTTATCCACCCGGTCGCTTCTGATACAATCCCTGAAAGTAAAGGTGGCGAAGCACCTCAGGCCGGCACATCATCAGACGCCTCGGATCAGTGTGAACACGATGTCCGCAGGGAAAACTGCCTCCTACAAAGCCAGTCCATCGCAGGGCTCTCTCAGCTCAGAAAGAGCGTTTCCAGGACTTACAGAGGATCTTCTGGAAGGCTCTGCGGAAGTCCTGGTTGAAGATGGTGTAGATGACCGGGTTCAGAGAGCTGTTGCAGTAGCCAATCCAGAAAAAGAACTTGAAGAGCGTTTCGGGAACCTCACACGGCTCACGACAGATTCCGTATAGGCTGTAGGAGAAGAAGAACGGGAACCAGCACACGACGAAAACGCCCATGACCACGGCGAGGACGAAGGTGAAGCGTTTCTCGCGTGCGGCAGAAACTTTCTTGCGGTTGACGGTGCTCCTGCGTTTGCGGCGGGACGAGAACAGCTCCATGGACTTGGAACTGGTACGGGACTTCCTGCTGGAGTATTTGGAGGCGGAGCTGCTCTTCCGACTGGACTTCCTGTCCCTCTTGTCCTCGTGGTGATGCTTAGAGGAACCGTAACACTTTTTGGGCTTCTCGTCTGACGAGCTGCTGTCGTCGTAGTCGTCGTCGTGGTCGGCTGAAGGGTGTTTTGGGTGGTTTGGCAGAGAGGTTCGAACCCCTTGCTCCTGACAGTGGCCGTTCTCACGCTCCTGGTCTTTCATGCTCCCTCCCCTGCTGGACTTTATAGACCCGCCTATCCCGGGCTCGGCTTTGTCCATCCCATTTTCCATTGGCGAATCCACATCCCTCTTCTTCTCCGACATCGTTCTCGTCCGGGTTTTTGCCACCTGGTAGATCCGGATGTAGACCAGGATCATAATAACACAGGGGGCAAAGAAGGACCCGATGCTGGAGTAGAGGATGTACCAGGTCTCATCATTCAGCCCACACTGGGGACTGGTATGACTGCTGGTCTTATCCATAGAAATCAGAGGGGGGAAGGAGATGACTGCTGAAATCAGCCAAACCACCACAATCATGCCTTTAACTCTTTTAGGTGTTCTCTTTAAGTTATATTCAACCGCCTGTGTCACTGACCAGTATCGGTCCAGACTAATAGCACACAGGTGAACAATAGAAGAGGTGCAGAACAAAACGTCCAGAGCCAGGTAGATGTCACACCAGATTTTACCGAAAAACCAGAAGCCCATAAGTTCATTAGCCAGCGAAAAGGGCATGACCAGAGTGGCCACCAGTATGTCTGCGCTGGCCAGAGAGACAAGAAAGAGGTTTTGGGGTGGTTTCAGAGCTCTGCTCGTTAAAACAGCGATAACAACCAAAACGTTTCCGACTATTGTGAACAAAATGAGAAAACTGACAAGTCCAGCCAGACCCCAGATCGCGAGCTGGCTGTACTGGCTCTCAGAGGTGGAATTAGAGGAGATGTTCTCTGCCTCTGCCCTTTCCTCCAGGCTGGAAAAATTCAAGAAATCCATCCTCAAGTCGAGGCTTGTGACTTTTAAAAAATTAAAACGTGCGTAAAGGAAAGGTGGAAATATCCAGGCGAGACTTGCGCGCACATTTCACAACAGAAATCTACACGAAATGGTATTTTCCTTCCCCCCTCTCCACCTGCAGTCCTCCACATCCCGCACGCAAGAAGAGAGAAAGAGAGGAGGTGGCGAAAGGAGGTCGGAATGTGGAAGTCTTTTTAAGTCCTTATTTCCAAAGACGAGATGCAAAATTTCCACGGTTGGGAAGCGCGCGCCCTCCTCACCGTGTCTTCTCCCATCCCGACTGCGCCCGCATCTCTCCTCCTCCTCTCCTCCTCCTCCTCCTCCTCTCCTCCTCCTCCTACTCCTCCGCCTCCCGCTGTGTCCGGAGAGAGGTTTGTAGCAACCACGTGTCTTTTAATTAGAAAGAACTGTCGGGGACGCGCTCCGCCCCGGAGGAGAGATGGAGCGATTATTGGAGGACAAGAAAGAGCGAGCACGTTAAAAAAAAAAAAAAGAAAGAAAAAAAAAGAAATTAAACCAAACAGTTTTCTATATTTTAAAAGAACTCATATTATTTTGGGGGATGGCGGATAAGATCAGGGCAGGCTGCTGCTGTCGGTGCGCTCTCCGTGCGTTTTCTGCTTTTTGCGCATCATCCGCGCAAACTGACCGCCTGTAAGAACAAACGCTCTACAAAAGCTGACTTTTAAAGGTCTGTTTTTGTGTCAGGGACAAGTTTAACAGCAGTTAGCAGTGACATTGCTATATATATAAAAAAGAAAGAGCTGGTGTAGAGATGAAGTCCCGCTCCATCAGGAGCGCATCTCTGTCCTGCGCTCACACTGGAGGTCAGTATTGTAACAGTCAGACACGGAGAGAGACGAGCAGCCTTTAACAATCGCCAGAAAAATACACCACACCTGAATAAACAGCAGTGATACCGCAAGCAACGTATTTATTAACATAAATCCTTGAGGATGAAGGTGTGAAAAGCCTGGGTGACCTGGTCGTGGGAACTTCAGCAGACAGGAACACACAAGCTCCTCTGGGAAGTGGGAAACATGCACGTGAAACGAGATCGACACACTGCTGAATTAATACTTAAATACAAGGAACTAATCAAACTGAGTTAGCTATTTCAGATTTGGACTGTCAAATGGAACCACCTGCAGACATCAGTGGGATCACATTCCAGCACAGGTCCTCTGATACGACTTAAAGCAACCTGACCAACACTCTATATTAGTTTGTTGTAACTCAGTATAATCAAATGCGACAAAACTATGGCCATGCCATGGTGTTTTGTGTCAAACATAAGGCTGGTGGATTAAAAGTAGCCCATAGGTGGCTCCATTCCAGCCGATTAACCTACCAAGCAAATTAAACATTTCAAAGAAAGCATTGCTTTTAGTAAAAAAAAAAAAAAAAAAAAAAATCATAAGAGTAGCTGACACAGCACTGAGACCTGAGCTGAGAGTGATGCTGCCGTCTGAAATGCTGCAGCTGCACATGCTAACCATGACTGTAGCCAATAGTTGCTCTGCAAATAATCTGTAAATGGACAATAACAACATTTTCCTCCATAGTGCCATGACTCCCAGTCCAGATTCTCCTGGACGTGGTAGTTTAGAGTTGACAGTTGCTGTAATAACAATCCAACTTACTCATATGTCCATATGAATGTCCATGTACTCCCATTGTTGATGTTTGGTTTAATTACAAAACAACCAACAGCACCCACTAGTGGCTGTACATGAAAGTTACATTTTTTCCAGTGTTTCTGTCGAAACAGTTTTCAAATATTGTCATGTAAATGCCAAACTTTTCCAAAATGTTGTAATGTGAATGTCTGAATGTGAAAAGGTTTCTGATATTAAAATTCACATATTTTACATTAAGATGATGCATGATGAGCAGGTTGATGTCATTTTATCGCCAAGTTTATTTATTTTTACTGCACTGAACTGGCTCTAGGCGTGATGTTAAATGTCAGATCATTGTATTTTCAGTTCACCAGAGTAATAAAAAAGCTTCAGTCTGGGTCTGCAGGTTCCACAATGATCTTTGCCCTTATCCTGACCGGTGTGACTCCCGACCGAAACGACACACCAAACAGCCGCGGTGTGACTGAAAACTTAAAGAGTGGCGCTGTAAAGCCATGAGTTCACCCCTGGCTGGGCTTCATCACGAATCTGTCTGGAGTGTGACGTCCAGGTTATCTCGTCTTCAGCTTTTATTCATGTTTTTCATTTCCTGGGGGGACACACGTGCATACACACTTTCTGCAGAGTCAATCGAACCTTTCTCCTCTTCCTTCTGCCTCACACACTCCTCGTCTGCCTTTGTATTTCACTTCACAGCTCTGTAACACACACATACACACACACACTGAGACCTTTTAAAAATGATGCAGCAGCTCTTTGCCAATTGTTCAAACTAAATCCGAGATCACATCAGTAAAGTGGAAATGAGCTTGTTTAAAGTTTGCGGTGAGCTCCATTTAACCCCGTCGGCTCTGGACGGCTCTGGATCCCGGTTTAGGCTCTGGTATTAAGGTCTCCCAGCTATTAATTACAGAGCGCCAAGCATCACTGAATTAAAGAGCAGCCACAAGAAATATTCAAGCTCTAATTGATCCGCGCCGAGGCCATGAGGTGAAATGAGGAGGATTGGTGAAGGCTCCAGCGGGAAACACGCTGGATGTGTTGGACATACGCTAAAATATTCCACCCACCCATTCAGAAATCCCAGGCTCTTTTTTTTAATCCTATCTGTTTTCTTTTTAATGCATCTGAGGTCAGAGTGATCTTGTAGGTCTGTGTGGCTGCTCTCTAAGCTGATTTTGAACAGACAGCTGCATCTTATCGCAGTCGTTATGTTGTGTCCCCGGGCCGAATCTCATATATAAATATACACAATCTAAATAATTGGGGCGTCGGGGAGCATCATCGGCTACGCCCCTTCCTCGCTTCCTGCGTTAAGCCTTGCTCTGTGGGAAGAAGCTTTCTGTTTTTGCTTCGAGCCAGCTTTGCAGTGCCAAGGAAACTGTGATGACTACTTGCAATTTTTGTACTTTTTTCTTGCTCTTTGGGTCTTTTTACGTCTTCTGATTCAGTACCAAAGTGTTAATAGTGACAGAGTTTTCCAGTCATGTGTAGTTTTAGTAAAATGGTCCCATCCGGACATTACATGGATGGAAATGAGCGAGAGCTTTATGCAAAATGAACCTAATACATTTTCCAAAAGCTAATATTACCTAATGTGTTCTGGACTAATCTGCTGAGATCACCTCAATCACAGAGTCCGTTCAGCTATCAGTCCTCCATATTAGCTAAGAGACATCACGCCGGAGGCGTTCACTGGAAAAGAAGACCTCAGAAATGAGTTCCTGCTAACAAGGACTGATTTCCCCAAGAAATCAAAGTAAATTCCTCCCCCTCCCTGATGTGGTTTCCATATGGATCCCCGTCTGTAAAGGAGGTCTGCGGTCACCTGTCGACAGAGACAAATGAAGGTGTTTCCTGGGCAGACAACTTCAGAGTCGAGAACAAATAGTTGAGGGAAGCAGCGTTGAGCCCAGGGGAGCAGCTGTGCTGTGAGCATCCTGCACAACAGACCTGCTCCTTATCTACTGCCCTGCCTTTCTGTGACAAATTACCCTGCATGAGGCAGGGTGGTGGGATAACTGATCTAGATACACATTCTTGTTTCTTTTTTTTTTAGAAAGTGTTTTTATATTTTTAATCTTCAACCTGTTTCTGTCATGAAAAGTAAAATATTTCTCAGCTCATTGTATCTCCCATGATCTCAGATCCATCCGACCATTCAATCATCCTCAGTCACTCTGCCATTCGTCAGAGGGACTGGAGACCGGAGAGATTAAAAGAAGCCAGGAGGAGCTATTTTTACGCCACGAGCCGTATCTTCCCGTGTTGTCTTTCTCAACCTTTTGCTTCTTTCACAGATTTGTGACCTAAGTTACAGAGGCAGAGACGGGCCATCGAGCAGGACGCCTTCGAGGTAAGAGATCTCCATGTAAACTTAGGAATGACACCCAGTGTGTTTTCACAGTGATGTTGTGCAGGGATCGTGCAACACTGGATGCTCTAGATGGAAAAACTACAGGAAAAGAGGCCTGGAGGAAGTTAAGACACGTTGAAAACCTAATTCTGAGGAAAGCTACATGAAAATATACATTAGGGATGCTAACCTTAGTACGCAGGTACTCCTTGAATACAGTTCAGCCTAATTTATATTTTCATACATTTATACATTTGCAAATACAAAGGGTTCAAGTTTACCTCTGCGTCTACAGAACACGTGTGAAAACCTCGGACCTCGCTTGTCTACCTGCTGCTGACGTTAAGTGTTGTTGTTTTGGGGATTCTTTGCATTATTGGGCCCGATATCAGTATTGGTAACAGTGTTTCCCTAATATACACATAAAGAGGTTGTGATTTGTGATCAAGAATAATCTTTCCATGTAGACATTTTCCCTTTTTTTTTTTTTTTCAAATGTCATTCATGTAAAATGGCAATAAGTCAAGTTTAAACTTGGTATTCATTTTTATTAAAACACAATTTATGAATTAATACATTTGAATATGACTTTAATTAAATAAAGATAAATGATAATAATACCATAATAATACCATTAACAGTTTAAAAAATAACATAACTTTATATGCTGTAGCGGAGCCAGAGTGGGGGCAAGGGGGCGGTCGCCCCAGAGCCCACAAGGTCATAGGGCCCCGTTTCATGTGATGTGGTAACATTTACTCGTAAATAAATTATTATAATAAAATATGCAGTGTGTGTGAGAAAGTATACGCATATGATTGTGGGCTCCAATTTGCCAATTCTTACATTACGACTGTCCATGAATGCATCAGAGTTGTAAGCCAGCGCTGATTGGCTGTGCGGCATGGACGAGTTTTTTCTTTGCACTTGATCTGAACTCTTTGGAGGGAAGTTAAACAGTATGCTAAGCACTATGCTAGCCGCTAGCGGTACTACCCAAAACCTAACATCGGAGCCACTGGTGAGTCAGTGAAACCTTCAAAAATATTATCTTTATCAGAATGCTGTGGTCTTAAACACCTGGCTATTTGAATATGTCTTGTGTTGCTCTCAACTATAAGAGACCGCTGAGTCTATTTTTTTTCTAGTATACGTGAATTCCAAAAGATATAGATAGCTGTGTCTATATCTATCTGAATAGATTGTGTAATTTTAGACCAGCTGTGTTCATTTTATATTTAAGCTGTATCAAAGATGGTACAGATTTAGCCCGTGACTTTTTGTCTGAGTTTTCAGCACCATGGACAGCGGACGCTCTGAGATTGACAAGTCAGGGTGCATTTGTGTGTGTGTGTGTGTGTGTGTATTTGTTCTTCAGAACAAGTTTGTGAACTGGTTTGTGACTTTATTCTGCTTTCTGAGGCATATAGTTTCACTTGGCTCAATAAAAGTGAGCATTAGTGTGTTGTTTGATGGTAGCATGAGGGATTGTTTGAATGGTAAAATTACTATCATAAGGGCCTGTAGAGAATGCTTCGCCCCCTCTGTACTGAGACCCACGCTCCGCCTCTGTTTATATGCAACATATGTGACCTTTCTCCTGGAAGTTAAGCTTCAACTGATTGTGAGATGGAGAATGAGCAACGTGTGAGTTAATTGGGTGAATTTCACTCTTCATTCATGAGTTAATTGGAGTTTAAAAGATATTGATCTGATGGTTTCTTATCCTGTCCACTGGTGAGGCAGCTTCGAGGGGGAGATGAAATTTATATTCCCCCTGTGGTAGAAATAATTTAATCCAACAAAAGACCAGAGGGGTGGTAAATCCCCCCAAATCCCCCTCAAACCCTCACACACACATTCTCTCTTCCGATTCCAAATGGAAGAGACGTGACAATATGCAAATGGACGTATTGACAATCTGACACGCAGCTTTGAAAGGCTGATGTTCACCACAGAAACTGATGGAGAGCTGAAGAGAAGCGAGGCAGACGTGAGCCGGGGCTGTTTTAATGCGTGAAAGCTTCATTCCACCGAATCAGCGCGGCGGTTCATCTCAGAGAGAAATATGGGTTTTATCGATGCAAATTGGACACGAAAAGGCGACAGTTGTGTTGTGCTGTTATCGATGGTATGAAAGCGTTCTCCGGTGGTCAGGGCTTGCCTGAAGTGAAGTCAGATTTAAGGCAGTGAGTAGCATGAATTGTGGACACACGGCTGTGAGCTGCTTTCATCTCTGTCGGGGATCAGCGCTCCGGATACTTGTTAGAAAGTCACAGCTCTGATTTGAAAAGGGCAAAATGTCAGGGGCGTTTATGTCTGCACCTTCCCGCCGAGCAGCAAGTGCGTGACTTTGTGACTTTCTCAGGAAATGTTCTTTCAGGAAGCCAAATGTGTTTTTGTTCCTGAAAACACAATAATATTCTATTAACTTAACCCTGCAGGGCTCACCTCACTGAAACACTGTTATTGTGCTTTCACCCCTGGGGGGTTTCAAGGCTTTTCCAAACTTACTTTTTTGACTTTAGGAACAGTTTGAAACCAACAGCTGATAAATAAACACTAAGAAATGCTATGCATGTATAATAAATAATTTGGGAAATCAAGAAACTGACACAAACCGACACTGACACTGAAATAAATATAAATAGCATTCCAACATTTAGTTTAAAATAGATCTCTAAAATTTGATGAATTTTCCATGAATGTCTTCATGCCCGAAAGGTCATTATAAACCCATTGAACACATCGATAATTTAGACTGTACCACAGCAGACGTTACAGATTAGGCTTCTCTGCTTCCCCAAGATACTTTGAGCGTCCAATTATCAGCGCTGCCTTGCTGGAGACGAGTGGCTGCAGAGTGTCAGAATCATTACCGTCCATCTGAGTGACAGTTGGGCCAAACTGGCGGGTCTGCAGGCGACTGGAGAAGCAGCAGAAATGTGCTGAAAGCATGACACCGCGACACAGACAGACACCAGTCGGCAAGGTGCTGCGTCGTGATCGCAAACACCAGATTGACTTGCTGTTGGTGAAAAATGACCATCTGTGAAGTGTCACTCGCAGAGAGGTCACAGGCTGGTCGAGAGCGGGCAGAAGAATTGATGTGCAAATCAAACACGAGTCTGGTGATGGGAAAGAGCGATGGATGGTTAGCAGTCATCAATAGCTCCAGGCTGTCGATAAAGTAGACGCCATGACTTAAATGCATCATTTGTGTCTAATAATGTCCTGAAATATATCTGGAGTTGATGGACTTGCGGTACATTATGCTGCCAATCAATGCTCCTCTGCTCTTTGCAGAGAAACACAGAAAAATCATCAAATAGCCAGGTGCAGAGCAAGATACGGCAAATCACACCACTCTTAGATCCACTTAAATATGGAAACTCACTGTAATGGACTTTCTGCAGATTAACCTTTTGTACCTTTGTAGACTGTTCTACAGCTTTTATCCACCATGTGTTTGAGGTTTCTCCTAAATACATGCATTTCCTGGATGAAGTACCTCTGTTGAAGAGGAAAATTATGTTTTTAGGTTCTGTAATGGCCAGTTTGCATGTCGTTTTCAACAGAAAATGGAAAACTTTCAATGTATTTGCAGTGTCTGCTTACACAACCACAGTGCTCGCAGCCACTGAAGACACAACTTTTTGAAAACGCCTGGCCTCCTTCTCTGTAGATGGTGAAATTGCAGCTGCACATGTGAACCATGGCCATAGTAAGAACTTCTACTACCAGTGGTCCAACATTAAAAGGACATTGTTTTCATCATTTCTGCTGTTTCTTTGTAAACTGTCATTGTTTTCCTTTCCGCTTTTGCATTTTCTAAAGCAAAAGCGATACATTTTCACTGGAAAAGTTGTAAATGGGAGCTAAAAAGATATCATTGGTAATTACAAAAGAGTTTTCTTGCAGTGCTGTCATTACTGTTTTGATTGTCTTTTCTGCTCAGTGAACCATGAAAGGCTTCACGAGGTCAAACTAGAGATTAATCTGAGTTTCTTGGCTTGTCAGAGGAAATGTTTGTTAAACTGATTAAAAGGGAAATATTAAAGAGAGATAAACAAGACGTGGCGTGATTTTGGGCAAGGTCATGTTTTTTAGTTTGTTTCTTTTTCACAAATGTCAGTTTGACTTTTCCATTCAGCTGCTGAAAAATGATTCAATCAAATGAAGACCTTCAAACCGTGAAGCTGGATGACAAATGCTCCTCAGATTCAATTCTTTATTTCCACTCAGCTTTAATGCTGCTATTTCAATAATGATGCTCATATTGATATTTAATTTATCCAAAGCTGGCAATGGAGGGAAGGGATGTTACTTTGACATTGAACTCGAGTCAATGCCAGATTACCAAATTGTTCTAACTTTAAATGATCGTACTTTTAATGATAGCTGATTTCTATAATCACTAATATCAGATATATCTACCAACAGATGCCTACATAAACGGACATATGTGTTTGTATTCACAGTCTTTCCTGGAAAGCATCATCATGGTTGATTATGTTCCTTTGCCTATTTTTTTATGCCGCACGACACTGCCCCCACAGGTCATCAGTGGCATTACTCTGATTGCCACCATCTCTAAACTCTCTGGAAACATTCCGAATATGAACACAGAAGATGAAAATAAGATTTTGTCTGTATCCATCTGCATATTTAATGTAGAGCATATTAGGAACTGAGGCCCCCGTTTACACATTACAATGTTTCCAAGTGAAAACGTAAAACCTTTTGGAGCTCGGAGCCACTGAAAATGCAACTTTTTGAAAATACTGTGACTCTTTTCTGGAATAAAAACACAAAAATGGTGCATTTCCAGTTGAAACGTTGGGGTGTGACTGACCAATAAACAAACCAGGAGGAAGAGCTTGACGATACACAGATGGAAACACTTAATCAGAGAACTCACAAGAGATCAAGACACCAGAGGGGGACGAAAGGACCCATGAAAAAGCCTCCAAGACATGAACTCCAACAAAGATCTCAGCATGAAGACATGAACCGCGCAGAAAGAAACCACACTGTACACGAGGAACTAAACCAAGACCGTTAATAATGAACATCAAATCACAGACCAGAAGCACCATGAGAGTCGGGTTACAGCCTTTCCGTGTGGGTTCGTATGTTCTTCCTGCGTTTCTGCTGGTGCTCCGGTTAATTGGTCACCCTAACCCTCTAATTATTCCTCCAGATACTCTCTCTGTGTGCATATGTGACTTGCTCTCATTTCAAAGTGAACCCCGTACTGGAAATCGTCTCCTGCTTTTCACGCACCGTGAGCCGGGATCGACTCCGTCTCTAACCGGGTGTATGATGAATGAGAAGATGGAGATTCGCCGGTGGAAAAGTGTGAGGCTGGCCGTATAATGAGGATGAAACCTTTTCCTTGTCAGTTAATTAGCTGTAGCTTTGAAAGGTATTATTCATACTCTGGGAATTGAGAGGCAAATCATACATCAGGTCCATCTCACTCTCGCCCCCATGGCGCTGTTGTTTCCAGGGGGAGTTTGTCTGATCGGGGATTTGTTCTCTATTGTCCAGTCCTACACAAATGTCCATGTGCAGCCTCTGTTGAGATCTATGCTATTTACAGCCAGATGGTCAGTTACCTAACACGGCCATCAGAACCACCATTAGCATGAGACTGACCTGCGTAATGACTCATTCAGTCATAACGACGCTCCTGTCTGTAGGCAGTAATTGTATTAAAGTGTATTCTAGACTACGTTCGCCCTCAGCGGCAGCTCGCCATCACAGTATGTTTTAGTATTCAGCTCAAGACAATGACTCCTGAGTGAAGAGGCCACAGGAATGGCGGTTCCTGTCACGCCGTCCTGACGCTCTGGTCCGTGTTGAAATTTCTCGATGGTTTGACAGGTTGTTGTGACATTTTTCGAGGAACATGCACGATCCCCAGAGAAAGTAAACCTGTGACTTTATTGTTCTCTCGACTTTCAACTTAGCATGACCGCGAGTTTGACATTTGTGGCTCCGAGTGCAACACGAGCATCTGTTCTTTAATTCTTTTGTTTTTCCACTTGGCTGAGAGAACAGGGGCAAATTCACCGCTCTGCTGACAAATGTGAGTGTGGCTCACTGTTGTTTGATCAGAGATAGTAAACCAAGAGAGAGGATTGTCTTCTGCACTTTTTATTCTTCTCTATTTATTGTTGGGAAATTGTGCTGATTTGTTTTTTGTTTTCATGGCATTTTGTTGCTGTATCTCTCCCTTCGTCCAGGCTGTTCTGTTCTTATTAGATGCACAGATTATAAAGTAGTGAGTTACTCTCTTCTTAAAGCATGAAAAGATTCACCACATTTAGTCTGAAGTTGGATTGTTATTATTGTGACAACTCTAAAACTACCAGGTACAGGAGGAGAACATGAACTGGGAGTCCTGACTAACGTGTGCAGAAGAAATCTTTACTGCGGCCGAACCGCACATTCATGGTAGCACCATTATTTACGTCTTCATGGAAACGGGCCCGAAGCGTTTCCATAAAGTTGCATTTTCACCCGTTTATACAAAGACGGTGTAATAATGTTTTCAAAAAGTTCCACCTTTGGCGCCGTTTCCAAAAAGTTGCATTTTCTGTGGTGTAAATGAACACCCAAAAAACAATGAAAGTTTTCAATTTTCACCTGGAAGTCTTAAACATCTGGTAACCAGAAAGGACTCACCACTAATGTATGTGGACCATTTGCAATGTGAAACCCAAGCCTGGATCAATCCGGAGATATTCTACATTTTTAATAAGTGGCACCACAGAGTAATGGAGACTTTGGCTCATTCTTAATCTTGATGCCTTTGTTTTGAAGATATTTTGAACTGTATGGGACAAAATGGGGAAAAGAAATTTGGATCTGGATTTTGAAGAACTTCATTAAAATGATTAGACGCATAAATGAAAGAATAATAATAATAATTCTTCATAAGAAATGGGACCACTGTGTCAATATTCCCTGCTTCTGATCTGATCAGGTGAAACAGGGGAAACTGGGGCATCACTGCTGACACAGACCTACTTCCACACAAAATGAATCAGAACACTCATATGACTCGTAAATAGAAGTTTAAACTGTAAACAAGTTGTGAGTGTCAGTAGCAGGAGATGAAACCATTTAGCCTGCCATCTCTCTCTGCGTCAATTTTCTCTCTCTAGCTTCTTCTTCTTCTTCTTCTTTTTTTTACTTGCAGCTTAAAAACTGCATCGTTTTCCAGGCAGGGAGAGTTTGGGGGATCAGCGGTGTTTGATGTGTGTTTGTCGGTGTGTATTTGTGTGTGTTTGTGATCTGCTGGCTGTGCATGTTTGAGCGCTATTGTCTGCTAACCTCGCCTTTATCCCGGCCTCTCAGGAAACATGCTTTATTCAATAGAGAATCAAAGCAGCTGAATCTCCTTTAAGTTTGGAAAACACTCCCTATCTGCAGACTGTCTGCTTCTAAGCCCCCTTTAATGCAGCGCCGTGGCCGGGCCCTGACGCTGCAGGCTCATTTCAATACAGGCTGCCTTTGTGGTGTCAGGGAGGTTTTCAACCGCGGCGGTGACATCTCGGCTCCTCTGCCCGATCACGCCTTCCGCCCTGCACGGTAAAAAACGGAGCGTCTGCCTGTGTGATCGCAATGAAAATTGAAATTTTAAGTTAAAAGATACCACAGATTGAGGAAGACAAGTGTTACAAAGCTCATGCCAAAGCAAATTTATGATGGTTTCAGCATCCAGGGGGGGCTTTCCTCTTCTGTCACGCAGAACAGTGTGGTCTCATATAGGCTAGGTGTGTGTGTACGTGTGTGTTAGCCCTGGCTGGATTCAGTTCTGTTGAGTTCTCTATAATTGGAGGGAGCCTGAGGAGGTTTAAACAATCTATATTGTATAACTACACGTTTTTAATCTTCCAGAGCAGCTTTAAAGTTGAATAAATTGTGAAATTCCTTTGTCATAAATCAACACAAAATATAAATACTGACAAACTTTTTATGTTTGGAAGTTCGGCTCGTGTCATGCTCTGATTTCCTTATTCATCTGTTCTGTCTTTCTCACTTCCTGTTCTCTGTTCTTCATTCATTGATGCATCGGAGGATCAGTCACTTCCTCTCTGGCAGGTTTCTGCTGCTTGTACAGTCATGTGAACAGAGCAACAGCTAATTTTCTTACAGTTTGATTCAGTTCTTCTGCATGGTGATAGAGTAAAAATCATGAAGAGGTAATTGTGACTAAACTGGACAGCATGTGTGCTTCTTCACAAATGTAGCGTACAAAGGCTGTTTTCCCCTTCTGTTGATTTTCATGATCATGTCTTATTGTAATGAAATCTTACAATCCAATGAAAACTTTCATTAATGAGACCTCTCATAGGTCTGAGAGTGCTTAAAATTACTTGGAAACTTACTTTTTGAAGTATTTTTGTCAGGGAATGTTCAGTTTTATCACTGTAACTGAGCTTAACATGTTCATCGATGTATTTCGCTATAGAGTTTCGCTATAAAGTTTGTGTGTGTGTGTGTGTACATTTCAGTTCAGTGGCCAGATACTAACCAATTTCATCTCTAGTGATGAAAATATCTTTATTATTTCCACAGAACCAAACAATAAGCAGTCGAAGGAAAGCCGATTTTAATGAAACCTTCCAGTGTGAAATACAATGAGATGTCAGTCACTGTTATATTATGCACGTTCTTACAGTCTCACCCTGACAGGACGGCTTTGAGGCTAGTTTGATAACCACCAGGTAGCTTGTGTTCATGGCAGCATCACTGATATCTCAGCTCAGGCCACAGGGTTTTGTTTCCACAACTCTTAAGAACTCAATGAATCGACTTTGAAAAATCTATGTTTTTTTTTAAAAACCGAATTGGAGCCTATTCCGGGTCAGTTTTGGCCCACAGGACTTATGTTTGACACCTCTGGTTTTGACCCTTTTTTAGATTGATGGCTTTTTCATACTGTTTCATCGCTGTGCTTGTGGAGACGATTGGCTGTTAATCATTCAAAGTCTCCTTATCGTATAAGTTTATCGACTGTTGGTCTCCAACTCTCCTGCCAAAACCTCCCATAAAGCTTTTTTCATTTCTATAAAGAGGGTTTCTTTAGCTTGTGTGTGACACGTTTCAGGTTTTTCCATGGCAAGTTCTCCTTTCTTCAAATATCTGGAATAATCTTGCTCTTTTATCTGTGCAAAACGCCCGTTGATCATTCATCGTCTCCCAGTTTTGTCAGTTTACACAAAGTCTAGCTGAGTAGCAGACACAGCGAGGCTGATGATAAAACACTATTACTGAGCTACATTCACACTCCAAAACACACTATAAATTATCAATTACAAAGACATTAAGTAGGCACTTTGAATGCTCTACCTTTCCTTCCTGGGTTGTGTGTGTGGCGTCTTT
The DNA here is from genome assembly GCF_902148845.1 of Salarias fasciatus. NCBI lineage: Eukaryota > Metazoa > Chordata > Actinopteri > Blenniiformes > Blenniidae > Salarias > Salarias fasciatus. The sequence continues at coordinate 37,546,845 of NC_043750.1, read as the reverse complement.
CCTGCTGTTGTCGTGTGTGTGGGTCCTCTGTAATCTCTGATGTTGCTTACTCTTTGCCAGCGCTGCATCTTTGATCTCTCTACTCCAAAGCATTGAGGTGGGGGCAACGCCGGAGCATCCGCTTTTCAAAACCTGTGTGTGTAATGGACTCAGATGTGCAGCACAAATATGTCTTAGGAAATGGTTGAGGTGTCTCTCTCTGTCTTTGTCTCTTTTTTTTTTTTTAACTTTGAAACTGGAATCACATAGAAAGCTAAACAATCCTCTACAAATAAATTGATCCTGTTCTAAAGAGTGATTTTCGGGGCTGAGAATGTGGCGCGTCGACCTATAATCTTGTTATTAAATAGGCCAATTCAGTATTGACAGTATTGACTTTTTGGTAACTTGCATCAGTGTGGGACACTCTTAAATTGCATTACATTACATTAAATTACATTGTGAAACATTTCTCGCTGCCTCCTGCTTCTGATGGCGAAGTCGAACATGGCGTGGCCAATTCAATTACAGTTGCACAGAATGAAATGTGGATTATACAAAACATGCACAAGCACCCCACCCCCTGCTATCAATTGCATGCTCACACACAAATGCAGAGAGTGCGCTCATTTTCATTCCTCATGCATTCATCCAGAGTCCTGCATGTGAAACCAGCTTTTCCACGAACACACAAGCAGCAGCGGAGCGCGCACAAGCGCTTAGTTCCAGTCCGAGAAAACAGGGAAATGCCCAATTAAACATTCCCAGCAGTAATTGACAGTGATTTGGAAGTGAACTCATGTGCAAACAGTGATCAGTTACAACGCGTAAATAAATGACAGCTTGTTTCAAATCCTACAGTGAGCAGAACCTCTGGCTTCCTCTCCAGCTGCTTGTATGCGCACATGCATTTCACAGTCAATACATCCTAGCGGCTAGTTGGCATGATGGAAAGCCCTAATCCATCTTTTCATCTGCTTTACCGGCTTCAGGGGAATGGAGTGTATTCCAGCTAACATTAAGTGAAAGGAGAGAAACACACACACACACACACACTCACACACACACACACACACGCACACACACACACACACACTGCACAGTTCACTCCTCTGTTACAAGGCGAAGACTGACTGAAATACACAGACACAGCCAATAATCTGAAGATCATGTCGATAGAATGAAGGACTGATTCCAGAATATTCAAGCATTTTCACTCAACATTGCTGAAACAACCTGCTTGGCTGTCTGAATGCAGGACATGATTAACTAATAAGACAAGCACAATGGATTTATATTTTATGCAAGGAGACAGGGTGAATTAATGATGTGTAACTCCTCATATATTGCCTCTCCTTTTAAACTGATTTCACCTTTCTTCTGGTACGCCAGGCCAATAATCTGCTATTACATAGTGTGCATCTGTCTTCTCTTCTGATGACTGTTCTGGAACCAAAACCAGAAAAACCACGTGAACGAGTCTACTGCAAACATGTATGATGGGTAAAAAAAGCAAAACTTAAAAAAAAAGAAGCAGTAGATTTTCCCACCATGTGCCTAAATAAAGTGTGCTAAGCTGCACACGCACACTAATAGATCACATGTGATCAACATGATGCAACTCAAAATATCAAGAGAAGGAGGAAGATAGTTGCTGCAGCACCAGCAGCCTCATCAGCAGAGACATTTGGACCAGCAGTTCCTCCGATGTCGCTCAGTGGTTTAACTTCTCAGTGGATCCGGGAGGATTTTCTACATGTTAAAGAGTGTCGGGGCTAAACATGTTCTGAGACCAGAAACAGAAAAACTTCATGAAGGAGTCTACTGCATAATAATTGTGTAATATTTTTAAAATTAGGAACATGTTGACTCAAAGCGATGCTGAGAAATTAATCCATGCATTTGTTACTTCCAGAGTAGACTACTGTAGTGCCCTGTTATCAGAGGCCCCAACAACTGCTTAAAAAGTCTTCAACTAGTTCAAAATGCTGCAGCAAGAGTTCTGACAAGAACCAGCAGGAGAGATCACATCAGTCCAATATTAGCTTCTCGTCACTGGCTTCCTGTTAAATCTAGAATAGAATTTGAAATCGTAAAATTCTCTTAACCTATAAATCTCTGAACAACCAGGTAAAGAGCTGTTAGTCCCATACTGACCCAGGAGAACGCTTCGTTCTCAGAGTGCTGGTCTGCTGGAGGTTCCTAGGTTCTCTAAAAGTAGAACAGGAGGCCGAGCTTTCAGCTGTCAGGCTCCTGTTATGTGGAACCAGCTCCCAGTTTCAGTGATGGAGGCTGACACAGTCTCTGCTTCAAGACCTTTCTATTGAGTAAAGCTTGCATTTAGGTCTGGTTCTGGCCTTCCTGGACCATTTTCTTAGTGAAGCTGCTATAGGTTAGAACTGCCAGAGGATCTACACTGAGCTTTATTTCTCTCCGTTCTTACTCAACATGTTTCACTACTACGTGTCGTTAACCATTGCCTCTCTTGTAGTCTGTGAACTCTCTCTCTTCTTTCCACAGTCATTTCTGCTTGCTCATGTGAGTCTGTTAGGTTTCCTCTATAAAAGCAGCCTAGAAATGACTGTTGTATTTGCCGCTGTATAAATAAAGCTGAATTGAACTGAAATTGAACGAAGGTTTGACTGACACACTCATTAACAGCGGGCTGGAGCGCGTCTGTATGTGGCACGCAGCGAGCTCATATACTGGAGAATTCAAGGTTGTTGGAGGCGTGCGTAGCGCCAACGCAGAGGCTGTGTGGAGACGGTTTGCAGGAACTCGTAGCCTTCACATATCATCTGTGCATGTGGTATGAATTCGGTTTTATGGCATTTAATAAGTACTGGTATGGGTACTCAGCTAAAGGTCAGTTCTCATAGTCTGAAAATATCGTATCGGTGCATCTCCAGTGTGTGCCTGTTGCTGGTGTTTGTCCTCCTGTGAGTATAAAAACTTCAGAGACTACAATAACAGCATTTTCGTGTGGCATATGCTCACGTCAGTGACAGGCGGGGAAGTGGAGCTTTTTAATGAGCCTTGTGTTCAGGACCGTCAGCAGCACAAGCCGAATGTGACTTCTTATGAAGTGAAGTGGCAAAACCACTCATAAATCAGCAAAATGCAAATACCCTGAATTCAGTTCGCTGACATTTCTTATGTTTCCTCATCCACTGGATCCCCGCAAGTCATTATTTCAAACAATAGACGCCTGCTTTATGGAGATTGCAAATGACTGACAGTAACTTAGTAGTATTCTCCACTTCTTCTTTTATCTCTGTCAGCTTAACAAGCCATATATTCAGTCTTTTCAATGGACTATTCTTGTAAACACCCAAAGTATTTTGTCTATGTTGCTACTTCCTTTATATCTAATATGAACATCAATATTTTAACTATATAATCAATCCTGTCAGTACATTTCTTTAAATATTGGATATTAAAGAAACTTGAGTTTTGCTTCTAGTGGAGCTAAGTATCTTCTCAAAAGCTGTCATCTTTATAATGTTAAAAAGTTTCTTCATCTGGTTCTACTGCCTTGGTTGTACTGAAACTTGCATGCTGCAGGTTTTTGAAACTGGTTCCAGTCTGTGATGAAGTGGCTTTTGACAGATATCAGCAGTCCACGGTTCAATATCACACCCCAGGGTCACATGGGGCGCAAGATGTCATCCATCACACTGTATGCTATAAACGCATAATAATTAATAATTAATTCTATAAATATCTAGAGTTCACTGCATAGATTATCAGAATGTTGTTTTATTTTTCAAATATTTGGAACAATGGAATAAACTGCCTTGCCTGCTGTTTTGCTACATAGTCTTGAAAACAGTTGTAACCTCGTTACATTTAGAATTGTCTCTGGATTTTAATATGCAGATGTAGTCAGTCAGTCTACAGGACAAGATGGGCTAGATTGTCAATATAGTATGGGCTGAACTGAGCATCTTTTGATATTATTGAAACAAATTTTGCACAATTTGTGTTGTTTTTGCTCGTGATTTCATGTTATTGAGGTGGTACACTTAAAAAAAAAGATATCCATTAAAATAAAAATAAAAAGCCTTAATATGAATACCTGAAAAGCAAAAAGTGAAAATAACTTATTTTAAACAAGCACTGAAAGCCTTTCCATGAGGGCCAGTGATGAGATTGTGGGAGTTTAACAGCAGCAGGTGAATCATCAGGCAGGCTGATCCTTCCAGACATGCTGGGTTCCAGTTTTCTCTCCTGGCTTTCAGGGCACACTTCCTCATGAAGGTCAAACGCCTACAAGCACTCCTCCGTCCCTGAAGCCATTTCCCCACTGAATTCAGGGCCGGGTAGGAGGAGTCGAACCTGATCTCATTATATGACCTCTCACAGGTTGGCAGGAGTTGGACGTTAATATGGACTTTAATGACCTTGGATTTAGAGCTGATAAGCTGTTAGAGGTACAGATCTCAGTGTATTCTACTACTGTTTAAGCACTGCATTATCCCTCCTTCTTGGATTTTTAAATGTATGTTTTACTGCCATAATTTTTGTTTGCTATCTGTTTGATTTATTTTGAAAATCAGGTCTGGTAGGAACCTTTGTTTCCAGGCTGTGTTCCGTCGGTGTGTTTTTTGAAGATGCACGCCCATACGCCGAGCATCGTGCACAAGGCCGGCTCATTTGATAAAAGTGTATTTTTTTTTTGTGAGAGACTTCATTTCTACTTTTAAGTTTATGGTCAATCAGCGAGGTATGTTGTTATTATGTTTCCATCATCAAGTTATTAAGATTTCTGTCATATTCTGTGTGCATCTTGTTTATTTACTCATTGTAATTTATGTTGTCTTTTAGTTCGACGGTGGTTTATCTTTGGTGTAATAAAAGTCATCCAAACCCATCAGTGCTACGGACTCCTTAAGAAAAGAGAAGTAGAAATGACAGTATGTGTTTCCTATGTTTTATACTTTTCTGCAACACAAATTTCCCTTCAAGGAAAACAAAGACAGTGAACTGAGCTGAACGAGCCCATATTAATGTTTTAGATTCTTAAATAGTTTCCCTTCTTTTTTGACTCTTAATTTAGCAGAAATGCTTGATCTGCCACCACACACACACACCCTGTGAGTTTTCTGACTTCATTCAGCTGTGTCGATCGCCCTTTGTGTCTCTCTCTCTCTCTCATTTTCATTGCAGAGTTCGGCATCTCATTCACGCCGAGTCGCACGCTGTTCGCTGTCCGCTCTCTCGCTCACCCTCACAAACAGCAGAGCAGATACGGAGGGGTTGTTGATATGCCGCTGGCGGCGGGGTGTATTTGTACCTCTGCTCAGTTCATGCCCAGTAATTGCTATCTGAATTCCCAGACTGATCATTCCGCGCTCGCTCTGGCCCCGTATCATAAACACAGCCACTGCATCGCCATGCAACTTTCTCTGCATAAGCTTGTTTGAATCCAGGAATGGGTGTCCTAATTCGTGTGTGTGTGTGTGTGTGTGTGTGTGTGTGTGTGTGTGTGTGTGTGTGTCTGGCAGACAGGTATACAGCAGCTTTGTCTTATGTTCTTGTCACACAGTTGATTCTGTGTTACTTCCTGGCGAGCCTGTCGGTGCTGCGACTCTGAGAAAAAAGGAAATGTAGTGATGGAAAACACAAAATGTAAACGCAGGAAAATATCAGTGACTTTCCAGGCGCCCTCGATTTGTGCACGTATTTTGTGTGAGTTCAGTGCGCAGCGTAAGCCCCTTTGACAGCAGTTACAGCTTTGAATCTCTTGGGAAAGTCCCAATAAATTCTGCACTGCTGGATTTGGGGAGTTTTTCTCTTCTTTCTGCAGATCCTCTCAGGCCTTGTCTGAACGGAAAGCCTCAGTGAACAGCAGTTTTTCACTCTTCCCACAGATGCTTTATGGAGCTCTAAGATTGGGTTTTTGAGGAGCTGCTCAGAGACGTTCAGAGACTCGTCCCAAAGCCCCTCCTGTTATCTCGGCTCGTACTGGAGGCAGACCTCCGGTTAGAAGCTGTCTGGAGGAACGTTTCAATCTCGTCTAACCGGACCGTTCCGCCTGTCCCTTCTGTCCAGAAACACCCACAGCACATGATGATACCACCACTATGCTCCATCGATGAGTCTATAACAGGGCTATTGTCCACCGGAGGCTGTGTTGTCTCGCCCTAGCAGAAACTTCTAAGATTCACTTTTCCAATGAAGATACTTTGTTGGAAAAACGTGAAAATTAATAACTTTCATAAAGAGATGAATGAGGCTCGCCCATGATTTCAAAAGATTTCTGAAGTGTTCTGAGGACACGTTTGCACTTTTTATGTTAGTACACTTGCTATATTTTTGTACAGTTCATTTCTAGAAGTGTGAATACTTCCAGTGAAATCACTGTGCCGTATGTTCCTCAGACATCCATCCCCGTGCTGTAACAAGAAACACGATTTATCAGGCAAGCCCCCTTCTTCTGTCACTTCATGGTCATGTTCTGATGCTCACGTCTTCTTGCTTCAGTCCCCAGATGCCGCTGATCCAGATGTTTGTGCTCCTTGTTAAAAAAAAACTCAAATCCTCACTGTGGTTCATAAGGACACCATGTTTACTGCTTTGACCACAGGCAAGTGAAATTCTTAAGAGAAATCTAGTTTTATTCAGTGATTGTAAGGTTATGACTTCTGTGTGTGTGGTTGACTATTTATTTTAGCAAACTTACACATTCATTCTGGTGGCATAAAGTGGAAATTGTAGTCAAAATAGGTCAAACGCAAGAAAACTGGAGTTTGGAGTTGATCCAGATAACCACTCTACTGTGGCCTTCAGGCTGTTCTCTCTCTTTCTCTCTCTCTCTCTCTGTGTGTGTGTGTGTGTGTGTGTGTGTGTGTGTGTGTGTGCGTGCGTGCGTGCGTGCGTGCGTGCGTGTGTGTTTTCTTGTACATACCCAAAACTAAGGACCAAAATTCGTTTTTCACCAACAGAGTGAGGACATTTTTGCAAAGTGAGGACATTTTTGCCAGTCCTCACTTTTCGACAGGCCTTTTTTTTTTTTTTTTTCCTATTTGAGGGTTAAGACTTGGTTTTTGATTTAGGGTTACAATTGGGCATAGGTTAGGGTTAGGCATTTATTTTTGATGGTTAGGATTAGGGTAAGGGGCTAGGAAATGCATTATGTCAATGAGTGTCCTCACAACGATATAAGTACAATCGTGTGCGTGCGTGCGTGTGTGTGTGTGGGTCTGTTGGTCTTGGTGTGAATGTTTGTGAGTTCTTCCGTTCTCTGAGCTGTCTGAGGAGAACTGTTTCCACAGCAGGCGCTTTGGGAAAATTACCATTTGTTTCCTATTCTCAATGCTTTACTGCCTTTTTCCACCGAGGCGACCAGGTTGCTAATGGCAACGGCCCAACACAGAGCTCGAACCTGAGCGATAAAACCCTTGTTCCACACTGATAGCTACAAGAGCTTTATCTTTACATACACAGGTGTGAATATAAAGATACAAGTGTTTCTTGGAGTTGGTAAACTGCAGCCCACATGCATGTTACGTGCTGCAGGCTCCCACTCACATGACTAAAATTCCACCACAGAAAACACGAGTGTGGTTACAGACTTCATATATGTGCACATGTGCATAATTACAGAGGTTCAAACACACCGGCTAACTCACACACATCACATGTTTCCCTGGACTTTTATCTTCCCACATGCCACCTCGACATGCGCTGAAGGCTCATTCTCCTTTCTGACTTCTGTTCACAACCAAATAGTTGCTTTCTAGGTGGATTTACACTATTTCTCCCAGCCCAGGACTAAAGATCGTGCTTTGATCGCCCCTCGTCTTTAATGTTTGTGCTCATGTTGTATAGTGAGAAGGATTTGCAGTTTGTCACTGCAGATGAGATGGTTTTATAACCGAGTAGCAGCACATTGTGGGAGCTGCGATGAGCAATCAGTCCGTGAAGCGTTTTTTCCACAGGAGATACTTTATCTGTCGTTACATAAATATCCTGAGGATTTACCTACAGCTGTGAATATTTAGCATCCTTGTGTGTGTGTTGCTTCCATCATTCTTCACTGTTGATGGTTTCAGATCCTTGTCTGGACTGGTGCGATGCCAGGTGTTGACATGCAGGTGAGAGAGCAGCGATAACCAACACAGACTGAGCCCAGGCTACAGTTGAGGCTTTATATTGTTCGGCATACAAACTGTCTCAGCATAATAAATTCCTGAGTCTACAAGACATATCCTCGGTGAGAAATATGGATTTGATTCTGCCCGAAAGCCTCGGAATATCAGCGTTGAAATATTACAGCCGGATCAAAGTCTTTTGTCTTTTACTGCCCATTAATATTGCAACGTTTTGCTTACAGTTTCTTTTTACACTGATGACCTGTTTTATCTGGCAGCAGTCTGTGAAAGCTTTTTTCCTCGGTAACAGGACTTTATATAAATGGAACGGTTCGTATTTCATCAGAAGCGCTTTTTATTAACAGTTCTTGTAACTGATGCGCTCACATTATCATGCATCAAAGCAGAGGCTGAACTCAGGGTTCAGCGTCTTTCCTAAGGAAACTTCCACATGTGGAAGTGAACTCTTTCAGCTTTATACTAAACAAACTGTGTGATGTTGAAATGTTTCCCTTTGCAGTATTTTCAGCTACAGAAGCTTGTTTGTTGTCTCACCGGAGGTCCATCGGTGAGCCATCAGTTATCAGCCCACCTCTCCTCCCAGGGATCAATCGCTACAGTGACAGATACTTTCATAAATACTTCACTCCTCAAGAAAAATAAGCATTAAAATGTAGCAACATCAGTTCAATAATAATTAATATTAATGTATTTATTATGTTTGTATGTCTATCATTTGTTGCTGTTTCTTTCTTTCTTGTCTTATCCTAGGAAATTTTAAAAGTAGACTAAAGCAAACATACAAGCATAATCACATTAGTAAATCAAGCTTTAACTAAAATATGAATGGATGTCAAACGTAGATTTACACATGAAACAGATTTAAAGAATCCACTTAAAAGGTTTAAAAGAGATAACTGACCGGTGAATATTACATTTGTGGAGAATTCAATATGTTCAGCTCTAAAAAAAAACACAGCTCCTTCTCCTTCAGTCTTTCTGTGTTTCGTGAACATGTGAAAAAGCACGTTGAAGCTTTGGAAAGAGCCGGATGACCACGCATGTGTTTAAGTGCTGCTCATTAGCATTTCTTTTCAATGTCGCCATTAGTCAGGATATCCCTCCGAGACGCTGTCAGCCCGTCGTACATGAAGTCCTGTCAGTCTGCGCCTCTCCTTCCAGGCTCCCATGGAGAGGATCTGAGAGTGACATGGTACATTAACACCTCCGCTGCAGTGCTGTTCCCACACATCGCTCAGCAGTGTGACGCCAGATGGATCGCCTCTCATCGGGAGAGCTCTGCATTTTCATTTTTATTTTTCTCCTTTCATGTCCGGCAGTTATCCAGCCTCAGGTGAGGACAGGAAATAGATAATCTGAGTGTTCCTCTGAATCATTTGAATGAAACCCCCTTCATCCTTCATGCTGGTGTGTTTGTGGGCCACACACTGCTGAGTGCATTATCTCTCTGTTTGTGTAACAGTCAATGTAAATCATTGTGTGAAGTGGGAAAGATTATTAAGTGACACTTGGGAGTTATTGATTAGCTGGATGGGCTTGTCCTTCTTGTCGTTGCGTTCTGCCACCATTGCTCTTTTCAGCAGAATCCAGTCTCTGCTGTGCTGCTTCTGAGAACCCATCAGTCGATGTTTCTCCTGGAAATACATTTAATTCGCCGCGAGGGAGCCGTGGCATTTATCAACCTGCTTTTCAGATGTTTCGGACTCTTGCAGATTTCAAACACTGCTTTGATTGAAACCAATAAAGAAAAAGTCAGAAGATAATGTGCTTACCTGGAGAGGTCCGACTCCATCGCCCATCAATCAGGCCTGTTGACTCAGAGCCAGGCTGCCTTCACTTCCTGCTGTAGTAACGAGATCTCGCACATGCTAGTAACACCCGTCTGCTTGCTCCGGCACCTGCGAGGTGTTATATTAGAGATGGGAAGAAAAACCATATAACGTGCAATTCTTGTGGAGGCAGGTATAATTTCAGGAGCTGGAACTCCTGCGGAGGGTCGAGCCGCGAGTTGAACTCAATTCTCACCAGCCGATTTACATGGCAGTGAGAGTCAGACATCAGACTGGTGTAATAACCAGGCTGCACCAGTTTACACCCACCTCAAAAATGCAGTAATTGTAGGGAGAAAAAAAAAAAGGTTATTTACATGTTTTCATGTATGTTTCCGTTCTAATAGAAATCGTAAAAATATAGATAACATACATATTGAAATCTGTGGGAGGAATATTGAAAGAGTCCAACACACGAAATTTTTAGGGATATTGATCGATGAATTTCTGAATTTCAAACAGCACATTGATGAACTGACAACAAGATTATCTAAATATGTAGGCCTGTTTTATAAAATTCGACATTATCTCCCTCTCGAAGCTCTTAAAACCTTGTATCAAACACTATTCGAACCACACTTAAATTACTGCAATATTATATGGTGTAACGCGTATCCGAGCTATCTTACTAGACTGCTTATCTTACAAAAAAAGGTGATACGTGCTATATCTTGGTGAGACTTTAATGCTCCCTCTGATCCTCTTTTCTACAGCTTCAAGCTTCTGAAGCTCACTGAGTGCAACATTTTTCAAAATGCGTGTGTGATGTATAATGTAGTACATGGTTTAAATGAAAGACTCTGTCATCTACTTCCAGTAACATATCCATCTCATGACTACAATACAAGAAGGAAAAATCTGGTGAAGGGCAAAAAGCGGAAACTCAAGAGTGCTAGCTTTAGCATTTCGTGCAAAGGCCCGGAGATCTGGAATGAGATTGAAAGTACAACACAAAACTGTGTGTCTTTACATATATTTAAGAAAAAGTTCAAAGAGGAACTTTTGCTACATTATACTGAAACAAAACCCTAATGGCTGTGAACTGAAATATCAAACTGAATACAACAAGGTAGTATGCTATTGATGAAATTGTCACTGTCTCATTAATTAATCTGATGTGATTAGCAATGAACCATTATAAATTGACCGTAAGAGTATGTATGGAAATATCCACACAGGAGAAACAATGAAAAGTAATGAGTGTGTGTGCGTGTGTGTGTTTTGGTAAGACTGGAATGGTAATGGGTTGGGAGGAATAACTAAACCTGTATTATTGTAAATGTAATTAATGTACTTGGTGTACTTTGTGCCTGGGGCCCCGCTATAAGCTTGGGTAATTGGGAGTTCCCTTTTACAAACACAAATGAAATACACTCTTGTAAATTATCTTGTTGCAATTATTTTGTGAATGAACAGAATTGATTGATTGATTGATTGATTGATTGATTCCATGTGCTGAAATAGAAAAAAATTGCATTTTCACTTGAAATTTCATGTAAACTGGGCGACAGATAACTTCCAATTAGAGTGAAACATTATCTCTCACAAATAGTATGTGTTTTTGACGGTGCTGAGAATGTTTGAAATTTGTGAATTTGGTGATAAGATCCTGAAGACCACTTTTCACACAAGAAAATCCATGGAGACCTCCGGTCTTCTGCCCTCTAGTAGAATTTTCTAGAAATCATAAACGCTCAAGGAGTTATGGTTCTGGGAAACACGCTGACCATTTCCAATCAGCAGTGAAAGAACCCAAGTAAAAGAGTTAACAAGGCAAGTTCCTCTTCAGCGACCATGACAAATGACTTCAGGAGCGTACAGCAGGACCGAGGCTGCCTGGAGTCACTGTCCAGGTCTCCCAGCAACTGAGCACAAAGAAAACCGACACACCCCCGGACCGACTCTGCTTCAGCTCACGCCGACGGCATCATTATGGTCACAACACGTTCGTGGTATGTGCAGTTTTTGGAAACGATTAGCAGAGATGTGAGTGGGAGGGAGCTGGAGAGTCCTGAAATGACAGCGGGCAGGCCATTGTGTGCCGGCCGGCGTGAAGCACATGTTGGAAAATGTGGAGTGAGAGCCAAAAGTCAAAGTCTCTCATCAAGTAATAAATGAGTCATTTGTATTGACCAGCAGCTCTATTGACGCTCTGCTAATGCTCTTGTGTGATAGCAACATTTTTTCTTGCTTTGTTTTTCTGCAGCTGTGCAAGATTAGAACCTATTAACTTCTCTTGATGAGTGATTCTGTTGTGATTCCTTTTCACAGGAGCTGAATAATCATCTGCTGTGCATTTGTTACGCCGGTCGTGCATCCGACGTCTTAAACAGCATTTTGTAGCGCAGCAGTATTGTGATATCGGGCAGACAGACAGGTTGGACCAGAGACGAGACTCAGGAGTGATCTGTTGTGGACGGGGTCCAGCGCGGGTCTGCAGGGAGGACTGGAGGTATAGGCTGAGAGATGGCTCACGTTGGACAGAAGGAGTGAACGAGCTCCTGGGTGGGTGAAGCAGGACAAGACAAGTTTATCTCTACAGACCCATTCAGACATGATGCAATTCACAGTGCTTTACAAGAAATACAAGAATTGTACTTTAAAAAAAAGTCATTAAGACAAGTTTAAAAAGGAGAATAAATGAAGTTAAAAACTTCATTAAGATAAAGGTAATAAAATAAGTCCAATCTATTGTTTAATGGAGAGCTGGAGCAGATAAAACTGTTTCAAGTGCCGGCAGGAAGTTTTTAGAAGGCAGCACGGGAAATCTCAGCTTCATGGGGATGCCTTTCCTGTTTTGAGCCTTTTTGTGAAGAGTTTGCTTGTTCTCTCCATGTATGTTCTGTTTTCCTTGCACGATCCAAGAATTGATGACTGTTACACTGCCTGTAGATCTCTGTGCTCGGCCTGTGATTGTCCGCTGAACGGTCCACAGTGTTTCCTGCTTCAGCTTCTGCCCCTCAAGACCCTGATTTCCCAGAAGATTTATCGAAAATGGATATATATTGTTCCTGAGTTACCGAATATCCTGAAATATAGACCCCTATTTTCCTCATGGGTCTATAGTCGACTGAAAGCTCCATTTATAACTTCTGAGCTGCTCATTGTGCGAGGGAGTCTTAACATAGAAGAAAAGGCAATTTGTAAGTTCCTTCGCTCGTAAATTCCTTGTGGTGATTAAGAGAAACTCAGTGTGGCATGGCATTCGCATGCTTAATTTTATATACCTTCACATTTAGACAATGCAGCACTCACACAGTGATGGATGAAAGCATTCCTCCTCACTGGACAAAGACAGCTCATGCAAACAGAAGGGTGTAATCAGCAGTTAAAGGTCATGGTAATTATATACGCAGCCTTCTACCGCACATCCCGTCACACACAGATACAAATGTGCTTAATGAGAGATGGAGCTCCATCATTCTATCGCTCCCTCGCCGTCTAAAGGCTATTCAGAGCCTCGTAGTGGTAATAGTTGTCGAGTGTTACGGCGATAGGAGCGGAGTTTAATCACGTCTTACATGTTAGGTGTTATAGAGTGAGAACATGTCTGATGGTATAGGTAGCTATATCGTTCATGTCCTGCTTCTTTTCAGGAACTTAAATAAATCAATATTTTCTTTTTCTTGGTGAGGTGGTGGGTGGGATCAGACCCTCTTGCTTATTTTGGTCCATAAACCTTATGTCTGAAGGCCTTGGTCTTCAGAAAACCTGGAAAAACTTCCCATCAAACGTTACAAATGGAAGCAAAAGTTCTTCTCGAGTCTCATTGCTGCTCTGTGTCCATTTCAAACCATTTTTTTTTATTCCTGCCTTCCAACATCATTTTCATTTGCATGGATGTTATTATGATACCTTCAGACTGGTTTAGATCACATGTACACACCTCTACTCTTAATCGTTCTTGTTCTTACTTTAATTTACACTGACTTTCAACTAAAGAAGGATTCCATTTCAGACTTCTGCATTCAGCTCCCACCAAAATGGCTGCGGACAGCCTGACCTGACTCATGCTGTATGTATTTTAAGCTGGAACCTCTTTGATATGCTAGCATGCTTTAGCATTTGCTGTAGGCAGACCCGTTTGCACGGCTGCACGGTTGTTTCTTTGACCCGTGGAATCCTGGAAAGCGGCTGGATGTGGTGTTTCTGCATGTGTAAGCATGCGGCTGCACAGTCGTGGGCGTCTGCTTGGCTGCATGTTCCTCCTGACGTGTTATTGGTTAATAGCAGCTCCGTTTCAGCAGGAGCTGTGAATTCCCTCTCCTCTGTGGATCTGTTTTCTTGTTGTTTTTCTCAGAAGGAAATGCAATATTGCCAGTGCCTGAGGCTGCGGGGCTTCTAATGCAGTTACTATTGTCTTTTCTCTAACATCCACCCACGTCTCTATCTCTCCATCTCATTCTGTCCTGGTTCATTCTTGTCTCCCAGGGTTCTCTCTCCTCTTTATACGATTAAAGGAGAAACTCATAGCCGCAGACATCTCTTTATTTTACTTTGCCACCCTGTTTCTTCCTTATGTTGACTCTCCATTTCTCCAAATCACGTTTCAGCGCAGGTCAGGTCAGACGCCTTTAGGGCAAATGTTTGTTGTTCCTCTCATTGTTGGAAATGCTCTGAGCCTGTGTTTAAGTGGCAACATTTCAACTGAAAACACGTCACTTCCGCATTTTTGTTTCAGAAAAGTTTGATGTTTACACAGCAGCGTTCTGAAAATGATGTAGTTAGCATGTTGGGCCACTGTGTGGGAATGAGAGATGAAGTGAAATTCATTAAACGACGGCTCGTGGCCACTTTCTGAGTGAAGAAGCAGATGAGGTCAAGAAGTGGGAGCCGGTTAGAGCCTGATGTTGTTACAGCGCTGCGATCCTCCCATTGCTGTCGCCGCCAATCACGATGTAGTCCATCACCAAGCCTTGATCCTAATGCGAGAAAACACTGAGCCACCACACAGTCTCTCATGGCATACATACATGCATGACCATCCCTGTCGACTGTCCATCTTTATCACACACACACATGCTCGCACACATAAATCAGCGGGTTAAATGCGCTCTCATAGCAGCAGTGGATCAGGGATGAGCTCCTTTCTCGCTCTGCTTGCATCCTGATTTGTTAATTTATGGCCTGAGCTCACCTGGATAGCTCATGCACACACACAGATAGGCACCCCAGCTAGCACATTTGTCCCCCAGGTCCTACAATATGGACCACCAGAGCAAGTGATAAGCCAGGACGGAAGAAGAATGCAGGGGAAGGAGGCAAAGTAAAGAGGCCATGGAGCCGGCTTTATCCGTCAGGTGTTATCAATGGGCATAGACCACCAGAGCATATGATAGAGGAAGGCCATTGGATGGAAAGTGGAAGCAAAAAAGATTGACTTAAAGAGGGGAAGAGAGAGAGAGAGGGGGGATGTGAGTGGTGATCCCTATAGGGTCTCGTATGAAGAGACACCTCAGCAAATGAATTAGCGTATATGCAGGAATAGCATAGAGGCAGGGGATTGTAGAGACAGAGGGATCATCCCTGTCACAGTATTAGCCTGTGATACTTTGGGGGGGACAGAGTGACAGCAGAAAGGACAGATATATATATATATATATATAAAAAGAAGGTCCTCTTTAGTTCTGTAGGTTTAAATGGCCCAGCAAATTTAGTTACGCTGAGATATAAACAGCACATTTGGGCAGGATAGGTCTGAGAGGCACACGAGGCGGAAGAGGAACGGACTGAAACACTTATCACTCTCTCCTATCTGGGAGATAATGTAGTGGTGTGAAGGGCAGAGAAAATAGTATGAGAAGTGGCGGTGTTAAGTACCTCGGGGTGTGTGAATGTGCGTGAACTGTGTAAAAGGGTTCTTCTTCAGGCGCATTTTCCACAGTGAGAGCAAGCGGCGCCTGGGGCTCTGTCCGTGGTGCTGAATCACCGCAGCAGAGCATCCCATCAGAGTTTACAGTCGAGGAGAGAGCAGAGAGGCAGCAGAAGCAACGAAGAGAACAAAAGTAAAGCACAGCTCACGGACGGAGTGAGATCACATTAAAGCTCCGACTTCACAAAGAAGCAATAAGGCCCCGATTGCATGGCGGCTCATGGTTGTTGCACTGAAAGTTGTGTATTCATTGACACCGCTGTTGTGTAAACATGTCAAAATGTCATGTAAATGGCGGATGAATCTGGTTGGAAGCTCATCGTGACCCAACTCCTCTTTATTCCGTTTCCCTCAATGCTGTGTGTGTTTGAGCATTTTCAACCCCCTGGGCTCTTGTTTTTTCAATTTTAAGTGGGTAATTAAACAATTTAGTGTTGCACTTCATTGAAGCTGTTCTTCATTAAGCTCATTCTACCATTATTAATCATGCTGCGTGCGGGAGAAGGAACAAAGTGTTACTTCTGCTTTTGGCAATGAGAAGAAATTTTTCAAACTGAATAAAGTTCTTTAAGAAAAGTTTTTTGTCATTCAGGCAAATTTTTCAAAAACAGCAGCCTGATGTAGTGAAATGTAGCGTATATATAAACAGGCCCAGACAGTCATGTGTAAGCTGATCTACAGGACACACTGAGGATTGTGTCTTAAAATAACACAATCGATTCACCTTCATGAATGTGGAAAACTGAGCTCGTTTAATACGTCATGCAAAGCACTATTGCTGAATGTTCACTCAATGTGCTTTAATATAGGTGAAGACATTTTCTCTATATACGAATCTGCTCATACCGGCGGTGCAAAGTGTCTCAGCGTTTCTCTGAGACTCTTTATCTCCTTGTGTGTTTCTGTGTGTTTTCAGCCCTGTGGACTCTAACTTTAAAGGTTAAATGGGTAATTTAACATTTTATTGTAGCACTTCATTGAAGTCATTCTTTATTAAGCCAACAGCTCATTCTACTAATATTAATAGTGCTGCGTGTGGGAGGGAGAACAAGACATCATTTGTAGTTAGCTCTGTTTTTGGCAGGAGAAATGAGAATAAATCTTTAGAGTTCAAAGAAAATTTTAAAAGATAAGTTTTCAATAATTCAGAAGTAATGATTTTGCTGTAATGGCTGAACATGATGTTACTGGTACGCTGATCTACTTTCAGGAAACACAGACGATCGTGTCTTAAAAACACACTATGGACATTTGTGTTCATGAATAAGGAATAGAAGTACTCTCTTTGCCCTTGCAATTTTATTGTTTTCAGCAAAGACAATAAATAATATTCTGATGTATAAAACTGTATGCAGTAGTAGTCTGTTATGATGGAGAGATGCATTTCCTCATCTGACTCACCATGACTTCTGTTTGCAGATTTAATGATAAGATGATCGTTTTTTTCTTTTTTTTCTTACCAAATTGTTGATATAACTCTTTAATATTTTAGGAAATTCCTCCAGCAGCACGTCCAACAACACATTTTTTGTGCATTTTAATTTCTTGGTGATGTATTCAATCACCCTGTGGTGAAAACAAGCAAAGCCATAGATTCCAGCTGAATGTTCTGGTTAAAACAGCAAGAAATGCAGCAATTTAGTAAATGTTCACACAAACTGTGACACTTCTGGTGTGAAAAACTGGGGTGCAGGTTGCAGAACAAAACAAGCTGATCATAAAGACAGTGCTCAATGCAAAAAAACAAACAAAAAAAAAACAAAACAAGTTCAAATATTGACCTGAGCAATTAAAATGGTGATGAGAACAAGAGAGGAAAGAAGAGAGTGGAGGATCACAGAATAGGAGACGTGTTTCATAAACACGTCGTCTCTTCGGCCCGTGTTCAAGTCAAAGCGTAAAAACCACACATTGCTTAATTGAGAGCTTAGATGTGAATGATAATGTGTGTGACTTCCAGTGGATGGTGTGTGTCTTGCTTTCTCTCGAAGTCGGCTGGATCATCTGCAGCAGCCTGCAAGTAGAGAATCAATGGAACTGGAGTTTATGTTAAGCTTAACTTGATGTATTTGACACCACTTGTCTTCTCAGAGTGAAGGCGCTCCATGGCAGAATCTTTCAGATCAGACGGTGTGTTTTAGAGCTGCCAACAGGAAGAGGAAAACCTCGGAGAAGCTTCACAGGACATTAAGATGGTGAGATTAGAGGAGGCTGGAGACGGGCTGTGATGGAGGTAGATGAACCGCTGTGTTGGAGTTTAAAGACGAGGAAGCGGCTCGTCTGTCCTTCGGAAAAGCACTCTGGACGATTCTTTACAAACTGCGTCTTTCACCTGGAGAAACACTACGAAGCTCTGCTGGCAAAGGTTGAGTCAGAGATGGCCATTCATGCTTTCATGCTCAGATTTTAACTTGTCTGAATAAGAAAAAGATTGTCTTCATGCAGGAGAGAAAGCAGCCACACAGCTTTTAACGCATAGAAACATACACATCATTCTTTCTGTTCACGTCTTGTCTTTATTCTCAGGCTTCTCAAGATCCAAGCTTCTCTAACAAATCTGATTTAACTCCATAAGTCCTCTTTAACCCTCAGGACTCTTGATTAGTGCTCATATTCACTAATAATGCAGCTGAGGGCTTCTTTCTTATTCAAGCAGTTCTGTTCAACGGTCTCATTCAGTTTTATTTTATGGATTTTTAGAGTTGTTGCGCTTATTTATTGTAAACTGCAATTTATTTTATCTGTGAAATGGCTGCGTACTTATCATTATTTAGTTATTTATGCCAGTTTAACGCAGCAGTGTGTTTAACGGAGAAAAACTGAAGCAGTTCTTAATCAAAGTCTCAAACAGAGGGGAGTGAAATGAGGCGGCGTGATTAATGAGGAAAAATTAGTGTCTAAATTTTAAGTAGCTTCGCATGAAAATGAAGAGGAAGTTAATGCCTCCATCGATCTTCTGCATGTGCCTTATCAGGACTCAGGATCACAAATCCGACAGACAGAGAATCATCAGCACCAATTGATAGTCCACAGTTAGCCCAACATGCACGTTTTTTTGCATCAAGTCTTGCTTCTTGGTCAAGGTTTTTGTGGGGTAGGGATTGGGAGCTTCATGTCGATGAGGACTGGTGAAGATGCACTCCATCTGAAAGCATTTGCTCATGATTGCGTCTGCTTTGGGAAGGAGGAGTGAATTCACTCACTCTGCCTTCAGCTGTAATTGTTTTGAGAGGCATTTTCTCAGCTGGCTCACCGGGATTTTGTTTGGAGACTTTCTGTGTTGGGCCTCAAATTGTGGGCTTTTTTGAAAGACTGTTTGCAAAAACAAAGCTGTGCCTGGATTCACGTTTCATCTGACGGGGTGTTGCCCCCCCCCCCAATCACTCCATCGTCAGTTCAAGCAACAGCAGAAAGAAGTGATCCCGTTTCCGGCAAACAAACTCCTCATTAAGATAAGATGTCACTCGCAGTGTTCTTCTTGACTGATGACCCACAAAACGCTCCTAAACTGAGCACAAACAAGTGCAATCTTACTGCATGAGTGCAATTTAGCACACTTTAGTACACAATGATGCATCCAGTGCATAGAACCCCTCCTCAATCTGCTATATGAGAAGAATCACTTGAGCGTACACAAGGAGAGCAATCTGTGTTTATCTTCACTTGTGTATTCATACTTGTATTCATATGCATGCATGTATGTAATGAAATTTGTGTGTGTTATGAGATTTCCAGGGTATACTGACATTTGTGCATCCGCAGATTTTACTGTGTGTATCAAAATTTGTGTAATTGAATTTGTGCATGAGTAAACCAGTTTAGATAATATGTCTAATACGTCTGTGTATCCTGACATTTGTGTGCTGAGGTACCTGCAGATGCTCCTCCAGGAGGATGACTCCCAGACAGCTGGAACAAAATCTGCTCTGCTGCTGGGTTCCATGACCCTCAGTCATGACTGCCAACAGAAAGTTTCTAATGATCTTTGAAAATACTTCAGTTCTGTTTTGTGTTACAAAAGCAGACAAGTAGGGTGAACCGATGGCAGAGACATTTCAGGTGTTCGTATGCATGCACAAACAGCGGTACGCACACGCAACTTTGCAAACGTAAAACCCTCCAGAAATGAGCATTTTAAAAGAATTCACCCCTTCATAGCTGACTCATCATAACACTTTGGAATTTCATAACAAGGGAATTTCTCAAGTTCAATTGAAGGGTTGTTTTTTCTACACTGAATGTCTCATGTACTTTTGGGCACTACGATATAAAAACAAAAGTTGTTAAATATATCTGCTAAACTGATCTATTATCTCCGGTTCTGGTTCTGGTGTCATGATTTTTGAAAATTAATTTTTAATTTTGCAAGCTTGTGCACTAACTGAGAGAAACAGGTGTTTTATCTAAAGCAAAGGCACAAAGCACAATGGAATTTATGGAAATTTAGAAGAGGTTTAACACAGCGATGCACCAATACCAGTATCAGGCCTCAGTTTTGATCCACCACGGAGAATCATGTCAAAGTCTGAAGTTTGGAGATTCTTTGAAGGTAATGAGAATGATTAAAGTAAGACAGACTGTAAATTATTTTATGCTGACGTATCAGGAGATGAGAAATAGTTCATACAACACCATTAACTTAATCAGCAGAGACATTTGACCCACCAGAGGTAGCCTGGTATCAGTAAGCCGCTGAAGGTTAATACTTGTATTCACCATTATTACTTCGGAAGACACGATCAAGTAACCGATCACGTCTACTTGCCCTTTAAAGGCTTAATTGTACCTTTCAGCAGTAAGTCCCGGGCCGTATCAACGTCGATATCTCACAGGAGAATTTGCAGACAAAGGAAAAACTCAATGAAAGACACTTGGGAAATGACTGCCATTAGTGGTGGGCTTAATGATGTTTTCTCAGATGTGCTCAAAAACAATGAGGTGATTATCCAAATGTAGTTTGATCTCTTTTTAATGACCAGACTGTGCCATTGTGATGCGTCATCAACAGCTGTTTCACCTCACTGTTTCCACTTTGTACTTTGTTCACCTTTCCTTTTGAGGAGCAGGAAGAGGCCATCAGGTTGTTGTTTTCAGACCAGGACTTTTTTCAGCTTTGCTTTGCTCCGTTAAGACGTCACAACATATTCTTAGCAGAATGCTGACGGAGTGGCAAAATCAAGAGCAAAAGCATCCAAATGTCTCTGAAGCTTACTCCCCATCTATTCTGGGGAGACTCAGAGCCTCTACAGGCTGCCAGAGCGATTCTATGAAATTCAATCAAAATTTATTTCTATAGTGCCAAATACACCACCGTGATCTCAACACACCTTTGTAGAGAAAACCCAACAATTCCATAAGCGACTGTGAAAAAGAGAAACTCCCTTTAAACAAGAAGAAACCTGCAGAACCAGGCTCAGAAGAGGAAACTAGCATGGTGAGACAGCAGTCTAAACCTACAGCAGCTCTGCCTCCTGTTCCACTTTTAGAGAACCTGGGAACCTCCTGTGAGCAGCTCTCTGAGAACCACGCATCCTGCTGGAAAATACAGGGCTAACAACGAATGTGCGACTCTTTGCAGGGACATCCCAAAGCAGGACGTGGCCAGTTCCGCTAACTTACGCTTGATTGCGCTGCATGAGCAATAAAAATGCTCATTAAGCAAACTCCATTCACCATTTACCGTCCCTCCCGCGTGCCAGGCTTTGTGGGCCCACAGACACCTCACACGTTGCTCAACAGCATGTGGGCAGCAGCCAGGTGCTCATCAAAGAACATCAGTTCCCTCTCCAAACCGGAGATGAGGTTTCTGATATTGGAGTGATATTATTTTATTCTTGACATTCACATTGTCTTCGTGGTCCTAAGCAGCAGGAGCTGATATTCATTTATAGAGACGGAGAAAAACAGGAAACACAAAATAAATGAGAAAGATCTGAGGAGTGGAGAACTACAAACTACATCTGTGTCTTTGCAGATCTTGATAATGGGCCATGATAAAATGCATTGAAAGGTAATCTAGTTGTGGTTATGTTTCTGCATGCAGGCACAATTCTCTCTCCATTTGCTTCTTTATTGCAGCGGCACCGAAGCCGCCGTGACTCTGGGGGAGGCAGGACCATCATCACGTTTCTCTACACACAGACGGATCATAATAACTGCTTCCTTCTCAGCTGTGGAAGAATAATGTTGTTTGTGATCCATTTTCATCCTCATCTGTGTTATGAGGAAAAACCTATAAAACTCCTGTAAAACGATGCAAAGATAAAACCCCGTTTTTCTGTTTGTTTGTTGTTTTTTTTTTTGTTCGCCCTTTGACTGATGAAGTTTGCTCGTACGAGAGCAGCTTTTTAAAGTCGCCTGGCTTCAAACACTATCAGGGATTGTTCTAAATTTCAAGGAGCAGAAACCACAATTTTAATTAATGCTTACTTAAAGAAGAAAGCAGCTCTTGTGACGGCCTTGTCTCAAAAACCAGGCCTCCGTTTCTGAAGATATAGCTTGGAATGAAAAAAAAATCAGCCTTCACTCATGGCCTGAAGTTAAAAGCTTGCAAGATGAAAGCCAGAAGACAGAGATATTTTTCATATTTAATACTAAATCATATTTAAAGTTCATGACTTTAAAGTTGAAAACTTCTTTAAATATAGATGATTTTTGCCTGTTTTTTCTCTTTAGATGTAATTTTTGTCATTAGATGAGGTTCTTTTGGGAGCAAATACTTTCAGCGACTGCTTCAGGAAAAAGGAAATGCTGCAGTTCTGAGTTTTGACTCCTGTTTCCTAGGTTATAATCCATCTTAAAGAATGTGCAATCTTCACAGTCAGATGACTAGAAACACTTCAGTACACTGTTCAACCCTTTATCTTTAGCGTGTAGTAGTGTTAGGAATTAATTGTTCAGATTTGCAAAAAGTGTTGAATGTTTGCTGTGCGCCACAACAAGGAAACTCATGGAAATGTACTTCAAGGTTAGTATAGCACACTGAACATTATGAAACCTGATAACGGGAATGTTGTTTGGAGGAGAGCGACTTACTGGTTTGTTTTCTCCTCAGGGCTGAAGGTGTCTGCAATAATCAGCAGCTCCTAAGTTCCAGATTCAGGATGTGTTGACGTTTGGCAAATATGAAAACACGGAGCAGAGATTCAAAATTAGCCGAGCCAAGCCCATATTAAAACACTGACACTTCAATTTGTATGGAGGGAGCCGGAGAAACTTGCTTTAATTAGTTTTTTCCAGGAAGAGAAGAGGTTATTATTTTCTATTTGCCGCAGATTGATTTTGTTTCACTCATTTTCTTAACCTGGACCAGCACAGAGCTGTGAAGCAATGCATTCAACTTTAACTTAATCCAAAGGCTGAGCTGACTGTTTTGCCTCTACGTACAGTATAGATATATGTGTGTTGGAGTCTTTCAGGACGTTTCCAGTCCTCAGCAGAGCGACTTTAACAGTGATTCACCCTCCTTTTGACCCTATGCAAATACCGTTTTCCTGAGTGAGTGTGTGACAGCATCGCTAAGTAACGTGCAGAGAAGCCCAAAGACATTTTTTCATTTACATCCTCTCTCATTGAACCCCAGGTTTTATCCTTCCAGCATCTCAGGTCATTAAATATGGATACGTTTGTGCGCGTGAGCGTGCACATACGCACATGTGAAGATTTGTTCCATATAATGGAAAGTCGAAGAGCTTTTCATGTGATTTCTGCCCACCGGCTTATCTCACACTCCTCACTGTGTTTAAATGGCAGAAAGCTTGCTGTCACCGCAGAGAGCGACTGCTGACTGGTCAAAACACGGTTTGAGGAGCGCGGCGGCGAGCGGCGGCGGCGAGCGGAGGGACCGTGTGCCGTGAATGTTGATCCTGTTGTCAAGGGGACTGTCTCAAGGTCAGCGCTCACCAAGAGGAATCTGCAGGAGTTCACACTCAACCAGCAGCACCCAGGTCTTCACACACACACAAACACACACACACACAAGGCTGCGCGTCTAACAACATTCAGGAATTCGATGTTTCTCCCGCATCACTCGGCGGCTCCTTTCAGAGCATGTATTTGATTTAGTGAGTCCATCTTTAATACAGACAGACCGCGAGGCCGCTGCTTTCTCGTGTCATATTTTTTTTTTTTTTATTTTAACTAAGTGTCACCGTTCACAAAGGAATGTGGCACCGCATTGTTAGACAGACGCTTTGTAGTTCCTGCAGCTCCTGAATACATTTCTAGGCTGTTTTTGATCTCAAAAGAATGAGACTTGCAGTGTGGGTTTCAAAACATTTTTACAACAGCTTACATGTCATTAGAGAAATACAGAAACAGTTTTCAGAAATTAGAAATCCAAAAACTGAAAATGGATTTCCCAATGCTTGTTTATTTTCATGCGCTGTTCTGGAGTCAGCAGCAGCAGGGCAGCAAAGCGCCGTTGTCTGCGACATTTCAAACCACGAAGAAGAACGTCTTCTGGATTTTCCTTCAAAATAAGCTGAAAGGTGCATTAAGGACGCACGTTTTATGCGAAACACCGGCCCCTGCAGGCCTTGGGCGCAACTGCAGCTTAATGAAATGCTCGTGTCTGTGGCTTGGGTCCACGGAAGAGGGGAACTCCTTCCTCGCTCTTTTAGTAGCACTCGAGTGAAATTTAAGTGTCTTTTGCCTGGTGGGGTCTGTGCTGGAGCTGTGGCAGTGCCAGAAGCCGGTCCTTTCTTAATTTCTAGAAGCTCCATCCTCAGTACTGC
Organism: Salarias fasciatus; assembly: GCF_902148845.1. Taxonomy (NCBI): domain Eukaryota; kingdom Metazoa; phylum Chordata; class Actinopteri; order Blenniiformes; family Blenniidae; genus Salarias; species Salarias fasciatus. The sequence continues at coordinate 37,522,313 of NC_043750.1, read as the reverse complement.
TCAGTTGCTGCTCGTTAAGCGTCTGGCGGAGTAATGGCGGACAAAACGAAACTTAAGGATATCAGGACAGCGGGAGCGCACATTACGTCACATCATCTCAAATTCTCAGCAAAAAAATTCTGGTGCCGGACCGGCGCTGCAACTTTCAAGTGACAATTTAACGCTGTTAGCGGTGCTTACAATGAATATGTCAGGGCACATTGTACACACCATTGAACATTTGAAACATATTTGTGGAGGAAAATAAGTATTTTTAAAGTTGAAAAACTCCTTAAAGCACCTTTAAGATAACGAATTATAGTCATATTTTATTTAATTTTAGTTTGTCTCGTCTTGAATGAACAGTTAACAGAAAATCCATTTTCAGGTTTTTGATTTTGAAAGGTACGTAAGCAGAAGGGAAGGGATGTCATCAAAACACAAAGATGTGCAACTTCATAAACTGAATTGTTTCAGTGTTTCAATTCCACTGATCATCTTTTGTTTTAAAGTGAATGCTTTGATAGAGCATTCGACTCTTGTGCGTCTGCTGATGAAGTAGCTTCAATCCCAATAAAAGAGAGACGTTAACCCTTTGTGTGGCAGATCCTCCTGAATGGCGCCCCGTGAAGCAGATTGTTACTGAAGCTCTTCTATTTTCAGTCGTATCGCTTTATAAGCTGACAGTCAGCTCTGAGCTGGTGAAAGTACCATCACAGTAATCCAACATGCATTGTGTTCGATTCAGCGCGGGGCGCAGCATCGCTGGACGGGTCCAGCTTTGTCCTCATACTTCACACTAATGTTGAAACGTCAGAGTGAGAGTCAAATACAGGGCAAAGTTTGACCTTTTTTTCAACTTTAAGCTCAACTAACTGCACCGCAAGACTCAGCACTGCCCGAAGAGCCCATAATACGAGTGAAATTATCCTGGATTTTCTTTTAAACAAACTTTACTGTATTTTTTTTTTTTTTTTTTTTTAGTTCTGACCTTTACTCGGCGGCTACGGCTCAGTTAGTAGATCAAATCGTCTTCCAGTCCCAAGTGTCCTCAGGCATGACATCCAACTCCAAATTGCTCCCAGTGGAGGTGCAGCTCTTTGCATTGCAGATTGTGTGTGTGTGTGTGTGTGTGAGTGTGTGTGAAGGTGACAGACAGTGTGAAGCACTTTGAGACTGTTGAGGAGATGAAAACAAGTCATATAAGTGAAATCTGTTTCCCACATTATATCTGGAACCTGAGAGTCAGTTTTCAGAGAGGAGGATGTTTCAGGACGGCAGCAGCACACAAAACTTACATTATCGGCACGATGTCTCTGGGAAAATAGTTACAACCTTTGAATTTTAAAGTTTGTCTTTGTTGTGGAGCAGAGAATGTGTAATAACAATCTCTATATTTTCACAAAACCAAAGAAATTACAATTGAAAATTACTACAATCTCAAGATAAAGCCAATTTCCAAGAACCCTACATTCATAGACAAGACTTTGAATAATTTTTCTGGCATGTGAGCGTCTGTGTGGAACTGTTATTGATGCTTTTTGACCCCCAGCTGGATGAAGTGCTGCAGAAGACGGATTGATTTTTTTTTATTGTACTCCGTTTGTTGTGTGAAGATATTCAGAGCTGTGTTTACAGGAGACGCTGCCCTCAGTATTGGAAGATCAAACTGGAGAAATATTTGCTGTTGTGTCTTTGATTCGTTCCTGCTTTGGTTCGGTTCTGTATTATTAGTGTGTTTTCTCTGGGGTCTGTATTGTTCCGTCAAAAGAAAGCACGGAGTCACTGAAGCTCTCACCGGGCTTTACTGGACCTCTGTGCTGTGAAGTCTTTTATTGGCCGGCTCCTGCCCATAAATCCACCGCTCTTCCTCGTGTTTACAACTTCCCCATCCTCTTCACATTTCTTTATCTGCACTCATCTTCTGCTCTTGGCTGTTATCCACAACTTCATCGCTGCTTCTCCCTCCCTCCTGGCTTCATCTCGCCCCAGCTGGTCATGCCCATACCCCCCCAAAAAAAGCTGTTTTTCACTCAGATAATTACAATTTTTAGAAGCCTAAGATTCACTTCAGGGGTTGTTTGTGTGCATTTGTACATGTTTTCTTTTCCTTTCTGCACCTGCAGTCAGAGCAGCGTCAAACTGTGACAACAATCTTGCGGTTGTGTTTGAAAGTCATTCGTCCCCAGAAACTGCTTTTCTGCTTCTCCTCCACTGTGATCCTATAACTGCTCATGAAACCGAAGTTTCACCCAAACCAATGTCCACATTATACTTTAATATTTACTTAAAAATAGTCTTATCTTTTACTTTAATGAGCAATGTCTCACTGATATGCAGTATATATTCTGTCAGACTGGAACAAGAAAAAACTGCCAGAGTCACACAGAGTTTAATCCGCTGTGGCAGGGGTGTCAAACGAAGGCTTGTGGACCAAACTGTCCCTCATGAGGCTCCAATCCGGTCGACTAAACCATGAAGCAAATTGTAAAAATTTCAAGCAAAACATTGATAATTTTTTTTCCCAAAAAATGTCTTTAGAGTAGTGAACACAACACAACACTGAGAACTGAGCTAGTGAAGTATGATTGGCATCAAGGCCATGCAGGATGAGTTTGTTAAAGTTTCATTATAATGGGCTACATGTTGAGACTGAAGTCATTTCAGAGGGGTAAGTTTTGTGAAAATACAGAAATTTTCATCACACACACTCTGTGCTGAAACCAAAGAAAAACTTTCAAAAAATCTAAAATGTAATAGTTGTTACAGCACTATTTTACTGGTGTGAATCAACGTTTGACCCCTCCTGCCGACATGAAATGTGTTTCACACTCCTGCATTGTTTTTTTAATGTAGAAGGTGAAACATGTTCATATTAGCTTTAGGGTTCGTAATGGCACATCAGTCACTGAAGTTACTCCTCAAACTACATAAAGGGTCATTGACATAGTGGCACAGAAACAGAAGTTTTTTTTTTATTGAAATGATGGGACAAAATCATTACAAAAACAGTCCAGTAAGCTGGACATCAGGGACTGGAATAAGTGTTCTACGTCCTCTTCTTCTCATGTCTTCATGTCCAGCTGCGGCTTCATGCTCCGTGTTCTCTCTGCAATGTCTGACTTCAGTGTTTGAAGCTTCATCTCTTCTTGTGTTTTCATACTGGAGTCATTCCCATCAGTCCAGGCGGTCACGAGGTGGAACACAAGACGATGGTACAGAGAGGAAGTTCAGCAAATCCTCCCCACACACAGTTTTATTGTCCTGTTCTCTCCACCGCAGCTCAGAGAACATGGATGATTTATTTTCCCTCTCTGGTGTTCCAGTCTGTGTACCTCAGTAAACAGACACACACCAGTCCAGCAGGCACTGACAAGTTTGATTGATCATTAACTTAAGCTGTGTTGTATCAGCAGTAACACACACACACACAAACACACACACACACAGAAGACCTGTCAGCTGCGGTACATTTATACTTACATTAATCTGTTTTGTTGCTATATCTTCAGAGAAAATGTCCTCATTATACCCTCATCGATTCACTCTGATTTGTCGCATTGATTCCAAAAATATGAAAAATCTATTTACTGATGCAGGTACAAACAGTGAATTTACAGAGATGTCCTAACTTTTCTTCCAGCTGTGATATACTAGCAACAGTAAATACAAGTAAGATTACTTTTTCTGACTTGTCTGCTATTTGTAGTTTATTCAAAGTGTTTTGTAGCGTTTTCACAAACTGGGTTCAGAAATCTATTTCCCTCCATAAAAGCCAACATTCAGATTATAGATCCGATTTCTCAAATGACAGGACTCTATAAAAGGTGATAAACACACACTGTTCAATCACATATTTAATTTAATGGATTTTAATGGATTTTATAAGAGGTATTCTCCCCTGTGCAGCCAGCCTGATAAACTTTGCCTTAATTATCAATCCTACCGCAGCACCGCATCGATCTCCAGGTTACTTCATCGCTGCACAAAGCAGACCTCACACACACACACACAGGTTTATGTGTGAGTGTGTGTCTGCACTCTTTTCAAATGCTGATTGACCTTTCGCAGTTTTATTTTTACATGAGCTTAACTCAGCCGGCAAGGCACGTGCTTCATGTTTTATGAGAATGATAAGACAGGGAAGGAGAAGAAAGAACAGTGAAACAAAGGCCATTTTTATATTTTTATTCCAGTGGGACGAGTCATTTGCGTGGCAAGCAGCCATTTTAAGCTCTTTGACATTTTATGACTGCTCGTTCTTTTTTTTAATCAAATAACGACAAACTGAGGGTCACGACTGCAACTACTGCAGGGCTGCTTCACACAAACACTTGGATTCACTTGGATTTACATATTTGCAATATACACATTCATATGAAATAACAGCTGAGTTTCAGGAAAGATGCATTTCTGTTCAGTCTACAGACGACAACGGTTTGAAATGAAAATGCAAAACTTTTGTTTTGAAGCTTTGTAAGTTAAGCCACTGAAAATACAACTTTCTTGAAAATGCTCCAACTCCGGAAGGGAAATGGGAAATAAATGCAACTTTTCTGAAATGCTAACCTCCCAGTGTTAATGTTGACGGTGGATAATTCTCTGCATGCAACGTCGTTTTCAAGAAGTTGTCTTTTAAGTGTTTTAAGAGCACCAAAATTTTTTGGTTTTCACTTCAAAATGTTACGTAAACGGGGCCTAACCTGCAGTTAGAGTACCGTTTAGTTTCCCCGACACAAAGTAAACACTCCACCACACTGAGGCCAGATTCACGTCTCGCCACTGGCTGTTTCCACATCTGTTTGTTCATGTCGTGAGCTGCGAGCAGATTAATCTGAATCTGGCGGTCTCTCTTTCAAGTACTGTGGGACATCTGCCCAGACTCTCTAACAGTTTACTGATCATCAAATATGTCAGTGTGATTTATTTAGTTAAAATCAGCAGGAGTCCGCCTATAGAAGTGTCTATAGGAGCTGTGTTTGGCTCCCCTCCTCCCACCTCACCACCGGTTAACAGCATGGAGCAGTGGAGCGGGACCATCCGGATGCTGACTCTGTTCGACACTTCATAGAAAGCAGAGATGGTGGAATAAGAAACTGAACGTAATTCATTTATAATGCATCAAAATGTAATGTTTGTTAGTAGCAGCCGCAGAGACGGCGCAGAAATGTTACAGTTTACTCTTCTGCTCGTAAAATCTGATCACACGAGTCCCTGTCATGAAGCAGCGTTTATAAAAGAGCATATTGAACATCTGTTTCACAGAATGGAAATGATGGCCAACAAGTCTTGAAGGTCACTTTGAAGAAAACGTACAGGGCCCAGTTTACAACACTTCAAAAACCCTTCGTTCTAGTTCTTTCATTCACATTTACGTGGACGTGTGAACCGTCTGGTCTTCAGAAACAATGTTAAATTCATTATTTCATTCAAAAACTTCTACATTCATGCACTCATTGTGAAGCAGCCTTCAAAAGGATTTTTTTGAAGAACAACTGACCTTGTTATTGAATGTGTAGAAACGCAGTCTCAATGTTTCAAACTTGCAATAAAGGACGGATTCTTCAGATTTCCAATGGACTGTCTGATCATGAAGTCTTCAGTTTGTTTGGTATCAAGAGAGAGATGAGAATCTCCGACAGTAAAGCTTCCAGAGCTGAAGAGAGATTTAAATGTATTTCAGTACAAGATGGGTCAACATGGAGGCTATTTGGACAAACACTGGGGCAGCTGGTGCACAGTTATCTTCATATGAAGCCAGTAACAACATAAACATGGAACTTTCACTGTGAAAAACCTGACAATCCCATAATCCCACAAGAAATGGTTCCAAAGGAGAGAGAAAACCTTTCAACCAAGAAGAAATCTCTGCAGAGCCGCGCTGAGCGGAAGCAGCTTGCTGTTGAATCAGTTGGCGTTAAAATAGAACTGATGCATTCATTTTAATTCATGGACCACATGCAGCTCAAAGTGGTCTTGATCAGACCAGATGATAACAAGATTTGGCAGTCAGAGAGCGCAGACCTCCGCCACAGGTCAAATCAGTCGCCAACAACAATAAGAACACCATATATAATAAAACAACATTGTGATTGGAGCGGAATGCTGCGGCGTGCGGCGTGCGGAGCGGTGCAGCGTGTGGCACAGGCCCCCTGTCGGCGGGCCTGCCCAACTATGTCAAAGACTCCCTATCTCTCAATGATAAAGAATCCTTTAAAAAAATTCCTGGATCCAGACAGTGATCCGGATCATCACCAAAATTTAATGGATTCTCAGTTAGCCCAAGACCCACCTTCCCACAAAGCTTCATTGCAATCCGTCCATAGCTTTTTTCCGTAATGTTGCTAACAACCAAACCAACAAACCAACGTGATTACAGAACCTCCTTGGCGGAGGCAAATATAAAACCCTAATCTGTAAGAGACACAATGAAGAAAACCTGAACAAAATGCAGTGAAATGTCCAGAAATTAAGCCCTGAAACAGAGAGGAGAGGAAGAAGTGGTGAAAGGCTTTCTTCAGAGAAAAACTCCTAGCTGGATATAAGAGTTACTTATAGCGACGTTCCCCTACATTCATTAAGATCTCACATTTACAGTTTTTCTTCTGTCTAATCTTCTGACGTTGAGTTTGAAAAGAAATACTTGGTGCTGAGTCAGCTCCTCAATTCAGAGATTAATTCACCTTGCAGAGGAGAGAGTGGGAGAGGAACATAGAAATACACAGGAGAAACAAACGCAAAATGGGAATGAAATCAAAGCAGCATAAGGAGGAGTTCACAGTTGGAAATGAGAACAAGGTCACAGAGAATACAAACCATTTCAGTTGTACAACAAGTCTCCCAGGTGGCACATTCATGAAACATTAAGGCTTCTCAGCCATGTCTACCTCCTCTTTAAAAATTCACACGGCTCCTGCCAGCTTTTTCCCCTCTGCACAGTTTTTGAGATGACAGACTTTGGATGTTTTCATCAAGAAATGAATGCATGAATATAGATTTTTGTATTTCTGGGTCAGTGTCCTCCAGTGACGACAGTCCGTCAGTGTGTGTTTGTTTCAAGGTTTAAAGCGGTGTTTACCAGATGAGAAGCCGCCATTTAAAATAGCAGCGATATTAAAGCATACAAAGGCTGCCTTGTCCTGAAATAGCTTTAGATAAGAAAAAAAAAAAAAAGCTATTAATCAAGTGAACTGAACGTTTGAATATGCCGGGAGGGAAAATAAAGGCGACTGGCAGCGAGACGGGACCAGAGCAAGACACCAACAGAAAGAGGTGATGAAAGCCACGGGGGGGAGGACATGAAAATTGGAAGACAGCATTGAGACAGATGGAGAGCAATAGCCAGAATAACACGGGAGAGTGCGATGTGACACACACACACGCACAAACACACACACACACACAGATTTCTGATTGCAGGGGAAGAATTATTGCCTTGGTGACATATTAGTTTAATCAAGCAAAGCTGTATGGGTAAAAGGGAGAATCATTCAACAGGGCTGCCATCATTCAGCTTAATTGATGCCGACTCGTCCTCATTCCCGTCACGTGTGCGCCTGATGTATGGTGATGTGCACAGACGGCGACTTCACCATGGTCTGATCGCAAACTGCCCACTTTTCCCAAACGCACCACGCCACTGTGCATGGCTATATTATGCACACAGCTTTTATCTGCTGTGTGGATCTCTGTTTGTGTGTGTGTGTGTGTGTGTGTGTGTGTGTGTGTGTGTGTGTGTGTGTGTGTGTGTGTCGTTCCCAGAAGTGGCCTGGCTGCAGCTCGCGGGCCACCTGGTTCTCCGTGGTCGCTCCAGTCTAACCCAATAAAGCGCTGAAGGAGGCTGACTGGCACTGGCTGCTGAACTTTAAACAAACCCTCCTACTTGTGTGGGTGTGTGAGAGACTTTCACACTTTTTGTGCATTTGTCTGTCACTCTTTGTGACTTGCTCTTGCACATGCAAGGGTTGTTTTTTTCTTCTTTGTTCGTTGTGCACCGAATAACAGGTCGGTTTGTACAACAATTCTCCAAGTTGTAATGATTGTTTGGCCTCACATTGATCCAGTAAATATTATTATAGACAAAGAATACACGCAAAATGTTTCATTGATTATTGTTATTATTCTATCATTGGGTCCAAATCCATCCCCCAGTCCATCCCTCACTTCTGTCTCACCGTTGGGAACTCACCCCTGACTCCCTCCTCTCACACCCGCAGTCTTGGAGTCATCTTCAACACCAGCCTCACCTTTGAGCGTCACATGAAACAACCTGAAAAACACTGGCCGACTCCGACCTTCTCTCTCCTCTCCTGCAGCTGAAACTCTCATTCGTGCCTTCAGCTCTTCCATACTGGCCTCCTTTATGGCTTACCCTCAAATCATCTCAAGAAACTTCAGAACTCCGCAGCCCGTTTCACCACCCATACCCGCTCATGTGGTCACATCAGTTAAACAGTAGAAACACTGTAAAAAACATTAATATAACAGGAGAAACATGCATTTAGCGGAAATCTTGGTCATTTAGGAAACATGGGGAGGTGACCGGTGTGTCTGGTTGTTCAGTCATTCCTCAACATTTGGACCTTCTCATTGACACAATTCGGACAGAAACTATTTCTCAGTTAAACTCCACAACATGCTGCCTTCATACTTTTAAAATTAAGATTTTAAAAAGGTGAATAAAAACAGGGGGCATAGATTTAAGAATTTGTGCCACTTGAAATTCTGTCATGATCTGAATAAAGTTTGTCTCTTCTACTTCCTGAAAGCTTCTAATTATGATGTTGACTAAAAGCTGATAAAGAATGACTACTTTTCAAGTTTATTATTGTTGCTTCTTTCTGGTGACATTTTTTCTTATGTCTTATTTATCATCATATGTTGGTGAAGCTGACATTTTTTCTGGTTTTTCTCATTTTTCCAAAGTGCTTGAATGCATCATTCATCATGTGAAACACGAGAGCCTCTTATCAAACTCATTTTAATATGATTATTTCAGTTTCATTGTATCAGTTGTAGTGCAACATGCTTCTGTTTCTGTTGATTTATTTGTGGGCGATGCTCCACATATTCCCATCAAGCTCCAAGCAGATAGCGTTGTGATGTGAGGGAAGCATGATGAGTTCGGTGCGGCTTCGCTGTAGCTTTCACCGCCTGCTGCTGACGACGGGTCTCCCTTATCCTGATGCTCCTGCAGCAATTGATCTTCCTCTCCTGGATCGATGGACTGTTATCTTAAAGAACTGATCAGCCTCACTGTTTCTTTGGAGAAACTCTACATTTATTCTGCTTGAATAACACATCAGTGGATTTAATGAATTAACCATCTGAGGGAAAACTTCTGTCACTGAAGCACTTCAAATCATCTTTTCCTGTAAAAATATATGTGACTACCGAGGCACAGGAGCCTGAAGAGATTGTCTTTGTTGCTAAGACTTCAGTATTACAGAAGACAGCAGACACTCTATTGTGGTAATTCCAGCTGCCAATATGCAGATTTGTGAATCTTGTTACTTATAAACCTAACTCTAAAAAAAGTTAGGTCAGTGTGGAGGATGTAAATAAACACACAATACAACAGTTTGCAGATATTATTAACAAATCACAATATTGTTCACTGGTAGCCCACAAGATTGCTCCTATGAAAGATCCTCTTGACAATTTGAGGCATGCCAATAAATCACACAGCCAATTTCACCTCATTTCAAGAGCCTTGCTTTTTGGGGATGATTCATCCAAATGTATCTGAGGAAGGAGGATTTGTCTCTTCTTCCAAAACAATTATGGTCCCACTTTTTTCTGCCTATGGGTACACCGTGAACACATACAGGATCAATGTTAATGTCCATCCATCCATCCATCCATCCATCCATCCATCCATCTATCATCCTCCATCCATCTACATACTCTGAACTCTTCTTTGTTCATTTCTACTTTAAATGTTACTGTGTAGTTTTTTGGTTTGGGTGATGATCTGGGAGTTGAGTTCTGCATGATTTGCAGTCTTTTGAGGAGTTTGGTGAATAGTCCTGTGAGGAGGACATTGTTGTTGATGCAGGATGTGACGAATGAGTGAACCAAGACTTCAGTGCTGGATTTGTTCAGTGAAAGATAAAGATATGGAAGTTGAAGAATGAAGTCAGGGTAATGTTTTGGAATGAGGTACAAATGAGAGGGTACAGTCTATGACGCCTGTGCTCTTGACCTGGGAGAGAAGGGTACTGGTAATCTGTCTACGATGATGGGTGGAGATGGGGTGTGTTGTGATTTGGAACATCGGTTTTATTTCTGTTTTTGTTTCAGGGGGTTCCTTCTTGACCAGCTCTGGCAGATGATGGGAGAGGTGGGAGGGATGACAGTGGTGGGTTTGAAGGAGATGTAGACCTGTGTGTCATCGGCACAGCAGTGAACTAGCAATAATGAAAAGAAGTGGACCCAAGACTGATCCCTGAGGGACGCCCAGTGAAACACACAAACTCCCAAACATGTGAAACTTGTGGTTCCTTATATTGCACAAATTCTTGGCAGTCTTTGTTGTCTGTTGATTTCAAAAAGCAGGCTGCATGCTGGAGTAATGGGCAGTTCTCTTGTCACACAATGAGACACTGAACTCAAGACTGGACTTCGTGGCTTTTGTATGGGGAGTTTGCATGTATCTCTTGGTATTGCCTTCATCCACAGTCAACTGGGATTGACTACTGAACTCTGCGACACAGTACAGAATATGGATGATTAAAATGCTTATTTCAGGAAAGAATATATTTCCCACACGGCAGTGTCTCTGAGCTGCTTGTTATCCTTCCATGGACCGACAGTGAAGAGAAGGGCGACATGCTCTGAATCATGTATTGTTTGTCATGTTTATACTTTTATACTTACAGTTCTGACAGTACAAGGAAAAACATCATCAGAGACAAAGCAGCTTTTCTGACTGATGGCCGTATAGAGGAAAATATATAACGGTACTCACTAGAATTATCAATAAAGGGATACATATACATGTAGATATAGAGTGCATTGTAGTCTGATTCAGGCTCCACTTACATGACAATGGAGCTCAGAGCCACTGTATTCAGTGCATTTTCAAAACGTTGCCAGGAAATGTGAAACTTTTCTGAGAAGAAAACTCAAAGCAATGTGCTTTCACTTGAAACATCATGCAAACAGAGTATCGGTTGTGAAATTTCAGTCCCAAGTAAAATGATTGTGACAACAGCTGTTAATGAACCCCTCCCACTGCACAACATAAGACCGTCACAGATATCTCCCCCCTATTACACTTCAGCTAAAACCACACGAAGGAAAAGCTCTACAGGAAAACACCATGAAAATGGGGAAAACAAACAAACAGAATGGAAAATCTGTCACGCTTTTCTGCAGCTAACATACATTTTGTGGTGTGACACTGATAGTGAAGATAACCACAAAATACACACAAGACACACACACACTGAGGAAGCGGCGTTTGTGCAGGGTTAATGGGAGGTAATGTGTGGAGGCAAAGTAATACAGTCAGTGTTGATGTTACCTGTTCTCCTCTTTGCACTTTGCACTCTGTGTGCGTGTGTGTGTGTGTGTGTGTGTGTGTGTGTGTGTGTGCGCAGAGAGACACAGAAAATGTAGAAAGCATAATATAATAGATTTGTTCCCATGAACGGAGAGAGATAAGGGAGGGAGAGCCTCTGGTTTGTGTTTCCTGGGAGCAGAGCGACTCTGCTCCTCTTGTCTGTCAGCTGCTTTATGGCCAGGCCCTGCAGACACCGTCACTTACACAACACCACGCTGTTCTTTCCTGGACATGAGCTGCACCCTCCTGCACAGATAGAAAGGAAATGCTGGCTCCGTAGAATCTTCATTACTTCATTTATCCTATTTTGTACTTACATACTGAGAAAATCAAGCTATTTGGTATCTGTGCTAAAACGAAAAAACACCCCATTTGCGATTATGTTGGTGTTTCCAGTACTCAAATGCATTCATTCATGAGACAAAAGCTGTAAATACTCATAAACAAACCCCCTTTTCAGAGTCACGGATGGCAGCACTGATGCACCTCGTTCACCCTGCAGCAGTGGCGTCTGTGTTCGGCACATTCCTGGAATGCAGGAGATTATGTTCAAATGGGTGTAGTTTGTGATGAGATTGTTATATCATCTCATTGCTGCACAGAAACCTTGAGGTGGAACGTACTGCGGGCTCTGTGCTCATGCTCCAATGTGGTCCGACGAGCGTAAGCAGCAGCAGTGCAGCATATATTTTCTCAGCATGAGGTGGCTTTGTGCTTAGTTTAGATTCAATAGCAGCACATCCAGTGTTTTTTCGTCTTTTCTACTGTTCTGATGCTAAACATTGGAAAGAACTGGCTTCCAGCAAGCTAACAATGTTTATTATCATGCAGATTCTTCAGAATATGTATACATGCTACGTCCTGTACTGAGGAAGCAATCACAACACAAGGTCTGGAGTGTAATTTTAAACATTATGAATTATGAACACAAAACAAACAGAAAAATACACGTGAAAGGCATCTTCTGGTGGATATTAGGCAAATTACAATCATGAAATTGAGGATGTGTTTAGCGTAATGCTTTTTAAAAGGCTTCAGAATACATAAATGTAATACCTAGACTTTAAATGTAATAATTAAATATACTAAATAACTAACTAAACTTTAGTAATAGCTAGAATTTGGCACTCAGAGAGCGCAGACCTCTGCCACAGCTCAAATCAGTTACCAACAACAATAAGAACACCATATATACTAAAAACATTTTATTTCACCCCAACACAAACAATGTATGGGAGAAAGCTGTTTGCTGCATGTTCATATCTCAATGTGTTTCCTCACAGTGACCAACACTCCGGAATCCCCCTATTTTGGTCTGTTCTGGATCCTGGTATCTGGAATACTTCCTGATCTGGATCAGCAGCTGATATCTCTTAGAGTCATTGAAGAACTTACACTGTAATTTTTTGCTAAGCCCCCTTGTCATTTATTGGTGAGTTATGCCCAACTATGTGAAAGACTGCCCTATCTCTCAATGATAAAAAGTCCTTTAAAAAATTCTTGGATCCAGACAGTGATCCGGATCATCACCAAAATTTAATGGATTCTAAGTTAGCCCAAGACCCACCTTTCCACAAAATTTCATTGCAATCATTCCATAACTTTTTCCGTAATGTTGCGAACAATCCAACCACCAACCAACCAACAAACCAACCAACAAACCGACGTGATTACATAACCTCCTTGGCGGAGGTAATTAGGGTTTCTTTTCATCATGCTCTTATTTTGAAGGGTGCATGTTAATCGTCCTGCCGCGTTGGGCTCTTCCACGTGAATCTCTTCGATGTAAAGAATCGATCCATCTCTGCACTGAGACACGTGAATGAAGCTCAAACTGAGCTTCGGTTGTTTTTTTTCTGCCTCATTAGAGCGTCCCACTGTCCTCATTACCGAATCAGTTCAATTCAGCCTGCACGCCTTCAATTACTAGTATTGATTAGCCGATTATTAAAGCTAGCGTTTGTGTGCAGTGTAGCAGTGGAGTGCTCTGCAGATGTAGAAGTTCCAGCTTATCAATCGAGTACAGGTTTATTCTGAGCCTTTTCCAGCTCATGTGAGGAGGCTTCATTCACATATCAGAGGACAATTCATCAAAACGGTTTCAGATGCAAAGAAAAAAGCATTCAGCATTGTTGTTGCTGTTCATCTACTCGTTTCAGTGGACGTCACTTTCAAAATGTTGACGTGTAAAGACGAAACAAAAATGCAGAAAAACCCATTTTCACTATTTAATTTTATTTTAATGGTTTACATGCACATGTTGTAAAGTTGATCCCATTTGGTTCGATATGTGGTTTTTGTTTACCTGTAGTTTTATTGTCTAAAAAAACATAATGGGATCTGCACCATGCGGTCCTATACCTCCTTTTCTCATTATGTGACTTGTTTTATTGAAAATTTGTTCCCAGCTGTTTCAACACTTTGTTTATTTCTATCTATTACAGAACCAGATTTTTTTTTTTTTTTCATTTCCCTGCTGCAATTCTGTGTCCATGCAAGTGAACATTTCTATATTCATTGGAAAGAAAAAGTTCTGAGACTGCACAAAGAAGACAGGCAAACCCTCGTGCAGCCATCATTAAAAGAGGCGGCTCAGCGGCAGTCCCCAGGCAGACGCTCCCCATCGTGCAAGCTAAAACTATTTTCTTTCCCAGGAACATCTTACGGTGCACACAATGGCATGCTGCCCGAGGGAGGTCATAAAAACTGATAGCGTGGGAAAAGAAAGTCCAGCGAAAAGCCACAAACACAGTAGTAATTCACAACGAGCCGAGCAGCCCTCCACGGCCACGAGCGGCGCTTTGTTCTGGACTTTCTTCTGTAAAAGTACATCCGTAAAAATCTCAACAGGCAGCCTGTGAGCACGGCTGTCAGCTTCTGCTCCAACACGGAGACCTTTGCTCCAGATAGTCAATACCAGACGTTTGCTCATTCAAGGCCAAGCTAAGAATATAGATATCTACAATACAGAGTAACCGACTGCAGCAAATGTATCCCATCTTTTTATTAATATTATTGTTTAAGATATGAACATTGCACTGAGATTCTGCACAGGAAACGACTCTCGTAGCCTATCATGCTCGCTACATTGTATTTCTGCCATTTCCTGTTTTCAAAATGGTGCTGTGTAAACACGAAACACAAAAACGATGACATTTCATTTGCAATGTTTCGTTAGTAACATGGCTGGTTACAAAAGGAGCATTTCAAAGAGGCTCAGCCAGAAACCTTCCCCAGCCTGATACAAACTGCGACCAGAAATCTGTCAGTTTTAGGAGAATACAGTATGCCCTCTCCACACAGCGGTGTTGTCTGTTACCAGGCAGACGGGCTGTCTGACGGCTTCCTAACCATTTGCATCTCTTTCATGCTCCCCTGGTCATTTAGTTCAGCTCCACACCGTGTCATTCCCCATCTTGGATGCACTTTTGAGCTCCACCAGATCTTCTAACATTCAGACCGTTGATCTGAAGCCGCAGCCGGTCAGCCATGAAGTTGCCCCGGGTGAAAAACCACCAAAATGAGAGATTAGAGAGGTGGAAGTGCTGTCTGACAGACACTGGTTGAATAAATGATCGTAGTGATGAGACTCGTGCAGGGATCTGCAACCTCTGTGCCAATTTTCCACCGGATAAAGTTCATCTGAGCCGCAAAAGATGCTTGAAAAGCAGCGTTACACATTTTAGAAATGGTTTATCACTTCATACACATCTCGGGTTCTATTCACCAGTTTATCCGTTTTGCCTTTTTCTTTTTTTTTTTGACATTTGTGATGATTTCAGCTGTTGTAGCCAACTTAATTGTTTTGTTGCTAACCACTTTATCCAGTGTGATTCTGTTTTAGCTTTTCCAAGAACGAGTACTCTGTGCAGTATATCCAACTGATATTGGTGCATCCAGAGTACCAACAGATAAGAAAGTTTATTTACACATTTTTTTGTGAAAAGTTTCATGGAGCCGCTACAAAGGGGTTGAGGATCCTCAGACACTCAGGATTCTCTTTTATCTAATATCCCACAATGAGATTAATTTATTTACTTGTACTTATTAATTAGTTGTATTGTCTTCTGAGATTTCTGCTCATTTTAAGAATATTAAAAGTTTATTGTAGCCGAGTAGACTGTGCTCTTTTCAGTTATTGAAATATTGGAAATCAACTGTCAATTGAATGGTCTTATTGTCAGAAAAATGAGTAAATAAGTACTTTAAATCCATGAATCCAGTGTGGTACAGTAGTATTGGCCCCACAATCGATCTTCCCATCATATCTGAAGACAGCTGAACTAATCCACCTGGGGAAAGTTGTCTTCTTTTTCCGAGAGAGATGTCTACACTCACACATTGTTTCTGTTTGTAATTTTCATGAAGCGGATGTAGCAGAGCAGCAGAGGTCATGAAGGAATCATGTGGCGATGCTGGAAGGTGCAGGGGGTTTTTTTTAGAGGGTTTTTTTTTTTTTTTTGTACGTGACCTTTTGGCTGTGTCACACCAGCGTCTCCATCCGAGTGTGAAGATGTCTGGGTGTAGATCAGCACCTACAAGTCTGACGCCGATATGTCTCTAACAAAAGAGACATGGTTTTATAAATGATTCACATTCATTTTCCCCTGAGCTGAAATATAAAGTTTCACTCACGAAGAGTAGAAAGGAAATCCTGTGCAAACTCTGTAGGACTCAGAAGAGAAGAGAGGATGCCAGGCTCTTGTTTTCATGCTGAGAATACTTTCGATTCAGTTAGATGGCGTTTTCTTTGAAAGAAAACTTACTTTACATGACACTTTTATTGGAAACGTTCACGCACTGTACAATAAACCTGCACACAAATAAAATGAATGGCATCTTTAAGTAATGCATCTGAAAGAGACCAAAACAGCCAGCATTCCCAAGGTTGCTTCACTTGTCTTTGCTGTGCTTATTGAGGCTTTAGGTCAAAACAATAGCACAGCAGAATGCAATTAGAGATATTGAAGTCACTGGTTTAAAACAGAAAAGGCCCGACTTGCAGACAGTGCCTCGGACAGCTATTGATAGTCTCTGTATTGGATTGTCTTTCTGTAGGAATGTGGAGCATCTAAAGGGAATTTTTTTACCTGAATTAATCTATAGGACAGCGATTCTCACCGAGTCTGACATGCTGAAACTCAAATAAAGAAGCTAAATCATTTAATTAAACCGCTTGAAGTTGAGATACTCGAAAGGAAAAGTACAGTACAGCAACAACAACAACATGCACACACACACACACACACAAGTTTAATGATGAGATACAAGCTGAACAGCAACCGTGGATTAAGAGAGAGAGATATTCCCTTTTGAACAAAATCAACTCAGTTTTAATTAAAACTAAACTCTTTGCGTCAGTAGTTTCAGCCCTTTTCTTTAACAGACTGAATTCAGTTGTATTTATACAGAATCAAATACAGTCATCTGAAGGCGCATTGACAGAGAAATACCAACAGTTCCACATGAGCAAGCAGAGGAGACAGTGGAATTGGAAAAAAATCCTTTTTACAGGAAAAAACTTACAGAACCGGAGTCAAAGAAGGAGACGTTCTGCAATAACGAAAAAAACTTATATTCTGTATTAAACCTCAAAAACTTTGTAGGTCCTACACAGTGTGTTTTCACTTCAGAAACTGCAATGATACCTCTACATTATCGACTGTTTCCTTGTAAGCTTATTTATTAAAAGTATGAATGGATAAAAATTTAATTTTTCAATCAGAGAAAATAATGTCTATCTATACTTGGCATTGGCACAAAGAAAAAGTTAAATTGCAGTAAAGATGAGTAACATCTCTTCTGTGTTGAAACCCACAACACACTCTCACACCCACACCCACACACACACACACACACACACACACACACACACACACACACACACACACACACACACAAACAGCTCAATTTTCAAGTCTTGATGGAGGAATTAATAAATAATGTGAAATAATACTTGTGTTTTAGAAAAATCCAGCTTATAAAGGCTGATAAAAGTATCGTGTACCTTCACCACTTACTGCACTGAAATACAGACAGAGATAATCACCTGACAATATTAGAGTAAATCTTCTCAACCTCATTTCCTCGAGGTTCCAGTTACACCAAGAACAGCTTGGCTCAATATAGAGCGTGAATAACAAACTGTACTTAATTCTCCATGTTTCATGTTTATTACCATAAACTTAATGTCAGAACAGTACCTCTGCTTTTTATTGTGATGTTATAAGACTTTTAAGCAGGTTAAACGTAAACAGAGGGAAGGCGGCCAAGTTAACAACTGTAAATCTAAATTTAAAACTGTAAATATAACTTTTGTCCTATAAAAGGGAGCAACTATTGTGACCAATGTGTTGCATTCATTGTTAAAGTCAGTGATTTTTAAGTTTGGGATACCACTTTATCTAAACTGCTCAGTTTAAATAAAGCGGTTCACACTCACATTTTCGCTGTCAATAAGCAGAACTGCTGTTTTTCATCAGCTGTTATTGGACAGAACTGGACAGAAAGATGGAAACGAGTTAAATTAAATGAAAAAAAAAATACAGTGAGGAATAAAGATCTTCATAACACAGCAGATTTAATGATTAAAGCAGAAACCAAAAGAAATTCTTCAGTGCTGCAGATGAAGAATGAATAGAAGGAGATTCAGTGTGCTCTCTACTTAAAACATGGATAATAGTTCATTCAAATCGATTTGCCTTTGTTCAGACTGGTGTTTCACTGTGTGTGAGGGTGTGCGAGGACCTTTTAATTACAACAAATAAATGATGTACTTCGAATGGAGTCTAGCTGAATGAAGAAGGTTTGATGAGAAGACTTCAATGATGAGAGAGACAGGTTTCTCACTTTGGTTTAACAGACTGAGCCTCTCCAAAAACAATGCCGGAAAAGACATTCAAGAGAAGTGGTGAACAGGCAGGATGAGGTTTTCATTCAACAGGCTCTTCAGACTGCAGGATAAAAACACATTCTTTTTATAGACCTCATAACTTTGACAAAGGTTTTACTGGGTCACTGTCGAACTTTTCATAACAGTCTTCCACGGGAGGTAAATTCATGCTTATCTTTACTGTTTGCTTTACTCTCACTTTGTGCGCCGCTCACACTGCGCTGTTTTCAGCCACAGCAGGAAGCTACTTTCTGTGGGAAGAAAACATTCATTTGGTGCTACCTGCTCAGACGGTTCACACACACACACAGTTAGCGGCTTGTCAGCACACATAATGGAGTTTTTAGCAGCTGAAGAGATGGATAGCTCCCTGTGGAGGTGGTGGAGACCAAGACGAGAGTTGGAAGAGGGTGAGGATCAGAATGCCATTCATCAGATTTGACATTTGTATCAAAGGTGTTTCAATGCATCCATGATGCTTTATGAAACAAGTTGGAAATGTGAAAATTACCGTTTTACCAAGGCATATAAAGCGCCGTGTGGTCAATATAATGAGCCTGATGAGCCTTACAGGAAAGTTCTTCTGACACAAGTGCTGTGGTTGTTTACTTCTTTGGTTTACTCTGGTAAACAGACGGTAATCATGCATTTATTTTTTTTACATGTTTGAAATTAATCAATCATGTCAGATCTCAGAAATGACGCGGGATATTACCTGGTCAGTACCTGGATGGGAGACCACAAGGGAACACCAGGAAGCCTGGGTGGATGCAGTGAGAGAGAGTGGTGGTGGTTGGAGGGGCCGGTGGCACAGGTTGACAGCCCTCCTCTACCTCAGGGCAGCTGTAGCTACAGATTTAGTTTAACACCATCAAGTATGGAGTGAATGAAAAATGTGATTGTGAGCAACTTTGAGTTGACTTGGGAAAAAAAAGTGATATATATAAAAACAATCTACTGTTATCATAAAAACCATGTATGAAATTAGATTAAATATTATATTCAAAAGACATCCATTTGGACAATTAGACTTTATATTGAGGTCCTGTGGACATCGGAAAAAGACGTCTGGCGTTACAGTCTGCACTAGGGCTGCACGATTTTGACAAAAAACCTAATTGCAATTTTTCTGACCAATCATGCGATTGCGATTCGATTTGTGATTTTCACATTTTATACTTTCAAATGCAGAAAACTGCTAAAGTTATGGTAAAATAATAATTGCTGTTACTTTTACATGGTCTTGCTCAAGTTGACACATAAAATAACCTAACGTAAACTAACCTGACAAAGCTTCAGGCAGCGGCAGCGAGGCGCCACCGTGCGCGTCTGCATCACGTTTGGAAAAAAAGAGTGCGTTTTAATGAAATAAAAAAAAATTAATGAAAATTCAATGCTGTCCAAATTGTAATTCAATACTGGTCTTGCTTGCATGGTTCACAGAACATTATTTAGTTTAGTAACAGTTTTCAGTGTGAAATAAATGGAAATTAAAAACCAGAACCGCAAATAGGCACCAATCAGAAACCAACTTCAACTTGCAAAAAAAAAAAAAAAGAAAAGAAAAAAAAGAACTCGCCAGCCTCTAATGATAAAGGGTAAAAAAAAAATGCTTATTGGTGTAATATTCTTAGATCACACTCAGTTTAGTAATCCTACTCTGGGTCATCTTCCCTCACATTCTTGGGCTGCAGCTTCATGTTTTCATGGAGAAAGATGAGAGCATCCACATGAGGGCTGTGGGGCGATCGGGTGAGAGAGAGAATAACCTGCGACTTGTCAACGTTTCTATTAATTGTGTAATGGTGTTGGTATAAATTAGATGTGTCTCCTCTGGATCTGGCTGCTGCACGGCGACACAGTTTTCCTTGCTTTTGCTCCACGTCGTTTTTTTCAAACCCAAAGTAAGTCCAAACAACGGAACTACAGTTCTTTATAATACCAGCTGCTCTGCTCCCTCTTCTGTTGTCATCTCAGCCATTTTCACACCGAGAACGAGTCACAATGCAAACTTTTTGCTCCTCACGACACCGCAAAGCACACAGTTTGTTTTTAGCAACCTGACGCTAGTTAGCTGCAGCAGTGCAGTGCACACATACTTGCTTCCTATTGTCATTTCTGATTGGCCGATGGGCCGGAATGCGAGAATCGAACGTTTTGATTGGCGGATAGGTCTGTCACTCAAATGCCTCTATAAACCTCAGCCCTGTGCGGTTCGGTTACCGCAGCAGCTAAACCTCAATTTCGATGAGGTGTCGGTTAATCGTGCAGCCCTAGTCTGCACTGAAAAGATGTCTTTGGGATGTGTCTTTGCTCAGTGGGATGAAGGTAAACACTATAAAATGAGTTTTAATTTGTGTGACACCAGCTTCAGTTTGGCCCAGAGCAAAGGAAAAAAGTTCATAATGCAATAAAATAAGTGAATACGTTCATATTGTATGAACTTCATCAATCATGAATCACTATACACTCTGCTGGTGGATCTGAGTGGATTTGAGTCACTGAAAGAAGCAAAATAGGGAACAACTGAACATCTTGTTTTCTGAAGCATTATAATGCTTTATGAATGCACTCTTCATGGAAATGCAATAAACCTTCACAGAAAGCGTAACGAGGTGGATATATATATATGTATATATAGGAACATGTTTCTCTCCAGATTCTGGATGTATAAATAGCCAGCCAGGTGGCTTTGCCAGATCAACCTATACGCTGATGATATGATGGTGTCTGTGCCTGATGCCACCATATGGCCAGATAGATCTGTGGTCACAGCTTTGAAACTCTGCATTTGATCTTTTAAAATCCCTCCTGAGGAAACCAGAGTATCTAGAAGAAAAGCCGTGCATGCACAGGGAGAATGTACAAATTGTCTAAAGGAATGAACAGCCCAAATTCAAACCACAGATAACAGGCATCACTTTTAACTTTAAAGAATTTTTTTTAATTATATTGTGTTTCTGTTTGTATTCTGACTTATTTATTAATTAAACACTGTCATCAAACATTTATTCAGTATTGTTGTGTCAAATCAGTAAATGAAGGAAAAATAACTAAAATATAGTTTTTCATGCTTCTCTATCAGAACTACTTTCACTTTTCAGAGTGCCTTTAGTAAAACTCAGTGTAGAACATCATACAGCTAAAGGCAGTGGCTGAAGCTGTTTTCCATATTTCATCTTCTGTAGAAAATTCAGACTTACTCGTACAATAGAAGCAGATAAAGTTAAAAAAAAAAAGAAAAAAACTTTTCTAACTTTCCACTCAAGAAGAAACCAAAATGAGTCACAAAACTAAAGCGATAAGCATACGCTGTCATCTTCTCTCTTCACCCAACCTGTTCAAACTGCTGATGATTAGTACTTGATTACAATAAGAATTAGCTTCCATTAAAAGGTGTAGCATTGGACTAGTAGTTACTGAAAACCAAAATAACTAGTCATTAGAAAACAGTTTTTGTATTTACTTTTATAATTTCATATTAGGCAATCAAACATGCATTTTATGCAAAATATGCATTTTGTTGAGAACATGAGCCAACAGCTCACCTCCCAAACAAAACCTCTATAATTACACTCATAATGACATGTGTTACTGTCAGGTGTGAACATGAATTATTGTAGAGCTGCTGTAGATGCATTCAGGCCCTGTTTATCCACACCATTTGAAGTGAAAATCATTGTTTTTGCGTTTCCAGTTGAAAAAATTGTCCTGTAAATGAAGCTCATTACAGAGAACTGAAGAACTGACATGTTGTTCTCAACACTGATCTTCATCTGCTTCTTTCTTGAGCTTGGCAGCTTGAAAGATGCTTAAACGTCCAAACACTCACTCAGGCCATGGGTTGTCTCAGATTACATACCACTGAGTTTCTTTCTTCCCACTCACTCTCACGCTCCCTATTCGATCCCCCCGTCCTCTGCTGACCCCATCGATTCCACCTCACCTGCTGTTGGATCAATGCTGCACCTCGCTGCGTTTGCTCCAGTCATGTCATTGGATTACAGGTGTGTGTGAAACCAATTAGCATGCAAATTCTGCTTTTTAAATAAGCTCCAGTTTTTAAATTTTCCAAAGAGTTTGCCTTGTTTTCT
This sequence comes from Salarias fasciatus, assembly GCF_902148845.1. Classification (NCBI taxonomy): domain Eukaryota; kingdom Metazoa; phylum Chordata; class Actinopteri; order Blenniiformes; family Blenniidae; genus Salarias; species Salarias fasciatus. The sequence goes on along the minus strand of NC_043750.1, from coordinate 37,499,782 downwards.
GTGAAGTTGCAGTTTGACAGAAAAACAGATTTAATATCATGTAAGTCTGACAGAGAACACAGATGAGGCTTGGAGGGGATAACTCATGATCTCCTGAGTCCTCACACCACACTGCTGTCCATAAACTTTGGCTGGCCGGTCCGATGGCTTCGGCTGTTATGTTTTGACTTTTAACCCAGCCAAGTAATGGCGGCTGTTCATCATTCAGAGAACGAGCCGGGTTAAATCTCTCTCAGTCTCTGTCTCCTTCCTCTGCACTGACCTCCGACCTGTCTAAAACACACCGGCTCCTCCAGGATACAAATTCTGTGGCGTCATCCCACTCGGAGAGTGTCAGAGGGCGTTTGAGGGAGCGAAACGGAGACGGAGAGATGGGGGTAATGCGTCGGGGCAAGAGCGTGTCACCGAGAATCATTATAAAGCAATAAATTCTGCTCTTTCCCCCTCAAAAAACAGCATGACTCGCTGAAGAGATCATTGGAGAAGTTTGAAGAGGTCAGGAAAAGTTTGTGTGCCTGTGAGACCTCACCAAAACATAAAATCCTCTTTATTTCTTCATTGTAAATTAGCAGTCTTACCCAGTGCTGCATTTCAAGGTATAAACAGTGGCCGACATCCAAATGGTGATTATCATTCACATGCAGCATTTGGAAATAAGAAAATTGAATCACAGCCTCCTAAATCAGGGTAATTTGGAGGGTGGGGTCTTGGGCTAACGATAAAGTGCGCTACGTGATGGATCTCCACACTGCAAGGACGCAGATTGTGTCCATATCTCCTGCTCTCCTTCTGCTTCCACACCATTTATCTGGTTAATGAGGTCACTGCGATGAGAAAGTTAGCATTGATCTTTAGATTTTGTTTGCTATCTGTAAGAACTTAAAAACAGATTCTACTCTAATCTGCTCTTGTATTCATATTTGTGTGAATGGAAGCTTTGTGTTATGTATGGGATAGAGTCTGCTTCCCCAACAATACTCTACAGACCTGATGTACCAAAGCTTCGTTTACACGACATTTCATGTGAAAACACACCGTTTTTGTATTTGTTTACAGGTTTTGAGAATGCTTCCAGAGAAATGGTAGAAACACTGAAAATAATGTTTTCATTCATGTCTATCTACGGTACTTTATTTCCATGGAGGTGGAGAATTTTCAAAAAGTTGAGCTTTCAGCGGCTCTGAGCGACGTCGCCATTTAACTCCCAAGAATACTGCAAAAGTTTTGTGGCACCTTGCCATTGAAACGAAGCCTTACCTTCTGGTAAACTGGAGCTATCATTTCATCTATCATTTGGCTTTTTACATTTTTTTAAATTAGATTTCATCTCATCGCCTTTAATCACCCCATTCCCACCTGTGAATGTAACTGATAAAAGACCCAATCAGTGCTGAATGCAGATGTTTGAAGAGGATGTAAATCTGTAATATCTAACTTTAAGACAGGATTTTGCATTTCGCATCTCACCTTCTTTACACCCAACATTACAGTACAGCTGTTTATCTACAGCTGTTCTCTGAAAACGCCTTGAGAGTTAATCATACTTCACACAGTGATGTCTTTTTAGAATTGGTGTGTTCGCAGTTTCCCAACCTGCCAAGTGGTATGTCATTAGATCATTTTTTCAAGTCTATCATGTCTTTAAAATGCATTTACAATAAAATCCTCTCATTGCGCCCACAGTAACCTAACGTTATAATGTCCCTTTGGACGGAGGTATCTGGTGATGGATATACTGGATGAGCTTTGGGCAGAGATATTAAATCGAGTACATAAATCTTCAATTTGTGCAAAGCGTGACATAATTCAATGTAAGCTGGTTCATCGTATCTATTATACAAAGTCACGGTTAGGTAAAATTGATAAAACTGTATCTCCATTATGACCGATGTCACCAGTCACGTGGAAATCTTATTCACTCTTTCTGGCTTTTTCCCTCTCTTTGCAAATAATGGAAAGATATTTTTGATACTTTGTCAGTAGCTGTAGGGGAACGAGTTAAATCAAATGCCCTTTGTGCTTTATAGGGAGTCTCTCCTTCACCATCTTCTCTTCACAAGCCTCAAAAGGATATTATAGCCTTCACAACTCCTTGGGCTCGATGCCTGATATTGATCACCTGGAAATCCAGCTGACCTCCCTCTCATACTTGCTGGATAAGGGACATTCTTTATTTTCTAAGATTGGCAAAAAAAATTATCTCTCAGTGATTGGGTTTATCTGGCACATTCAATAATATTTGGGGTCCTTTCATTCAATATATCGAAAGGATTAAGTTCCCCTCAGAGTGACAGACATCTAAAAGTGAATAGGCTGGGTGCTGCAGGTTTTAATCTTTTTTATTCTTACTTATTTTTCTATTGACTGGTGCGTTGTTTGTTATTTTTTAATTTTTGGGGGGGTTTGCTCCGCCTTCTGTTGTCCTTTTGATTATAACAGACTGACAATTTGCTTTTCTGTGATATGCTTATATGATTGAACATGGCCTGTGGGAAAAGCTCGAAATAAACAAACGTTAAAAAAAAAAAAAAGGTGTGTACAACCTTGTATCTCCTTTTAATGCAGTCTGACGGCATTAATTACCGCTTCTTCGTCTGCTTTACAAGAAAACAGTCGAGGTGGACGGGTTGAGCTGATCTGCTCTGCGGAGCAGCGTAAACAAGACAAAGTGTCAAGGCGAGAGTGTGTATTTTAATTCATTTCATTTGCTTCACCAATTGATTGGTGTTTACGTGCATGTAAACAAGTATTTATCACAGTTATGAGGATGTAAATCCGTTTACACACTCCCGATGCAGGGACTTGGATGGGTGTGTGTCTGCAGCGGGTCTAGGTTCACTCGGTTCAACGATTTTCAGATCAACTCTTTATGTCAGCGTTCTGTGATCGAGGTTTTTACGTGTGTATTTATGATTCATGGCTGTGAATTTCCTTGAATTATTTTCTTGTTTCATTAGGTCATTTTAAGTCAATGTAAATCAAGAGATTCAAACATAAGGCCCGTGGGCCAAAACAGGCCCCCAAAAGGTTCTAATCTGGTCAAACCACAAAGCAAATTTTAAAAATTTCAAAGAAAACATTGATTTAAAGGAGAAAAAAAAGAGGTGGGGATTCAACACAACACTGAGACCGGAGCTGAGATATCGGTGATGCTGCCATGAAGAATATATTTTTTTCTTCTTTTTTCCAATTCTACTGCTCAATTTCAACCTCTTTAGAACAATCACAACCACTTAGTCCAATCTGCAGCTTGCTGCAGAATAGTGCTCAAAGGGACGCTGGGTCACTCGTGCACCAACCGTAATGAGCTACATAATGGAGTAAATGATGATAATGATCATTATCAACTCTCATCGACTCTAATCTACTTTCTTCACACCGATGGTTTTCACAGTGCGCATGAGAAGTTATGGTTTACATTCATCCTGAACACAGCAGTTGTACATGACAGCAGCTCTTCTCACTTCGGTTGTCTGATTGATTCCCTGTTTCCCACCACAGCAAAGGCTTTCACCTGCTTTTTTTGGTAATGTTGCCAAATGGGACTCAACAAAAACTGTGACAATTTTCCTTGTGCTTTCTGTGATTTCCATGGCAGAAATAGGCCATATGAACATTTCTTCCTAACCACAGGACACAAACTCCACTGATTTCTGCTGGATTGATAGACAAGCTGCACACACAAACTACTGCTGCGTCTTTAACACAGCTCACTGAAACAACTTAACATGTCTGCTATAATGCATCTCTCAAAACATGGTGAAAACATTTTCATTGTGTGGATTTGTAGCGTGGAGAGTTAAATTATTCCCCGTCACAGCACAGGAGGAGATCAGTGCTGAAGTTGGCTAACAGGAGGCTTTTAGCAATACTGGTTAATATTACTTAATGATATAATTAGTGCTGATTAGGAGAAATAAAAGGAAGCATGTTATGTTTTTGAATCATGATGGAGTTTCTCTACTGGTTAATGAAAGTAAATGGTAAAGATGAGCTGAGTGAAGAGAAATTACATCAGTGGAAGGAAGATACTCTATAATCTGGATGCGAGCTGATAAAATCTTGCAGGCAGCACAAGTAAGCTAAGAAATTATGCTATTACCTTATGAAAACAGACAGTTGTTGATTTTGCTTACTGCTCATTATCACTTATGTTGCTGCAGGAATTAGTTAGTTAGTTAGTTAGTTAGTTAGTTAGTTAGTTAGTTAGTAAGCCCTTTCATATTTCATGTGTTCACTGCATGCTGCAAATCCAGGCAGAGAATTTACAAACAGTACTACTCAAATCTATAATGCAAAAGTAAGAAACATACCCTTCTAAGGAGTAATATTCATTTTTGGACACCTCAGTTTCACATTATTCTCAAACTTTTTTTTTTTAAGTGCAGGATGGGTTTATCTGTTTTATCAGTCTCATTTAACCTGACAGCTGAATTTAACACAACATCGTGTTGGATCTAAACATCTCAACCACAAAAGAAAGCATTTACTGGAAATCGAGGCACAGATATATATAAAATAATAACTAACTGTATTTTTGGTAATGAAAATGATCAAATATTAAAGGTGCTGTAGGCAGGATTCCGCATCTCCGCCATCTTGCTTAGGGTTACCTAAGTAATGGCGATTTGACCCATCTAAGATGGTGATTTGAAACCCAGCACAGCCAATCCTGTCTTGTTTTCTCTGACATCAAGCCCTTACGCAAGTTAAGCCCCTCCCACAAGAACGTGCGATGAACGCCCCTCGACCAATCACGGTTAGAGCCTCAGGGGCTCTTTTGATTGGTCAAAGATACCTGGAGCTGTCGAGATTCCTTTTCAGCTCAGAACAGAGACAGATGGAAACGCTGCGCCCTCGCGGTAGTGCAATTATGCTACACTCCTAAAGGATTATCAATGGATACTTTAACATTTAATCCAAAGAAAACACAGATAAATTAGAATTGACTAGCAAAATCCTGCCTACAGCACCTTTAATTTAACAGATTTTTTTTACAGCTGTCAAATACAAAAAAAAAAATGTAAGGGTTAAAGATTCATTAGTAAAGAGGAATTTAGTGGATTCATATCAGATCAGCTCTTTACCCGATCGAGTTACACACTCACAGTTGCACTCACAGTTGGTTCTGAGAGCAGTCAGGAGAGAGACAGCAGCTCAACAGCTCTTTAACTTCTTTTATGACATAAAAAACAAGCTAATAACAAAATAACTGTGATTTTGCAATAATACTCAGTTATGAATGTGTCACTGCGAAAGCTGTTTCTTTAGATGAATATTTTCTGGCCTGTTTTTTTTTTTATGGCTTATCTTTAGGATACCAGTCGTCGGGGAAATTAAAGTAACTCATCGCTGAACAGATGGAAACAACCCTGTGTGTGTGTCTGTCTCAGTGTTTTCCAGCAGCAGAGCAAAGATTTCTCTCTGTGCTAGAGTGAGAATTACATCGCCACGACAAGCTGAGAAGAGCATTTTATTAGATTTGTATTTATATTTATGGTAACAATGATGGCGACAGCCGCGAATAATGGTTTGTCTGGTGAATACAGAGAGCTGAGTGTAAATCAGTTTTTCATTAGTGGATTCAGACCGTTTAACGACTGCTCCGCGTGACACACTCATACTCACGTAATGCTCGTAATGATCCTGGAGCGCAGGGTTGAATTGACTTCCTCGTCTCTATATCACCCGACACACACAAATGAGTAACAGCATCTATACTCCAGGTTATGTGTACGTGTAATTGGCTGTGTAATGTCTCCATGCAACAGAGCTCATTGATTCTGGAGATTCAGAGACGTTTCCCATGCCAGTATTTCTCAAACAATGAGCCGAAGAGGCCGTCAGTATGATTGATGGCTGCAGTATTGATCGAGCGGAATGCATCTGATACAGTCTCGGAGAGAAACATACAGAATCTCCGCGTCTAAATAAATACTATAGCTGGTGCATGGAAATGAGAAGAATGAAACCGCCTCGCTGGGGGCGGCAGCAATTTGTCACGAATCACTGACCACACGCAGGCGCATTCATCGAGTGAAAACGTTGGGATTTCACTCTTAATTAGTTGACTCTGCTGATGGCGCTGCAGTTGAAGCGTTCTCTTTGTGAACCCAGATAAGCAATGGGCCAATAACTTCAACGGAAAGACTTTTCGGTGATTTAAGATTGTGCTGACGCCGTGAAAGCCGACCACAAAAATAAAAAATTGAGCCAAAGCTGTGCAGAGTAATTACACTGAATCACCAAATCACTGAGTCTGGAAAAAGTAGTTTTTAATGTGGTGGGCAGTAATGAACTCGGGGTGCTGAACTCTTACTATCTCCCTGGACGTCAACCTGCCAAGCACACCTCTATTTCGAAGCCTCGCTCTTTTTGACACTTCTTTCACTTTCCGGCCTGTGATGGATCTGTCTGTTCCAGAAACAAGGAGCTCTCCTGCGCTGTGAGGGATCGCCTGTCAGCAGCCTCCCTCTCTCCATCCCTGTTTGTTTGTGTGCGCTCCCAGTCAATGAGCTCGGATGGGATTGAGCAGAGGTGCTGCAGCGAACCACAGTTTTCTCCTCTAATGCAGCAGAGGTTCACCTCCTCGAGCTCGCTTTGCAGAGTGTGTGCAGGTCAGAGAGCTGAGATGAAAACAGATGAGGGACGGGAGAGACTGAGGGTAGAAAGACCAACATATGAGTGAGCAGAAACAAATCATATGGGACCTGATTAGCGTTAAACATGCTAAATTACAGTAAACACTTTGCACCTTTTGTCTATGTGAGTAGCAAAGGGTCCATTTACATGATAAAGTTTCAAGTGAAAACGCATCAATTTTTCATTTTTGTTTCGAGACATTGTTTGGTACCACCTATGTACCCACAGAGAAAAACATTACACTGTGAACATTAAATCTGCATCATTTTGGTCCAAACGTGTTCATGTGAAGAAGAAAAAGAGGATCTCCATGTATGCAGATGATGGTGTAATAAATGCTCAAGTGAAGATCACGCAGCGTTCAGTGTTAAAAATGAATCGTTCTCGCTCGTGGGCAGAACAGTTTACTGTGACTGTCTTGCACACGGGTTTCAGAAAGTTGCGTTTCCAGTGGCTCCAACACTGTTGTCATGTAAACAGACCCCAGTGAAGGAAGCTATCAGAAATACTGGAGCATTACTACAAATATGTCTAAATTTGGAAGACAAAAAGAAGAAAAACCCAATATTCCACATTCATGAAGACAAGTGTGCTCCATCACAAAGGTTTTTTTTCCCCCCTTTATCTGCTGCAACATCTGAAATTGGCCACTGTGAGGCAAATAAAGGAAGATCTTATATAATCTAATCTAATCTATAGCGCATCCTGCTAGAGGATCACAAGTTTATGTGCACACAATTCAGTTTTTATATCTTCAGACATTTAGTTTTGAAATCATTAACCATTTAGTAAATGTGTCGTTAATTATCTGGTTGTTCATGAAAGTAGTTCTCAGAACGGCAGTGTAAATAAATACTGGAAAGTTTTTATTCCTTTAATCAGCTTTCATTAAAGAATTACAGAATGCGAGTTTCTTATCTTGGCTCGTCGGCTGCTCCCTTCTGGGGTCGTCACAGCGGATCATGTGTTTCTGTTTAATTACGTCTCCTGCCTCCTCCACCCTTACACCATCCGTCTCCCAGCCTTCCTTCACTGCATCCATGAATCTCCTCCTCTTCTCCTCCTGCCTGGCAGCTTCATCTCCACGCCCTTTGTTCAAGATATCCACTATCTCTCTTCAGCACATGCCCCAACTATCTCTATCTGACATCTGTACCGTTCAAAAGCTTTGGAAATGCTCTAAAAATGAGCGTTGACTCAGTGATTCGAGGAAACTTCTGCATTTCAGTCAATTAGATAAGATGAGTTTAAACTCGTGTGTCAAGTCTGTATGAAATCTGACACATTGTTAACAAGAGATCTGCCCTTCATCTCTTTCACAATGGTTTGATCTGTTTTATTACCTGTGGAGGTGTGTTACAGTGAAGGTGACTTATCTCCTGTAGGAAGCTGTTTCAAGAGACTCGTCCAACATTTTGATTGGGTTTCCAAGAATAAAGCACTTCTGCAGACAATGACATGAAGCTTGTGTTCGTGGAGGATTGTGAAAGTGCGCTGTGATTCCTCTGGAGGATCAACATATTCAAACCCTGGACCCTTTTAAATCTCACCTTTAAAAACAAAGCTGACTCAAAATGATGTCAGTCTGCTGCAGACACACCAATGTTTGTTTCAAAGAAACACACTTCTGTAAAAAAAACTGTAGTTGTGCTACAAAATGTTATGCATTTGAGTTGGTCTAATTTAAAATTCAGCTTTTAGTCAACTGTTAGTTCCGCTTACTTACAATTTCATGCTTTTTTGATTTGAACCTCTTTCTTCTGTCGACTTATAATGGCTTACAGAAACAGATGATTTTGTGCTCTTTAAAAATACTGTTGCGTTAACTTGATGTTGAGTTAACTCAAGATATCAGCATGTTAAATACAGACAAAGACAAATAAAGAATAGGTTTTATTTGGTAATCACATTTTGATTTCGGAACCAGTTAGAAACACTGATTAACTAAAAACAATTGACGAGTTTCCTCTACCTCTAAAACAGACGTGGAATCACACCACATACTGACAAAAGTCCAGATTCCCTGCTGTTATATGACTGGTCTGTAAACTCAGATTAAAGATCACCAAGTGATCTGACTGATATCTTAAAATCTTTCAGTTTGTTTTATTTATTCACACAACCAGCAATAAGATAGTAGGTTTTTGTTTTTGTTTTTTTTTTTAATGCTGAAAAAAATATATCAATATACTTTAAATGCATTAAAATTAAAAGTAGGTTCAGTCTTTCCTGTGTGCAGCTTCTTTAAGTCTCAACAACTTAAAACACTGCTTAAGGCATTCGGTCCAGGTCACTGCATAACATCACATTATAACTGAACATTGTGATCCAAGTGTCAATCCAGACATGATTTTTCACTGTTTCTGTTTGATGTTCCTTTATTTTTTCATCCTTTCATCCCTACATGCACACACTCACTTTTTCATTTCAACTCTACTTCACTTCCTTTTACTAAATATCTAATATAAACTGCAAATTAAATATTAAACAAATTTCTCAAAGTTAAATGAAAATTAAGCAAATGTATTCATTTCCTTCAGTTTTCTGCTTTGTCGTTTTAAATTCTCAACATGTGTTCCAGAAATTGCTTCTCCGTGCAGAATTAGTTTTTAAATTCATGTGACATCCTCAGAAAAATATGCAAAATATGCTTTTATCTTATGTATTGTACTCTTATCTTAGTGCTTCCTAGATTTTAAACTTTCCTGCAGAAGAAGCAATAAACAGCTCCTGGCTGAGGAGGAAGAGCAGCGCTGATACATTTTTCATACCGATACACCGAAGGGGAATGTGACCTGGACTCCAAGCCGTAACAGCTTTTCCAAAAAGGGGAGAAAAGAAACAAGGTTTTTGTTTGAAGGCCACGCCGTGGAGTAATAAGCCTCAGATTAGCATTCAACAGGGTTTTTCTTCAAATGAGGGATCGTGGGTATGAAACATGGCAGCTGGAAGCAAGGTGCTGCTGATATGAAAGCTCCGTCTATTACTGTGAATTTCTGGAGGGTTTGGAAAGCTCAGCAGGAGCAAGTGACTTTTAAAAACAAGTCCTTTCACCCCAATTCATCCAGGAAATAAAACCTGGGCATTTTTTTTAGCTCCTCCTGTTGTTTAGCAGCTGAAGCCAAACTGTAAACTTGTGGAATGATTAATGAGTAACTTTGAGCTCCGCATCAATAAAATTGTTGCATTTATTTCCTGAAAATCTTTAGTTATTCCAGTGAATCACCCAGCTGTTTGCACACATTTCCAAAAGATGTTGATCCATGCTGGAGGGATATTTTTTATGAATGTTTCATGATCCAATGGTGTCTCTTTCACTACTGAAGTTCACAGAGTGAAGAGTATGTGCGCACACACTAAAAGTAAAGTTTTACTTTCCATCTATTGAGCATGATGAGAAGAACTACATACTACATCCATGTTGCACGTGCACAGAACCAACATTTCCACTGCACGTGGACAGAGCCCAAACGTTTCCAGAGGACTGCCGTGGTTGATGTTATGACTTCAACAAAACTAATCCAAAGAGGGCATGCTGGGTGGCTGTAGTGATTTTTATTTTGAGCAAAACTTTCTTTACTTCCACATTAACTTGCTGAACACAGCCGTTGGATCCATCTGAGAACTCAGCAAGAGCTCGTGCAGTTTATGGAGGAGTCAGAGTCCTGGCAGGAGGTCTTCTGTTCGACCAACTCAAATGGAAATATCTTCCAAAAAGTGCTCTGAAAAACACAGCACAGAATTCAGAATGTGATAAGAAACACTTGTCGTAATGCTTGTTTTGGTCTGATGCTGGTTGATGAGGCCTGATCAATAAGAATCAGTTAAGTACCTGCAAAAATACCTGAAAGCTGAAAGTCCAAACGGAGGATCTTACTGAAACAGATCCATAGTCTTCATAATACCTGAAGGTCAGATTAAGAAGACAAGAGGAAACCTGAACGGATTTGCAAACATCATAACGCTATACTCTACTACTGGATGTCAGATTCATGATCAGTGAGTCCCAGACTGTGGAGACAGAGCAGCTCACCTCGCAGGCTGTTCCCATCATTACTGCGCTCCTCTCTTACCTCAGGTGAACTGATATCTGTCATGTTACAGGAAGGACAGACCACAGAACAACTTGCAACAAGCTACTCTGACAGCCGCCTGCCTTTAGATGTCAATACAAATCAAGGAGTTTGATTTTGACTTCCAGAGACAGAAAAGCACACAACTGCGGGTGAGTAAAGATTCACCGTCTTCAATGAGAGCCTCAGAGGGATGGAATGTGACTTTTCCACTGTCAAAAATCTACAGATCAATTGCTCTGCTGTATCTTCTGTTGAGTTATGCACAAACAGTTTCCATCAAGGTTCCGAGGGAAAATCTGTCGTTTTAATCAAGACAAAGGTTCAGTGTAACGTTACTAACCCAGCTCTAACGTGTTGAGAAATCCCAGAGAGAAAACCCCATGGGTTTCAGGTTGTGGAGACACTTTTTAAGGTAAACATACTCATTTTGGTTATCCGTCTTACCGTGTTTGCCCTCTGATGAACTGGAAACCTTCACAATATAGTTGGATTGAGCGGGATAGAAGATGAGTGAATTAGTGAAACTAGTCTTTCCCCTCTTTGTGCTCCATTAGTTTCCCTTTTATATTTGTTCTTGGTAAAGGTTTTGTTGCCTGTCTCATTCTTTCTGTATGTCAAAAGTGTTACATCTGCATTTAAAGCTAACCAACCCACCAAAGACCAATCAGGTGACTTTAAAGGTGCTGTAGGCAGGATTCGGCATCTCCGCCATCTTGCTTAGGGTTACCTAAGCAAGATGGCGATTTGACCCATCTAAGATGGCGATTTGAAACCCAGCACAGCTAATCCTGTCCTGTTTTCTATGACATCACGCCCTTACGCAAATTAAGCCCCTCCCACAAGAACGTGCGACGAACGCCCCTCGACCAATCACGGTTAGAGCCTCATGGCTCTTCTGATTGGTCAAAGATACCTGGAGCTGTCGAGATTCCTTTTCAGCTCAGAACAGAGACAGATGGAAACGCTGCGCCCTCGCGGTAGTGCAGTTATGCTACACTCCTAAAGGATTATCAATGGATACTCGAACATTTAATCCAAAGAAAACACAGAAAAATTAGCATTGACTAGCAAAAGCCTGCCTACAGCACCTTTAACCAAATAACCAACCAATCAACCAAAGGCTGATCTGACTAGTTTAACTAACCAACAAACCAACCAAAGATTAATCTGACTATTTCAACCAACCGACTGACTAACCTAAGATTGACTAGTTTACCCAGCCAGCCAACCAAAGATCAATCTGACTAGTTCAACCAAACATCCAGCCAACCAACCAGCCAGTCAACCACATAACCAGAGATTAATCTGATCACTTCAACCGACAGACAGACCGAATGACCAGAGGTCAATCTGACTCGTTTAGCTAGCCGAACAACCCAAGGTCAATTGACTAATTCAACCAAGGCATGAAAACCAGCAAACTAAGATGATATGACTCACGTATCGTAATGAAGAATGAGCTCAACAATAAGTTCAAATGGAGTAAATCCTTCTTGCCTTATTGAACCATGATCTCAACTCCCGTCTTTTCCTCCTGAATCACGTCAGACTGTCAGTGGTAGGTCTTTGTCTGACTCATGGGATTTAAATCTTTCTTTGTGAAAAATATGAAGCTTTGTTCTCATTTTACAATAGAAACTGAAATAAAATGCGTCAAGATCTTCCCAGGCTTCTTTTCAGACGTCGGGGTTTTTGTTTCATATTCTAAAAGGATCTAAACTAAATAGAACAATGTGTCTTCTCTTCACATAATGTCAACTCTTCTAAATTATTCAGAACTGAACTATCACATGTGTATAAAAATTGCTCTGTTCAATAAATGTTTTTTTTTTAACCAAAAATATGTTTAATGTATTTTAAGGAAATATCTTTTCCTTTGTTTTTTTATTAATCTCATCCATGAGTCTATTTTAGAAGATTAGCCAGAAGAGAGTCAGCAACTGAAGGCAGATTGAATCAAGTGAGACTTTCTGGTCCAATTCTAACACTTTTCCCTAAAAGTAACTAAAATGTTTAAACGTATGTGAAGCTGATAATGAAGCAGTATCATCCCCAATGATGAACTTCCTTCTGAACAAGTGCTGGATGGATATATTAAGAGAATTGGCTGTGATAAAAGTGGAATAATGCTTTTGATATTTACTCAAAAAACATAAAGCATATATAAATATGCTTTAAATAGTTCACTTCGAAAACCGAGGTCAATTGTATTGCATTGCATTGCTTAATGCAGACTGAAAGCACATATTCTACCTTAAAAACACATTAAAATCTCCCAGTTTCCTGTTATCTTTAGTTCACAAAGCAAAAACCCAGACTCACTTTCAAACTAATTTTATTCCAGAAATCCTTCAATTCATTACAGTTCGGGGAACTGGTTGAAAAGTAAGTGTTTTATCTTTGATCTAGATTAAAGGGCAGCATGAACACTTCACCTGAGTTGACCACAGCTCAGAAAGCGATGAAAAGATCCAGTTAAGAAATTTAATGATTATTCTTTCCTAGTTGGAAAGAATAATGCATAGAGCTGGAGTTTCACAGATCCAATGCATTCCAAGATGGCGGCGCGCACAGTCGCAGCGGCTCGAGGCTCCAAGCTACTCTTGCACCTTTTTATATCTTGCTTTTTGTTAACTCTTTTTGGGACACAGCCGTGTCACAGCGACCACTTATACAGCCGCCAAGATCTGATAGACATCGGCCTTTGGGCTAAAACGGATATTACAAGTGACTTCTCACGGACACACAACATCCCACTGGAGATAGCAAGACCACCGGGCAGCCCGTGGATTGTTGTCGGGACCAACAGGCGTCGGAGACGGCGCAGGGAGAGGAAGCAGAAACGCGGACGCCGGGCAGGCCTGCAAGCCCAGCTCAGGAGACGACCGCACAGACCACCGCTTCCTTCCATATTCCTGACAAACGCAAGATCCCTCGTAAATAAGATGGATGATCTACAATCACAGATCGCCTACAACTGCTACATCCGTGAGTGCTGTCTTCTGATTGTCAGCGAATCCTGGCTGCGCCCGCACATCCCTGATGCTACTGTCCAGCTAGCAGGCCGCACCATCCACCGCCACGACCGGACCAAAGCCTCCGGTAAGAGCATAGGTGGAGGGCTCTGTGTTTATGTGCTTGAGGACTGGTGCTCGGACAGCAGAGTGACAGACACCTACTGCTCACCGGATCTAGAGGCCATGTCCGTGCAGTGTCGTCCCTTCCAGTTGCCACGGGAGATAACGGTAGCCACCATCACCGCGGTATATATACCCCCCGATGCTAACGTTAGCACGGCACTCGGCCAGCTTCAGCTCATGATCTCCGAACAACAGAGGGCTCATCCAGATGGTGTACATATCGTTGCTGGGGATTTCAATAAAGCACAGCTCAAGACTGTACTCCCCAAATTCCACCAGCACGTCAAGTGTGCAACTAGAGGAGAAAACACTCTGGATCATGTTTATTCGAACATTAAACATGCATACAGGGCGACCCCCCTCGCCCACCTCGGACAATCTGACCACCTCTCTCTGCTTCTCTTCCCTGCCTACACCCCCCTCAGAAGGCAAACTAAACCGTCCACAGTGACCATTAAAGCCTGGCCTGGAAATGCTCTAGACCAACTGAGGGACTGTTTTGAACACACAGACTGGAATATTTTTGAAGATCAGGACTTGGACACATATACCGAGTCTGTTCTCTTCTACATCAGGTGTTGTGTAGAGAACGTCACAGAGGACAGACGCATCCGGGTCTTTCCAAACAGGAAACCCTGGATGACAACGGAAGTCCAGACCCTGATCAGAGCTCGTGACTCAGCCTACAGGGCGGGGGACAGAGCTCTCTACAGCATCGCAAGAGCCGATCTGAGGAGGGGCATCAAACAGGCCAAGGAGTCCTACAGGAGGAAAATGGAGGGTTATCTGACGGACAACAACCCGCGTCAGATGTGGAGGGGCATCCAGGCCCTAACCAACTACAAAGGTAACCCCCCTTCTACATCCTCCAGCAGCAACAGCAGCACACTGGCAGAGGAGCTAAACAGTTTCTTTGCTCGGTTCGAGACCACCAACTCCTCCCATCAGCAGTCACTGACCCCTCTCCCCCCCGGTTCCAGCAATCCTCCTCTCTCTCTCCAGGAGCATGAGGTGAGGAATAACCTGAGAGCGGTGAACCCCAGAAAAGCTGCTGGTCCTGATGGGATCCCTGGGGCAGTGATCAAGGCATGTGCAGACCAACTGACAGAGGTACTCACCAGACTTTTCAATCTTTCTCTGACACATGCCACTGTCCCCACATGTCTGAAGGCCTCCATTATTGTCCCCATCCCCAAAAAACCGGTCATAGCCAACCTAAATGACTACAGACCCATCGCTCTGACGTCTGTAGTCATGAAGTGCTTCGAGCGATCAGTCTCCCAGCATATTAGAGACTGCCTCCCCCCCTCGCTCGACCCTCACCAGTTTGCCTACAGGCCAAACAGGTCTACTGAGGATGCCATCGCCATCACACTCCACACAGCGCTGAGCCACCTGGAGAACAAGAACAGCTACGTGAGGATGCTCTTCGTGGACTATAGCTCAGCATTTAACACCATCATCCCAGACATCCTCACCACCAAACTGCTCAAACTACAAGTCCCCCTCCTCACCTGTCACTGGATTAAAAACTTCCTGACTGGACGCCCACAGTCTGTGAGACTCGGTCCCCACCACTCATCCACAATCACACTCAGCACTGGTTCCCCCCAAGGCTGTGTTCTGAGCCCTCTTCTGTACGCCCTGTACACCCACGACTGCTCTCCCACCCACCCAACCAACCGCATCATCAAGTATGCGGATGACACCACTGTGGTCGGACTCATCCGAGGCGAGGACGAGACAGCGTACAGGGCCGAGGTGGAGGAGCTCTCACGCTGGTGCTCAGTAAATAACCTGACCCTGAATGTCCTAAAAACTAAAGAACTGATCATGGACTTCAGGAGGACGAGACAGGTCCACACACCCCTCCTCATAAATGGAGAACAGGTGGAGACTGTCACCACCTTCAGGTTTCTGGGCACCCACATCTCCGCAGACCACTCCTGGTCTGACAACATCAGAGCCATGGTCAAAAAGGCACAGCAGCGGCTACATTTCCTCCGTGTGCTCAGGAAGAACAACCTGAGCACAAAGCTGCTGCTGGCCTTCTATCACTCCTCTGTGGAGAGCGTACTAACGTACTGTCTGAGTGTGTGGTATGCAGGCTCCACAGTTGGGGACAGGAAGGCGGTGCAGAGGGTCATAAACACTGCCCAAAAGATCATCGGCTGCACCCTGCCCACGCTGGAGCACATCTCCACATCCTGCTGCCTCAGGAGGATTAAAGCCATCACAGGAGACCCTGCACACCCTGCCCACTCCCTGTTTGATCTTCTGCCCTCTGGCAGACGCTACAGGTCAATAAAATCACACACCAGCAGACTGACAAACAGCTTCTTCCCCTGGGCCATACGCATTGCAAACACCCACGGACACAGAAACGCACACTCACTTATGAACAGACTCCCATAACCCCCCCCCCATGGACTAAATCACCCAACTATCTCCTTGCACTTTAAGAGTTTGTGCCTCATGTAGCATGATCACCACTCTGTTACACTGTTATTTATTACTCTTGCATCTTGTGGATGCGTTATGCAATTATATCTGCCCTTGTATTTTTTTCTGTTGTTACCTAATGTCTGTGTTGTTTTCTGTTTTGTCTCTGATGTCTTTCCTAAGTTTTTCTTGTCCTTGACTTTTTAATCGAGGTGAATTGTAGCTTTATATGAGCTCCCATGTAATTTCGTTGTACCCCCCCGTGCAATGACAATAAAGTCTATTCTATTCTATTCTATTCTATTACACCCGGGGGGCGGAAGTTAAAATGACATATTTTTCACAGGAGATTGATGGCTGTAAGAAATGAGCGCTGAAAATATCAGATAATGAATATGAAAGTGTGGCAACACTGCCAGAACCCTAAAGTCCTGCTCATTATCTGAATATTGTAAAAGTTAATATCCTGAGTTTATAGTAATGCTCATATTTTATACCATGCTGTGGTAGCAGCACTTAGCGGGAGGCAGCACTCTGCTCATCGTTCATCATGTGGCCACTTCAATATTTCTGCCATTACTGGGTCTGAGCAGAGATGAAGTGGTGAAAGTTGGAAATGGGCCGCTAATTGTGCCTGGCTGCACCTGTCAATGTTTCAGCGGACCTTTCGACCCAGCTTTTAGCCTGTGGCCTCCCTCAAAAGCCGCAGTAATTACTCGTTATATGCAGAGCTGTTTTCGCTGAACTGGCTCTGTGCAAGAGGTCACTGGAGGTCACAGGAACTTCACTAAGTGACAGATTCTGTCTCACTTACGGTGCACGCTGCAGTGTATCACAGTGCAATCGCAGCTTCTGCAACTGGGCCATGAAAGTGTGTGTGCACAGACGGAGAACTGTCTCTTCTTTTTGCATCACTTCCAGTGTTTGCGACAGATTTCTCATCTTGCTTTTGAAATGTGCTGCATTCAGACCCAATAATAGAGCACTTTGAAGACTGAGGGGCAGAAGTGGCTTGTCATCACGTATCTTTTGTCCTTTCCATCTTCATGCAACAAACCTGCAAAATGACTCGTCGGGAGACCGTTTGGAATTATTTTTGAGAGTGTAAAATGCAAACGTAGCAGCCATAAACGTCAACAAAGCATGCTGCCTCTAGTGTTGCTGTGCATTACCCTACCCCCCTGTGTGTGCCTTATATAATGACAGAACAGCGAAAAAGCTCTCACAGCATCACTGCAAGTAGTTTTTAAAAACACCCAGATGAATAAAATGGAGCAAAATGAATCTAAAGCGTCTGAGGTACAGCTCAACGTGGGCACAAAATGAGCTTTTGGTAAATCTAATGCTCACTTTTCACCTTTTATCTTAAAATCAACCCAAGATAGAGACCTCCGGCTCGGATATTTACAAAATTTTCAATATGGTATTGGTGAAAGCAGGCACACGCATGTTGACCTAAACATCAGAGGCTAGTGGACGATGGCAGGCCAACATCTCAATGCGTGCTGTTACTCTGAAAGCTCATGTAAGAGATTTTATATACTCATTTTTTTGGCTGAACTGCCTGTGAATTGATGGAAGGGATGCACCAACACCACTTTATAAAGCATGAGTGTAAGAACGAGTTCTAACTTTTAGCTGCTTGCTGATACTGAGTACCAGTACGAGTACTTACTAAATGCCATTAAGGCATTACGGTCCGTACTTTTATTTCATTTTTTTAATCAGCATGGTTCTTGCATCTAGTTCTTTTAAATGTGACTCCATATGTTATCCTGCTATTTTAGTAGTGGGTTAACATGTCGTAGCAATTATCATTTGTTTTTTTAGTGTGTTTTATTATAATGCACCTACAAGACATTTAAATTCACTTTGCATTTAGTGCATAATCTCCTGTATAGATCAACTTGCCTTGCCTCAGTACACTTTGCAGTGGAAATCAAGTTTACAGTGTTATTTTTATTATTTCAGGAATTTTTGGACTAAATAGGTTGAAACAAACAGATATGAATGAATTATGCAGCAAGAACAAATACATCACTTCGAAAATAAGTGCTGTAGTAGTAGAAAGTCATGAGACTAACTTAACACAATGAGCAGAGGCATTTGTATTATATTTTAACCGTAAGCAGCGATAATTCCCTCATCGCTTCCTCCAGTTAAGCTGAGATTTGTTGTGCCAAATCGGATTTCATTTGGAGTTTCCACTGTTTCGCCGCCCCAATCCTCATGGCTTTTAATGACAAAATGTTTCAACAAGGGCAAAGCATGTTTGAACGGTGCATGAGAGGACGTCAGCAGCTACTTAACAGCACAAACAAACACAAACAATAGACAGATTTTGTTTGAGTCTCGGTTCAGTGACTCATTACTCCGAGCGGCTCTGCTCCCAGCGTAACGGACCGATCCAACAACGGGAGAGCCAGATGTGGCAACATTTGTCTTGTTTGTCTGATGAAAACATCAATAATTAGCATCAGTGTGAACAGTAGGAAGGCAGCGCTGTGGAGGGGTGAGCGAGGCTCGCAGGGGAACTCTACCGACAGCAAAAACAAGCGGGATCGCCAAAGATAGGAAAACAAGACGGGATGTTGAAAGGTGTTTGCGTTCATGCATCAGATCTCATATCTCTTTCAGTTTGTATGCTTTCTTTCACGTATGCTGAGCAGGATGTCTGCGTAATTAACTTTCCATACGAGCCTCATCGAGGCGCGAAATTACAGCAGCATACGATTGCAGTAAAAGGTATGGATAATCAGGCACGATGCAGAGCTGCAATTGAAATTTTCTATTACCTGGAAGATAAAAATCATCTCCTATGTGAATTTTATCAACAGACTTTTCCAGTTGGTTATTTGCGGTAATTGAAATGTGGACTGTAGATACAGTCGCTGTGTATTGTTTGAACAGACGAAGCAGTTCGTACTTTAAAGGCTATTGTTCCATCCACGGCCCGTCTCCCTCCCACACCCCCTCCATCCGTCACCCGCTCATTGACACCGGTTGTTTCAGGTTAAGTGCTTCTGGGCCGGCCTCTCACGATGAAGGGCTATTGTCTCAGTAATGTTAGCAGCCTTGAAGACCGGCACATTCAGTTTTGCCGGCATTTTGTAGGATTCGACAGACTCGCTGGAATTAAAGCTTTTCTGAATGTACTGAGGGGATGTCGGAGACGTGGAAAAGCAAAACATAATCCTGTGATTTGTTCCAGTTTGGCCAAAGGGGTTTGAAAATACTGCGCTTGGAGTTTAATCTTGCATCAGTTTGTATACTAGTTTACTTTTATATTTTCAGATGCTTCTTTAAAAATACCCAAATAAATCTCATGCAGCAAAAAAAAATAATTGTGAAAGAAACACACATTTAATAAGCATCAAGTCTGCTAGTACAGTTGTCTGTTTTGTCCATAGAAAGGAAGACGTGGAATTGAAGAGGACATGTCCATAACTGTGTCATGTGGAATTATTGTCATATTATTCTATATCCTGATTGTTAAAGGTGTTTTGCTCTTTACAAAGCAGCTCTGATATTGTAAATCCCTGGAAGTGCTGAGAAGGTTTATTGCATCACACGGGGTCGTCTTCATACATATGCATGATAGGAGAGCAGGTGAGGATCCTCTAGGCAAACACAAATCTGTAGCACTCCGACAGAACACACAGCAGCTGCTTCACCTGAATAATCAAACAAACGCAGAGCTAATGACGACTCTGCTCTGATTTCTGTGTGAGATGAAGGGCTGCAGTGTTTGACTCACTGAAGAAGCACTTTAGCATTAAGTAAAGGCGCTGTCGTAATGGCTACAGTGTCACCAAACTTCTGTTTACATCATTCATCCTGAAATAACAAACTCCACAACATCTCCATGTGAAGATTATGACGTGACTGCAGGATGGAGGAAGATGGTTTTTGAAGACACGCACCAAGAATTTTACTCAAAGTTGCCATTTAAATGTCACTTTAGTGACTGTAATGCTTCCCAACTGGTATTTAACTGGCATGCCGTAAAGCAGTTCGCACATTTGGAGTGTTTTAGTGTGCAGGGTTCCTACCACCCTCCTCACAGCTGCTTAGTTCAAGTGAAAGCAATACTGACGCCCTCAGGCCGTGACAGAGGGGTCATTCAACTAGTTGTAAGATATTAAAATGTTTTATTAAGGTTGAAAAGTTATCAAGTGTCGCTTTAAGGCTGACTCTAAAAAGTCAGAAACACAAAAAAGGTCTTGAAATCATTTTCAACAACACCAAGTTGTCCGCACGGTGGAGCAGTGGTTAGCACTTTCACCTCACAGCGATAAGGTCTGGGATCTGATACTGGCCAAGGCCTTTCGGTGTGGAGTTTGCATGACCTTCCCTTGTGTGTATGGATTTCCTCTGGGTGCCTCAGTTTCCTCCCACAGTCCAAAAATGTGCATATTTTTTCCTTTCTGTCAATCTAATCTAAATCTAACCCTTAATTAACAGTGTTTCACGTGTCACTGACGCTCTTTACTGGGATTTAACAAAATGCAATCAAAAGAAAAAATTATGTTCCCTTGTTTTTTTTCTCCTTTGAAATAACTGAAGCTGTAAGATATTAAAGCGATACTTCAACATTTTGGCAAATTGGCCCATCTAGGGCAATTCGGTAGTCATTTAGAACAGCATACTTACTTTTTTTGTGAGGGCGAGCTGTTGTTTATTCAGCGGTGCGTCTGAGGAGAGCTTCACGGCGGACATAATGGAAGTGGACGGTACAGTTGCTTCCCTCGTCAAACTCATCAAATACACAATCCAACAACCCCAAAACACACTTTGGTGGACACGTTATAATCCGCACATTCACTACGCTGTGAAACACCAACAAATAATATTGTAGCATTACGACATTGAAGCAAATATTGGGAACTTTTGAGATCACTACGCCCAGACGCCATGTTTAGTAAGTAGTTCCGTCTTAGCAATCTTCGCAAAAAAACGCTCAATCTCGTAATTTTGCATTAATATTTCACAGCGTAGTGAATGTGGGGATTATAACGTGTCCACCAAAGTGTGTTTTGGGGTTGTTGGATTGTGTTGGATTGATGAGTTTGACGAGGGAAGCTACTGTACCATCCACTTCCATTATGTCCGCCGTGAAGCTCTCCTCAGACTCACCGCTGAATAAACAACGGCTCGCCCTCACAAAAAAAGTAAGTATGCTGTTCTAAATGACTACCGAATTGCCCTAGATGGGCCAATTTGCCAAAATGTTGAAGTATCGTTTTAAGACAGCAGACATAATTCCTTAAAGGGAAGTGAGAATCTCCTTTTTTAATCCTGTTCATCCTTATTATCTTTTTAAATCTCATATCCAAAAATACTACGAAGCAAAGTGTTTTGAACCTAGTCCCAAACCTTGCATGTACATTTCCATTAGGATGATAAAATGACCAATACAGCATAAACGTTGCAAGGATTTGCACCAAAAGCAGACAAACTGCACCCTGTCACAGTGTTTTTGATGGGCAGATTACGTGTTCCAGGTGGTGAGTCCCTGGTTTAATTCCCAGCAGAGCAGATAATTCACGGTGTTCCCATATTTGCTGTCAATCTTCGAAACATCTTAAAGATTCACGTCTGCATAGATGAATGCTTGTGCTCTCGTCTCCGGCGCGAGCTGCAAACTGCTGACCAAGCCTTGTCAGCCTGACATATTGATGTCGCGTTTTCACATGATGCAACTGTGCTGACAGACTGCGAGCGGCAAAACAAACCTGCTGAGGCTGTAACGAAGGGCAGATCTGACATAATCCAGCCATCACCACGAACGCAGCGTGCACCTTTGGCTCGCTCACTGACAAGTGGAATAAAAAGAAACCTTTTGCCTCAACTAGAAAATGGACTGTGTCTAATGCCAATCCAATTTTCAGTGGCAGAATGTGAACAGGTCGTTTTCAGTGCGGCCGTACTGACACGTAATTGCAGGAGCAAAATTAACAATGAGCCGGTTCCATTCAGATGTCCATGAAATCCATATCAGGGAGGCGAGAGTGCGCATTGCCGAGGTGCTGGAGCAAGCTTTAACAAAGAAAAGAATTGCAGCCTTGAAGCCATCATTAACATTATTAATTACATATGTGCTGCTCTTGCTCCGACGTGTCAAAATGGGGCAAATTGCAGCTCTTAGTTTGCTTTTGTTCAGCCGGTGCTTTAGCCGTCCTCACATCTTCATGTAGAACGGCCGAAAAAATATGAGTTAATCGATGGGATTCTTTTTAGAAGCGGTTGTTTGCATTCACTAACCTACAAAGGCAAATGAAAGACTTGTGTGCAGCCTCAGTGTTCGGCAGATGGTGCGTTTCTTCAGAGTTTGTGGTGGAGTGTGTGGGAGGTGTGTGGGGATACAACATACAATAAACACATCATGGTGGGAACTGTTGTTTTCACTCAAATATAACCAACCGTTTTTCCTGGCGAAGCTGCTACATTGCCCCCAGTTGGCCTTTAGCATTTTTTAATAAAGCATTAGGCTGTGATTCCCCGAGGGACGCGAACCAGTGGCCTTTTCAGTCGCAGCCACCGTGCTCCAGCATCCCTGCCCGTTGCACATCGGCTCGAGCCTCCAGGGAGAAAAGGTAAAGCTCACTTCAAGGGCAAGAAGCTGCAGCCCCCCCTCTGAACGTGCCGTCGTGGCTCATCTCTCCATCTGCTCATCTGCTGCAGGCTTCTGTTTATAGCACTTCTCTTAACTCCACCTCTGCTGTACGCACATGATCTTACAGTGTCCTCTGAATGACTCCACTCTTTAACCAACCACCGTCAGAGCGGAGAAACGGGACGAATGTCTGCGCGGCGGCTGCACCAGGTATCACAGTCATTCACACTTTCTGCCAGAGTGCAAATGAATGCAGATTAAAACAGTCGGGTCTTGACATCAGACAACAGGAAACCTCATTAACATCCGACGGAGGCTAAATAATACAACAGAATCAAACGGCAGCTCGCGCTGCCTGAGAACCGTATCGAATTACTTCTCCAAGTGGCACCGCAGCATTCTTCATTAGAAGCATTTACAGGGTGCGCTGTGATTAAACTGTTATATTCTAACCAGGTGAAATAATTGAAAATAATTAGGTATTATAATCGCTAAATGAGACACCTCGAGCGTCTCATTCAGTTCATCATCTATTCTGAGTACTGAGAACAGAATAGAATAGAACAGACGTGTATTGCCATTCATAAGAGTAGAAAGAAACATACAGGGTTATTTATTATTATTATTCGACCTTTTTTCAAACTCTTGACTACTTTTACATTGAGTGGTGTAAACAATTTTCTCATCTATGCATAAACACTATTACTGTATAACCCTTTGCAACTGTAAATAGCTATAAATACATGTCTTGTCTAAAATGTCTACTCAGTAACTGTGAAATGTATGTGAGCTGAAAGATAAACATGAATTATTAACCGTAAAGATAAACTACACCACAGAAGAGGAGTACATAAGCACACACAGTTACTATGTAAAGTGTTGAAACTCGTAAAACAAAATATTTAAGGTGTTACAGGAAAGAAGAAACATATTTGGACATTGATTTTAGTATCCAGTTCCATTCATTGTAAATTACGACGTTTGCTTCCAGAGAGTCATGACTCCCAGTCTATATTCTCCTGGACTTGGTAGTTTCACAGTTGATGCCACTGTAATAAAAATCCAACTTCATTGTCTGTCAATACAAATGTCCGTCTTCTTCTCCCTTTGTTAACGTTTGGAGTCTGTTGTTCTCTGACCTGTGTGTGGTTTCATTACAAAGACAAACAATAGCACCCACTAGTGGCCCAAAAAAAAAACCCCATTGTTTTCAGTGTTTCTGCTGCTTCGGTGTAAAGAGACAATAAATTGTTTTCCCTTGAATTGCCGTGGTGTAAGCAGGGCCTCAGTCTCTTCCATCAAGTTCTCATCCAGACAGGTTAAAGCCATTACTGTAACACATCTGTTTTGAGAATGGAGCTAAAAACTAAGGGTGTGTTGCGAAAGAAGTCCTCCCAATGGATTCAAAACCACACGTTCTCGTCTCTCTAAGTGAGTGTGGCGAGTATGTCTCTTTCCCACCTGTGTGAGCTCCCATAAAGGGGCCACATTACACTGTGTGTCCTGAGGTCAGGCTCCGGACAGGAGTAATCCATTACAGAGGGAAGCACCACGTGCAGGACTCACCACATGAGTGCACACAGAGCCTCATAAAGATGTCCCAGCTCTGAGGCACCAACACGGCTGCAGCCATCATTATATTTATAGGCGTAGTGAACAAGATGGAGCACTAAACATCTGGACTGTGTTTATTGAAATGAGATATATTGGCACATAAATTTGTGAAAATTGCATTGTCATATGAAGTTACTGTAAAATACAGCGGGATATAATGTGAAATTACCTCTGGAGCACTCCCTCCATGACGCCATAGGAGCACCACTGAAGACAGAGCACCACCACAGGTCATTCATACCTGGTGCTGTTACAGCAGAAACTGAGTATGTCTGGGAATACCGCTTTCCTGACACTGAGGAACGCTCTGAATATTGGATGGGAAGGACGTGAGTGGGTGTGTTAATGTGGAAGAGATCTGAGAGGAATGGGGGTCCCAGGTTGTGGATTACCTTGAGTAGGAGAATCGAACTCTAGAAATCTGGGGTGATGTGGTGGGTGGAGGGGGATTGAGAGATGATCTGCACAGCAGAGGTTTTTTGATGAGTTGGAGTTTATTTATTTACTTCCTGCAAGCATTTGCAGAGAGAAATGGGAGGGGAGGATGGGTGCAGCCGATAGAGATATGATTTAAACCAGGTGAAGAGTGTGTCTATTTTGCCAATAGAGGAGAGCCTATAGAGGACAATATCGAGTGAGATGGTGTCTGCGGAGGTCGTTTCAGTGCTGTGCTGAGGGCGTAAACCAGACTGGAACTGTTCATACAGGTTATAGAGGCGTGTGGATCTGCTGTGATGACCAAATTTCCCCATGAGAGATAAATAAAGTCTTATCTGATCTGATCTTATCTTAAACATACCTCTCTAATATAAAGAAGAATGAGGGGGCAAAAGAAATCATTTGGAATAAGGACTTAAATAATATTGGAGCCACATCACTGAACTCAAACGCACAATGTTCTCACTATAACCACACACACCTGGTGATCCATGCCCCACAGCCTACCACCTTCCTGTGTCCTCCCAGTGAAACTGCTACCTCATTACTGTCATTGTCTTAAGTTTGTAAATCTGCTGCTTCTGCAAATAGCTTGATATTGTCTCAATGCAATATGCATATACATATTTCAGCAAGGTTAATGTACATGAGTGGTATGAGTGAGATTATATAGAATCGTATATAAATGTAAGTATGTTTATGTTGGGGAGCGTTAGACATGGCTGTTCTTTGGTGAAGGCGTCAGGAGGGTATTGTGGTGGGGGGCTGGTCGGCAATGTCTCTGCTTTATGCTGATGACATTGTCCTTTTAGCACAATCACATGCAGCAAATCCACCAGGTGGAGGAGTTGAGGTATGAAGAAAAGCCTTTTGTTTTTTATTTGACCATGGCCATGATGGTGATTACCTCTCAGAATAGTTATAAAACCGTCCATCCATTTTATAGAGGGCCATTTTGCCTGATCTCATCTGGGTGAATCACAGGTCTGGTAATATACAGTTTGTTGTTTCAAGACTCACTTGGAATTAGTACAGTCTATCTGTACTTGAACATGGAACAACTTTAACATGACACTTCAAGTGCACATGCTCTTTAATCAATTATCATAGAGGCCTAAACCCTGCCCTGTAACATTATCATCAGCTACTGAAACGTATTATGAACAGGTGGATTATTATGCTGTGGTATACGTGTCTATTAATAGGAGGATTTCATCTGAGAAGCGCAGAAAATAATACACAACATCTATTTAGTGTGTTTCCCTAGCTTTTTGGGTGTATACTTACCAACCATTTCTTTCTGGTCTTCCACGTAAATATTTAATCTTGGAGACAAACCTCCTGGACGCTGTGTTTTCTGTGGGCAAACACTGCTGACAGATGATGCAAGTGCTTGCAAATTTTGTTTTCATGATGATTTTATCACACCTAAAGGACTGCCAAATAAAACTCTGGCCTGCAGCAAAAGCATAATTTCTCTTCCTTAGATCTCTGTTCCATTCTGTATCTTTCATGCACGCTGTGCAAATTCTGCTCTCCAAACCTTTTCTCTTTACATAATATAAACACTTTGTTTCAATTGGTACTTTTAAATGTGAAGTAGCCTATTTAAAATATTGTGTTGTGCTTATTCAACACAGTTGTCACTGCATGACTCAACTGTAAAAACAGAGAATCTGTATGTTTGTTGGGCTTTGGAGAAAAGCTGTAGACAGATGCAAGAGTGATGTCTGTTTCACACTGTGTGGAGTTATTTATGCAATTTTCACTTTTAAAAACTCATTGCATGGCCAGAACAGGTACAGTTTGAGTCAAGAAAACAACATTTTTCACTGCTTCCTGCTCAGTTTACCTTTCGATTCACAAATGTATGTGTAATACCATCTCCTTGACTACCAGCAATTCACCACCAACTGTTTTTCATTGCTTCCTGCTGATGAGTGTATTTACCCATCCTCACCTTAACTTTCACAAACTTTATCTTAGTTTTTGACAAAACCTCTGGAGCATGTAAGAGATTTGTCTCAATCACGAAATGCACATATCCTTCCCAGCGAGACTTCTCATCTAATTTATGCATGCAGTCAAGCGCCCTGTGGTAAAACTCCATCGTGAGAAGATGGGTTTCTCACAGACAATAAAGAATTAAATGAATAGCGTGATATCATACAACTTCTTCATTTATCATTTTGAATCGGTTTAAGCAGATCCAGCATAATTCTTTTTCAGTCATTTCAGTTTTATTTTATTAGAATACAACACAGTCATCTAAATGCACTTTTGACAGAGAAAAAACGAACAATTTAACATGAGAAACAGAGACAGCGGAAGGAAAAAACTGGAAGAAATCTGCAGAACCAGCCTCAGAGGAGGAAACTTCCACATGCGGATTCTGTGTACTTTCCACTTTTGTATCTATTCATCCTGTAAAGTGATACATTTTTGTGTGGATATAGAAGCAGTTAAAGTTTGGTCAGATTTAATAACCTTGATTGAATTTAAGAGGTGATATGACAGATTTGAATAAAATCATCTCAATAAATAATTTTAGAACTAAATGCAGTGTCTTTGCTTTGTGGTTTTGGTTTGAATTTAAGTACATTTAATAAATGTTTTTCACCCAATCTGCTGCAGTCGATTCATTCTCTTGAACAGATGTAGGCATCGCCGGAATCAATACAGACACTGTGCCACACGATAGATGCAGAACGTTTCCTGCCATTAAACCAATTTAATAGACTAAAACTCCCATTCCTTCAGCAGATTCTCAGTGACTGGCAGATCCTCACTAACTCAGCTTGAACCCCATGTTTCTGAGCACAGTCACACGCGTTGACCTTTTCACTCAAGCAGCGCTCTCCATCCTGTTTTTTCTTCCATCTCACCTTCCTGCCCCGCTTCCTCTTCCCTTTGCAGGCACATTCATCGCCAGAGTGCCACTCCAGCGACTGTCAGAAGAACCCTGCCATGCTGGATGAATATTTTACAGGATGTAGTTTCTGCAACCTGCAAACAATCTCCTCCTTTTTTCTCTCTCTCTCTATACGAAGGTCATGCAGAGCTCTTGAAAAAAATAGGTCACCAAAGGGAAATAAGAGAAATTGAGATGTGTGTTTGTGATCAGACAGCCATGAGGCATATAGCATATATAAGCATTTCTTTGATCAATAGTGGCATTATATCAAGAGCAAGATGAAAAAAATAATAAATAAAAGGTAGTTCTCCTTTCCTGTCACAATGAACCCAGGTACTTCTGAACGTAATGTTTTTTATTTGCTGCCTTTTGACGTTAAGGTGCTTTTGTTGAGACTCTCTGATTCATGTGATCACACCATGGAGGTGTGTATATCATCCCGGAGAAGTGAGGACAGGTACAATACACAGCGGAGCTGTTTGATATGCCGCGCTCACAAATTTATATCACACATGCAAATATCCACCAAGGATATGGCAGGCATTATGTGAAATGGGCGAGAACAAAAGACAATAAAGGAGTGTGACACGAATGCAGCATCCCACGAGGAAAGAACACACGTAAATGTGCATACATAATCAATTACTGTTCAATTCAGCAGAGGGTTGACAGAACCAGGCAGGGTTTATTGTTGCAAATGAGCTGAGAATGAAAAGCGTTAAATTAAATTTGCATCATGCAAAGCCAAGGGAGTTGAATCAGAAAGTAGTGAAAGGCAGAGACTTTTTTTTTTTTTTTGTCAAGAAGGAGAGTCCCTTTCTGGAGAACCCAGAATGTCTCCCTTTGCCACAGTTTTTGTTTTTCTGGCCATTTTTCTAATATCTCTTTTTTTTTTCCATTTCAGTCTACATCTGAAAAATAATTAAAAAAAAAGTCATCCACTTTTGCACCCTTTTTTGATTTCACACATTTTGCTTTCAGTGTGAGATGCATTCATCCATCATCCACACACGCATGATTACACAAACAAACTGCATCTCTGTAGTCAATCAGCACCTTGTTTCTGTTCACTCAGCACAGGTAAAGTTCAGCACATTCCTTGGGACGGTGCAGGAAAGCAGCTCCCAGCTGAAGGAAAGGCACATGATTAGTGTTTGAATGTGCACAGACTTGTAAAGCCATTATTTTCCCATCAGAACATCTCAGTAGATTCATGTTTTAATTAAGGGGGAAATTCAATACGGGCAGTAAACAAAGTCATTTTATAGGTTTTGTGTGGGGTCCACAAATACATCACTATGAAGGCCTCCAGAGAGTATTAGATGTAATTCTGACTTCTTTTTTTTAAATTAATTGCACTTTTTTTTTTCTTTTTTTTTGTAAAACATCATACAAACATTCAATGTAAAGCAGTTCTTCAAAAAATATAGTTGGAACTAAATTAAATACAGTAACTTGATGATGAATATTTCAGAAATACTGCTGTTAGAATCAAGAAAACAGTATAATGGTAAATATTTAGTTATTTAATTCTCTTTGGGTGAGTGTATTATTTGACTGACACTTTTTTAAAAGACAGAACAGAGTTATAAGTCCTTAAAAATGAATGTACATTTTTGGAAAGTTAAATACCAGAAGATACATCGGGTTTTGGAAGTATAACAAGTCAGCATCCATATATTTTTTTAATTATTCAAAATTTCTAATTAACTACATTTGAGTAATAACTTTGTATTTTGGGAGTACATTTACACAGCAGGGGTGCTTGGAGCCAGTGGAAATGCAACTTTTTGTCTTTTTTGGTCGTTGTAATAATCAGATCAGATCCGTTTACACACACTTCAGAAATGAAATAATTGAGCAACCCTGATTTGCATGTTTGCATCATTCCATGCAGCCTTAGTTTGGCTGACTTTCATTTTGGGTTCGTTTACATGACAGCACCGCTCGAAGCCACTGAAAACACAACTTTTTGAAATCAGATCCCAAGATTGAACTTCATAAAAATATGAAATGTGTGAAATTGTGTTTGCCTCCAAAGTGTCATGACTGCCAAATGCCAATCCATATCCTCCTGGGACTTGGTAGTATTAAGGTTGACAGTCCCCATACCAACATATCCAACATTCTATTGGAACATCCGCGCAGCTACTCCCGTTACACTGGTGTAACACACATTTTGTTCCTGGGCGGAAAGTACCTTGTCCTCACTTCTAGACCTGGATAGATCAAAGATATGGTTGTTATGATGTTCAAACTTCACTCCTCAACCTTGTGATCAACCTTCCCAGAAGAGTTGAAGCTGCAAAATTTGTAAATAGCTGCAAAAAAATGGACCGACATCATATTGAACCCAACAGGTTAGGAATGGGATGGTACTTAAGTTCATATGTGAGTCAAGGCAGGTGAGCAAATAATTTTGGTAATATAGTGGACCGTACATAAATATGTCATGTTAGGGTTCAGCATAAGTCAAAGTTAACCTTAACTGTAACATATCACCCAAAACCCAAAGCACTGAATTGACTTCTGACGCCACAAAGCATCATTGAAGTTATAATGACGTCCCTATTTAGCCTTGAACCACAGCATGTCAGAGTCATCCAAGGCTTGTGTACTCCATTCCCTCCATACCCAAACTTTTAGTTCTCATACAGCGCATGTGTTTAGAAACATAAAAGAGGCAAAAGGAAAAACTTAAAAAAAACCACTTTGACTATATTCATCAGTTTTCTTCCTGTTCAGCTGCACACAGTTTAGCTCCCTGACCTTTACCAAAGTCATTTTTTTCTTTTGTTATAAAGTTGAATTCTGTCTCAGTTTTATGACTTCAGCATCAAGCAGTACAATGTAAGATATCGACTCCCTGTTGAATTTTTAGCTTTTCTTCACTGGCTTCCTGTTAAATCTAGAATAGAAGTTAAAATCCTTCTCTTAACCTATAAAGCTCTGAACAACCAGGCCCCATGTATCCTAAAGAGCTGTTAGTCCCATACTGCCCCAGGAGAACACTTGCTTCTCAGAGTGCTGGCCTGCTGGAGGTTCCTCGGTTCTCTAAAAGTAGAAGAGGAGGCACAGCTTTCAGCTATCAGGCTCCTGTGATGTGGAACCAGCTCCCTGTTCAGCTCACTCCACTGTGGAAGACTAAAAAGTTGGAACACCAGAAACCCTAGAAGAAGAGGTTGTCTCTTAGGTGGATTATTGCTATGATTGAGGGATCACTAAACAGATGATCAATCAACAGCTGAGCCACTGATCTATTTGCGACAACCTGGACTCAATCGGTGACAGCAGTTTCTAAATGGGCGTCAATCAAAACAGCTGATCTATTGATTGAATGAGACAAACCGGACCCAGTTGGGTGCAAACAGTTTACTGAACCCCAGGCTCCTACCATGTGGAACCATCGGGTTTTCTCTGCAAAAGTGTGTGGAAATGATTATGTTGTAAATAGCACATTATTTGGTGTATTAGATTGTCACAAGTGCTTTTAGATGCTGGGTTTGACTGACTTCCTGAGCCTTGACCCCTTGACCCCCCAGGAGCTTCCGAGGCTCTGAAGCAGGGCAGCCCACTGCTCTATGCATGCGTAGTGAAGGTTTACAATGAATAGGATTGATTAAAGTAAGTAAGTAAGTAAAGTTTATTTATATAGCACCTTTCACAGACACAAAGTCACAAGGTGCTTCACAGCATACATAAATAAAACAACAATTAAATACACATACATAAATAAGCAGCACTAAAAATGTGATCAAAACAGGCCCGAAAAACTAAGCAAATGCTTGAGAGAATAAAAAAGTTTTAAGTTGTGACTTAAAAGTGTCAACAGTCACAACTGATCGAAGAGAGAGCGGGAGATCGTTCCAGAGCCTGGGAGCAACGGCCTGGAATGATCGGGCTCCTCTGGTCTTAAAGCGGGTACGCGGCACCTTTAAGAGATTCTGGTCCGCAGACCTTAAAGCCCTCACAGGGGAGTAGGGCTGGAGCAGATCGCGAATATAAGAGGGAGCTTGGTCGTGCAAGGCCCGAAAGGTTAAAACCAAAATCTTAAAGTTAACTCTATAGGAGACTGGCAGCCAATGAAGCTCCTTCAAAATGGGAGAAATGCGGGTCCATCTGTTTGTGCGGGTCAGGATTCTTGCTGCAGAGTTTTGCACAAGTTGCAGCCTCAAAAGCTCCTTCTTATTCAGGCATGAGAACAAGCTGTTGCAGTAGTCTAAGCGCGAAGAGACAAAAGCATGAATGATGAGCTCTAAATCATTGAATGAGACCATTTTCCTAAGTTTAGAGATTTTTCTCAATTGAAAGAAACAGTTTCTCGTCAGCTGCTTGCAGTGCTCCGCCAGAGACATGTCTTTATCAAAGAAAACACCCAGGTTTCTAAGACTGGATTTGGCAGACTGCCCGAGGTCACCAAGGTACTGTTTGATCCCTGGAATTGAGACATCAGGGGCGAAGATGAGTGTTTCAGTTTTGTCTGCGTTAAGTTGGAGAGAATTTTTGCTGAGCCATTGTTTGATTTCTGCCAAGCAGTGGAAAAAGGAATCCAGCTTCTGTATCCCATCTGGCTTGAAAGAGCAGTAGAGCTGGATGTCATCAGCGTACAAGTGGTAAGAGACATCCTTAAACCTTTGGATTATGTTACCCAGGGGGAGCAGATACAATAGAAATAAAATAGGGCCCAGGACGGAGCCCTGAGGCACCCCACTTGCCAGATTCATGGACTCTGATTTAACCTGGTTTATAGACACACAAAAGCTGCGTCCAGACAGATATGAAGTGAACCACTGGAGAACCGACCCCGACAGTCCCACATGGTCCCTCAGTCTACATAGCAGGACCTGGTGGTCAACAGTGTCGAACGCTGAGGACAGATCCAGGAGAACTAGGACGGTGCAACTGCCCGAATCGGCAGACATCATTATGTCACTGGACACTTTTAGTAGGGCTGTTTCTGTGGAGTGGTGCTTACGGAAGCCAGATTGGAATTTGTCGAAGAGGTTGTATTGGTCGAGGTAGGAAGACAGCTGATTGCAGACCACCTTCTCAAGAATCTTTGACAGAAATGGCAGCTTAGAGATGGGCCTATAACTATTTCGGTCTGCCGGGTCTAAACCTCCTTTTTTTAGAAGAGGCTCCACAATGGCGTGCTTGAAGGCACGATTAAAGAGACCTAATTTCTCAGAGAGGGATCCATGAACTACCTTTTTCAAATGTTACCGTCAAAAGTTTCAGAAACCCTCTGCTTTTGTTGCCTAGCAGGAAGCCAAGAGACGCTGCTCTGAGTTACTCACCACTAGAATTATATCAATGCAAACCAGTGAACAACAATTCAGGCCCAAAATGCTGGAAAACATTTACAAAATCTCTCAGCACAAGATTTTTGTTAAATGACCTAATTTCAGCGGAAGTTTATAATTTCATCTTTCTTTAGAATTGATGTTAAGGAAAAAGTCCACTGAGCATATTTTCAGCCTTACAAACATATA
Source organism: Salarias fasciatus (assembly GCF_902148845.1). Lineage (NCBI taxonomy): Eukaryota > Metazoa > Chordata > Actinopteri > Blenniiformes > Blenniidae > Salarias > Salarias fasciatus. The sequence continues at coordinate 37,466,408 of NC_043750.1, read as the reverse complement.
ATGAGCCATCAGTGAAACTGTACTCAGTCTGTTCAGTATTGACATGACTCCCACCCTCTCTGAAGCCTCAATAATCAATACTTTTATATTAGCTACATCAGTCACATGACTTCTTGTAAATGAATCAGGTTCTTTGTTATAATAAGCCTCGCAGAAATGTATTGACCGCCTCTGTGCGTTGCCTCCACTCTGCTGAGCCGTGCCTCGTGTTCGGACTCATTGATTTAGTTTTCCGATTCCCAACTTAATTTCTACCACTTTCATTCAGCCTTTTTTCAGTCACACATGGCTTGCAGCTGTTTTCTGCCAAAAAAAAAAAAAAAACATTTGGCCATCACCAAGCGTCAGACTCATGAAGCGCGATGTCGAGCCTCAGAGAGCAAAGTTTCATCCTGCTGCGAGGCTTTGGAGACCGTCCAGATCAGTTTTGGTGCAACAAAGCACACACATTTTTGGATTTGGCAACATGTGAGAAAAAAACAGCAGTGACAGCCCAGTGCAAGGAGCGTTTGTCCTGTCAGGTGGAGGACAGGTTCATTAAAATGTTTCACTGAAGGAGAGCAGCTGTCATCTGCTGCACAACCTACCTGACACCTGCCTCAAGCAAATACCAAACATATCACAACCGGCAAAGTGAGCCGTCTCCGTGAGGAGCCGGGTAGTGTCGGACCGCTCCGAGCATCTTTTCAAAAAGCAGCAGCTGATATTGACGAAACTGAGCTTGAGCGTTGACCAAAAACATTTGTGAGCATGTGTGTTTGAGCGAACGGCTCAGCCAGGTACGGAACTGGCAGCGTCGCAGCCGGTTGTCATGTTCTACCTGTGTGTAGCAGAGACTGAACAGCAGGTACAGATGGCCGGTGGGAGTACATGGCACCATGCTGGAGAACACACACACACGCGCGCGCGCACACACACACAAAGACACTCAGTGACAAGCATATATGCAGGTATATATAAGGCCCCAGTGCTGTCCATGGTGCTGAAAGTTTTAAAGCATTTACAAAGCACACTGAGTACCACTTTTGCCACCAACACACACACACGCACACCCACACCCACACACACACACACACACACACACATACAAAGACACTCAGTCACAAGCATATATGCAGGCATATATATGCTGGCAACAGCACTGTCCATGGTGCTGAAAGTTCTACATGCAATTACAAAGTATGATGATTGCCACACATACGCCAACAGTCATGCAAATGTAAACACACACACACACACACACGCGCACATACACACACACACACACACACACACACACACAAAGACACTCAGTGACAAGCATATATGCAGGTATATATAGGGCGACAGTGCTGTCCATGGTGCAGTTCTAGAAGCATTTTCAAAGCATGTTGCTTGACACACACACACACACACACACACACACACACACACACACACACCATAATACACAAATTCCTCTTTGTCTCATTTTTTAACAAATTAATCCTCAAATCCAGGCTCTGTAATTACATTATACACAGAGATTCATAGAACAGCAAGTATTAAGGGACAAGAGGTTATAAATATGTAAATTACTTCCATAATGAATGAAGAAGAAGAAGAGATTTTGGCATAATCCAATGTATGGCCCTGTTTCCTTTTGAGTCTTTCACTGAGAGCCGTGAGTTTTTATGGGAAAAAAAAGAAGCATTCTCGTAAAGACAACCAGTCAGATAAAAACTGCTGAGTCACACACACCAAATCATGTCATTAAAATCATATGAGCATTACTGGAGAATCGGAGAGGACTTTTGTCCTTAAAAAACCTGAGCTTTAACGCGTCGCAGTGACATGCATCATCTGCCTCTCACAGAAGAGAGTTTTCATCAAATGAGGGTGGTAATTTCAAGCCAGGCTCGCTGTGCCAAGAAATTTTGTAAATAAGTACCAGTGCAGAGCCTGCAGCTGTCACGTATTGACCCGAGTGAAGATTTATGAGTGGGGTTGAAAACCTATCGTGCTTTGACAATGTTGGGTACTTCCAGGGCCGTTATTGTCTTGAGAGCTTTCCAGAATGTCTCAGTGCCAAGTCCCCAAAGTGGGACTTGACAAAAAGTTATGGTTCAAGACAGAAGTTATGAGCAGTGAGGGAAAAAAAAATAGTAGAAAATCTTTTAAATTAATCAAGAACAAATGTGCATATTCAGAAAAACTGCCTGTCATTTTGTCTGAGGCTGACAAGAGTGAAAACCGAGCAAGCTAGAAATCAGGGGTGGTACTATTTTCCAAAAAAAAAAGGATTTTCCCCCTCAGAAATACAGACACGGTCCCTCTGAGTCATAATATGATCATTTTGATCAGCTGAAGAAGTCTAGACCACACATACGTCAGGTTTGCAGCCTTAATACAGTAAATCGCATGTTATTGTGTAAATATGACCATGTGAACCGATGTGCTACTGTAGGTACATAAAGTCAGATGTAAATGTTACAACTTTCACTGCATTTTGGGTGAGTGTGTACTCTGCAGCAGTGCTCGAAGCAAATGAAAACACAACTTTTTGAAAATGCCTCCCAACATGGTACTTTTTGAAAATAATGCAACCCTACTGTTGTGTAAACGGGGCCTGAGTTTGTTGTCCTCACACACAACTGTCTGAGTGAAGCAGAGTTGCCACATTGCAGTGGCGTTACAAGGAGATTTTAGGAAAAAGTTTTGACATGTTGCACCAAAGTGGTAGGGCCCTGATGGAAAAGGTCATGACCGCCTCGGCTGGACTCTGTCTGAGGATCTGAGGTCGTGGACTGGCTCAGAAGAGGTCAAAGTCTTCTTAACAGTTTATAAACTTGTAGCTAAAAAAAAAAAAAAAAAAAAAAAAAAAAAAACACCTCTAGAATGAATCAGTGTAAAGAGGCATGAGTTGGTGTGAAGACTTCTGAAGTTTGGAAACAGAAGAGGATTTTTTTTTTTTTTTGGCCCTGGCTTTCAATAAACGGTCAGTTTCGCTCCAGTCAACACATCTGAAACCTTTACTGTGGTTTGGCATCATAATTCATTTGAAATAATTACATTATTACTCAAACATCGATAATGAATTTTGCTCCCATCACAAGTTGCTCTGTGGTTTTGGGTATTGATACTTTATCAATGCCAGCATTTCCATTTTATTCTTACTGATGAAACACATCTGTTTGTGTTATTAATACTTTATGTAGCCTGTGAACGACCTGCAGTCCCATTAGTTAAATGACATAATGATCTCTGTTCATGTCATTGTTTGGGTGCTACAGAGGTGTAGTGGTGAGCTCTCTAACCTTACATTTCCACACTTGGCCTTTCTTAGTGAGGTTTGCATGTTCTTCCTGAGCATGCATTCTCAGGGTACATCTTGCTTCTTCTCTCAAGTCAAATTCACATCAGGGAGCTTAGACTGATAGTTGACTGGACATTTTGTACATATGTATTTCCCTGTCTCTCCTTTTCCTTTGAACCATTTGCTGGGTAAAGATAGAATATAAATTAAGCGAGAATTGGAATTTTAGGTCCCGAAAAGCTAGATATTGTGCAAATTCCTTAATTTAATGACCACATGTATTATTCCATCGTTCATTCCTCCCATGGCCACTCATCTGTTTAACCAAAGCATGACACACTGACATGGGTAAACACAGCGGCTCCCTCGTGCTGTTTGATCCATTCAGCCGTGACGAGATGCTAATGAGAAGTGTTGTTTAATGTCATGATCAAGCTGCCACGGTTTGATCAGATCACAGAGCATCCAGCCATCATGACAGCGAAGCAAGAAACAGCTAAAGGTGAATGGCCACATGCACATGATGCACTTTGACTGTCATGCAGTTGATGGATGGTGTGACTGGCTGGGGAGATGGCGGGTTTACCCATCTTATGTCCATGAATGTAGACACGGTGACTGTTCATTTTTAACCTGCGGGGCTTCAGTCCCTTTTACATGTCATTATATCCTTTATTTATCCAGATAAAAGCCTTGCTGAGGTATAAAATCTCTTTTTCAAGAGGGACCTGAAACATGTGTTGAAGTGACATGGTAAACGTTTGTTGTATTTTTTTGGGTGTCGGTTTACACCCTAATGGTGCATGGAGCCACTGAAAACAAAACGGAAAGGTTTGTGTGAATTTGACTTCCCTCTGGATAATCCTAGAAACTGAATTTGCTGTGATAGTTTCGCTTGCACCATTCTGAATGATTTTGTCTCTAAATCAGTTGTGAGGGAAAACATCTTTTCCTCCTTTATCCAAGCCATTTCGATTGATGTGTTGTTGTTTGTGTCTCCTTACTTCAGATCTGAAAAATGAAAGTAATGGCGTAAATATTGGCACAGTTATTATCTGCCACATGGATCGCTCGTATTTTCACGCACTCATGCTCATTAGAAGGGCAATAACAATGTTTTCCTCCAGAGTGTCATGGCTTCCAGTCCAGATTCTCCTGGGACTTGGTAGTTTTAGAGTTTAAAAACTGGAGTACCTATAGAAAAGTCATGCACACTCGGGAAGACCATGCAAACTCTGCTCAGAAAATCCCAGACCAGGGGACTTTCAGTGTGAGACATGAATACCACCCACTAACAGTGCGGCTTCTGCATGTGATTTACGAATAATCGTCCAGGAAGCGGGTCTTTCAGCTTTATTGTGTCCTTTAAGGAGGAGCTTTCCCAGAAAGACTCAATCAGAGCATTGTGAAAACAATAAAAAACAACCTCATTGAACTACTCACTGGTTGATGGTTAAATTAAAAGAGAAGAGTGAGAAGCCCTTTTTTTCCCATCTTCATTGTGGAGCAAGCAAGAGAAAAACCAAGAGACTGGTTGTGATTGAAATGAATAATGAGAGCGTTATAACGGGACGTCGATGCTGCTGTGTGTGAGCTGGCTTTGTTTTGTTACTTCACTGTGAACGTTACACATGCACTTCCTGAAGGGAGACACCATAAACACACTTAAATGCTCGTCTGTCCAGGAAAGGGATTTTTTTTTTTTTTTTTTTTGCGATGGGCAGGGAGTGGATTTTTTTGTCCAGTATCTGCATTCCTTCCTGTCACACAAGAACAGGAACCCATTCAGACACACTTTACATTGTGTGGAGAATTCACCTGAGCATAAAATGACAATACACTCACAGACGTTACCGTCAGCTGTGTTCTCTCGAGAGGAGAAAAGAATATATAACAGGACAAATCCACAAAAATACATCCATTATTGAGGACAATTGCAGTATTTTAACTTGACTTCCATGAACATGCTACAAGGTCACAGGTTTCTTGTCATTCTTCAGTTTTTGCTCCATGATGAAGGAAGAAATAACTCAATCAGCCCTTTGAGGATCTTCATTCTTCTTTTCAGAATTCATCTTGAAGTACATTATCAGTTTGATATAATTAGAAAAAAAGAAGCTCCTAAACTTCATGTGCAGTAGAAACATTTCACTGTTAGGCAGGAGTTTTCATATTCTTCCTGTTCATATTTGGACTTCAGAGTTAGGGCTAGGGATCTTTTAGTAGTAAGCTTTGTGCAGTATCAGACCAAAAACTGTTGTCAGTATCGATCGTCTCTACATTTTCCTTTCTCAGTCTGGTATAGACAACAGATTGATGTTTGTATTGATTTGATTTGATTTGATTTTGAAAACTTATTTTAATCATTTCACTTAAAAGCTAACAACAACAACAACAAAAGACAATAAATAATTTGCTCAAAAAAGGAAATTTCACAAATGTTATATCCTAAATAGCCTGTGCACACCCAATGATTCTCACAACCACCCATCATCACGAGTGTGTTGAAGCCCTGGAGTTATTTCTCCTCATCTCTACACTGTAACTGAAATATGGCAAACAATGGAAGCATATGATTTATGGTCAACAACTTATTTTGTTTTATGACTGAAATACTTTTGATTGAGAGTTTGATTTGTATATGTTTATGTGATTTCCAACGCATTTGCTCGTCTGTTATCACATAAGCGCTCCTCAGAAGTATCCAGACTGCATTACCGACTCACAATCCAATCAAGATTCAATTGTAATTGATCAGTTGAACCCACAGCAGCCATTAAATCTGAGAAGTCTTTCTTCAAAGCCCTTATTTTTGTCCTTTTTTCATACAGACATGGATGGAAGGCATGAAATTGACAATACAGCGTGTTTTACCATAAGGAGACCACTTGTAAAAACAAAATAATAAAAAACTTTAACTCCCTATAGCGCACTGTACATGTCTAAACACAGCTTCCTAATTTCAAAGCACTTTCCTGTTTAACATGTGTACCCTGTAATTTCTGTTCAGGCATCAAAAGCAAAGCAAAGCATGAATTTACATTCAGTTATAGATGCCAGTTTGTGCATTTGCATATTTGCAAATTAGTAGGTTGCTTTTTTATTTTTTTATTTTTTTTAACGTAAGGGATTACATACATCCCTGTCTTTTCTAACATGCAGCCAGGAAGATGCATGGAAGCTCATATGGTCCCAGATGCTACAACAAATGGCAAATGCATTTTTCTAAATTAATTTGATAAAGAAAATGCTTCAGAAGCAACAGCTCCCATTCACCCAAAGCAACCGCTGAACCATCACATCTGCAAAAAGAAGATTTTTTTTGTGAGTACTTATATTGCTCTTACATTGTTAAACTCAGATTTACATGCAAAGTCTTCAATGATTTCATCACTTCTTGAATCTGATTGCCTGTTCTTGTATTTTGCATGAAACTTTTTTGACTAACACAATAAGCTCCCAATCAAATCTAATAGCAGTAACAATAACTGAATAATTTGCTCCAACATTAGAAGTCATTCCAATAAAAATGAGCACACTATATACTTCTATTTCATATTTCATGCAGGTTACTGTAATAGTGATTTGTTGACATCGCTAAATAATTAAACAGTAAAGATCTGCTACATCATAATGATCCATATTTTGTTGTTTGGGTTCTCTTAGTGTAGTGCAGAGATCCTGAGGATGGGTTTAAGTCCCCGGTTCAATTGAAAACTCATCCCTTTTTTGTGTTTGTAATGAAACCACACACGTGTCCAGAGAATAATACAACATTAACCGTGGGAGTTCATACAATCATGTGGACAGACAAACTTGAGTTGCTGTTATGAGTGACTCTCAACTAGAAAACGAAATAAATAACGATGATACATCAGGGAGAAAGCAAAAGGGGAATATATAGGGTGTTTTCAGCTCAGGGATTTATTTGTCCGTTTTAACAGTTGCAGTTCTCCGTGCTTGAGACCCCGACTGCTTACATTCCAGTAATTCACAGAAGGCTGCCGGTAGCTTCGGGGCTAACACATGGCTACATGACAGAACATCGGGGACAGTGTCGCGGAGCCGTGTTCGTTAGACTCAGCAGGCTCACTCACTCAGATTTAACAAGAAAGAGTGCAAACAATTACAGGCACTGTGTCTGTGGGTGGAATATTGTCTTTTTGGTTCCTGATTATGCCACAGTAGATATGCAAATACAGACACACACTCTAAGATGAACACTTGCTTGTTTTTGTCAGTAAATAAAACAAGTGATTCCAAACGTGGTCAGTGATCCGCTCAAACCATTTGCATTTAAACTAAGCTGTATATGCTTACAAACCTTTTTTCCTTTTTTTTATTATTATTGTTTACCTTGTCTTTAATATCCAACTTGTTATGAGCTTTGTATGTTTGTACATGAGATTCAGCTTGAATTATTTTTCATTTTTAGGAAGAAAAATCAGAAACTTAACCAAATGAAAGAGTACAAAGACGACAAAATAGTTGTTGAAAACCAGATGAAAATACTTTATTTCACCAATGTAACCACCCAAACACAAACAAATATAAAAGACAGACTGATATAATCAGGCACAAAGAGCGATTTAAGTTCTCTGGTTGAAGCAGGCACACAGAAACAGCAATCCTCATCTCTGGCTCACTCCCAAAAACTGCAAACAAAAAATATTTTTTTTGTTTGTTTGTTTTTTTTACCTCTAACATAAATGTCAAACAAATACATATATTTCAAGGGCCATTCAATACAGGTAGCTATCACCATAGTCTGAAATGTTAGCCGTCTTGACATTTCAAGTGAGAAATGCTCGTTTTTAAAGTGATACTTCAACATTTTGGCAAATTGGCCCATTTAGCGCAATTCCTTAGCCATTTCGAACAGCATACTTACTTTTTTTGTGAGGGTGAGCTGTTGTTTATTCAGAGGCGAGTCGGGGAAGGTTTTCGGGACGGACACAATGGAAGTGGGCGGTATTTTTGTTCCCCCTTGTCAAACTCATCAAATACACAATCCAACAACCCCAAAACACTTTGGTGGACACGTTATAATCCGCACATTCACTACGCTGTGGAATATAAATGCAAAATTACCAGATTGAGTTGTTTATGCGAAGATTGCTAAGACGGAACTACTTACTAAACATGGCGTCTGGGCGTAGTGATTTCAAAAGAAAAAGTAGTTCCCAGTATTTGCTTCAGTGTCGTAACGCTACAATATTATTTGTTGGTGTTCCACAGCGTGGTGAATGTGCGGATTATAACGTGTCCACCAAAGTGTTTTGGGGTTGTTGGATTTTGTATTTGATGAGTTTGACGAGGGGGAACAAAAATACCATCCACTTCCATTGTGTCCGTCCCGAAAACCTTCCCCAACTCACCTCTGGATAAACAACAGCTCGCCCTCACAAAAAAAGTAAGTATGCTGTTCGAAATGACTAAGGAATTGCACTAAATGGGCCAATTTGCCAAAATGTTGAAGTATCGCTTTAAGTCCGTGGTGCACATGTACAGAAGCTGCATGTGTTTATGAAGACGTGCGTTTTCGATCTGTTTCTACAGATCTACAGATAGGAGGCGGAAAGTTTGGTTGCTGGGCTGAAGAAGGTTGAGAAATCGGAATTCAGATTTTGAATCGATCAACAATACAGAAAAAAAAACAGTTTTTGATGTTGATGAAAGAGCTGCAATGTGGGTGATATCTGTAGTAGCAAGTCTCAGAGGGACATACAGCTACATGTTGTCTGCATACCAATGAAATGAAAGCTAAGCATGCTCAGAACATGTCCCAGGGGTGGAATATATATATACGTAGTGAATAATAACAGGCCTATGATTGAACCCTGGGGTGCACCACAGAGGAGGAGGGGGTGTAAGAAGATGAAGACACAATTCCAAGAGCGACAGAGAAAGATCGGTTGAACAAGAAAGCGGTGAGCCACACGATGAGAGCTCACGCTACGTTTCAGACAGCTGATTGGAGTATTTAAGATGAGCTGAGGTCAAGGAGGTGCAAATGGAAAACTGTGCAGAATCTGCTGCAAGCTGCAGATCAACAGACCCTGAGAGAAACTGCCTCAATGTTCATGAAGCCAATGGAGAAACATTGTTCAAAAGTGCTTTTGTTGATCATAAAAGAAATCAGCTGAAGGGAAACTACTTTTTTTTTTATATAAAATCTTGCATAATGTAAACGGCAGCTTGGAGATGGGTCTGAAATAGAATAAAGCAGAAGAGTTCTTCTTTAGATGGAAAGATGCCTCATTCAAGATAGTAGCTACACTCAGGAGAACAATACTGCCAAGTGTAAGTATAATGTGTGCTCCATATTCCAGTGCTCTGAACCTGTTATCGTATAAACAGAGGAAACTTTTGGAAAATGTTCAAGCTGCGTCTCGGTGTAGATGGAGGAAACGCTGTTTCTGCTCATGTGCACCACAGTCTTTGTACACTGTTGTGTAAACGAGGCCCATAATCGATATTGTTGTGAAGTGGGAGATTGTAAGTTTGTACCTTGACTCTCTAATAATGGATGCTTTGAGGCTCCCAGTGACGCTCGCTCTGGTAAACTGTGCAGGAGATGGATGGAAAGAAGGACGGCTTCTGACTGAAATCACTTCAGGAGTTGGAGCAAACCACCGAGGCCAGAATTTCAGAAACGCACGTCAAAATCAACCCAGCAAAAGTGGATGTTTCCCCGCTGAAATGTGTGCCTGTCATCCCCCGTGCACACAAATCTCATGAACAGATCCATTTCTAATTGAATCCACCCAGCTGCCTGCCGGCCGTGGAGCCGCTCATGTTAGTTCCAGCAGAAACCACCTGAAGCATGTTTTCATTTATTTTTCTTCTTCCCCCTGGCCTCTAGTTTGTTCCTTTTTGTTTTACGCTTGTAACTTCAGTCAGGGTATGTTGCCGAGATAATGTCGATGGCATTTAATATTCAAGGCATTTTCCCAGCCAAAGGCATGAAACTGTGTGCAAAGACTTAGTGAAGCATTTCTCATTGATAAATTAGTGAAATCCACCTTTAAACCTGAATCAATAACACAGGAGTGACTGCACGCAGATGGGTCCTCTCATCCAACCACAAGTTTCCCACTTGTCTTCCTTAAAGCAAAGTCACCCTGTGCAGAGCTGTGTTTATTTCCTTGTCCTTTGCTTTCCTCCGTGCATCCTGTTTGCTTCTCTCGCTCTCTGTCTCTTTGAAACATTATGTTCAGAGATGCCCTCTTTGCTTATGAATTAAAGATGGCAACTTCCATTCACACCAACTGGAGGGTGTCCAAGTCTTTGACAAACTTCTACAAGAGCTCTTCTATACACACACACACACACGCACAAACATACACATTCAATCACCTAACTTCCAAACGACCATTTCCACCACCCCCGCCAGTCGATGGGCAGCTGAAATTGCATCTAATGTTCATTACAAATGACATCTGCAAGAAATAAATTGAGAAACTGAGTAGTTTGAGCTTCAGAAAGTTTTTTTTTTCTCTTTCCTAAATGGCGGGATGCGTGCCTCCACGGTTGATGAACATTTTGAGGTCAAACTGTAGATTGAAAAGCATGATGGGTTTTTCAGCAACAATCTATGTTCACACTAATATGTTCCGCAAAAATGGACCTCTCTGAAAAGACAACTCATTCTCTTCTCTTCACTCTTCTCATAACGTTGCTGTGTAAGTGCAAAACTTTTGAGAAACGATAACGCCAAAACAATGCTTTTTTTTTTTTTTTTTTTTCACCTGAAACCTTGGAAATGGGAATTGAGTCTTTGGATCTCTTTCAGCTTCTTTAGGTGATCCAGGAACATTTAATATATAATTGAGGCAGAGACAGTGAGAGAACAACTCTATCCATCTTCATTTATCTGTCCGTCCATCTTCAGTACAGCGTTGACTCACGAGTTGCTGAATCCACAAGTGGTTATGAGCAAAAGCAGAAGATGAAGAAATCACACACACTCACATTCAAAGCTTACCGGTGATTTAGAGCTGATCAACTTCCTGTTTCACACAGAAAAACACGCTGCGCCACAGGGAGAACATGCAAACACCACAGGCTTCTAATCCCAGACTCGAACTGGGGACGTTGTTGTGGAGAAGGCTTTAAATTAGAAGAAGCTACAAAATGACCTTCTAATGAAAATTGGACAGACACATTGTCAGAAACCATCACTGCATAGCTGCTTGTTTTACTTGGTAGCGTTAAAATGTATATTATTTTGCATCCCTTTTATCACACAGCCTTTAACCAGGACATTGGGGCTGTCTTATTTTATTCTTCTCTTTTTGAATTCCAAGGGCAGGTGTGTGACCGGTCTTCATTCACATGTCTTGTACGGGTGTATTGAATCGTACGCTCCTGCACATGGAATCCATGCTTCTATCATGATACCTGAGGCCTTTACTGTCAGAATAATGTAGAAGGTCCTGCATGCCAAGAAGGCTCCATGCTGCCACCAAATCCCAACAGAGATTTAAAGAGGTGTTTCCTTTTTCACATTCCTGCTTTTTTTTTAGTCATTTATGTTAAAATAAGTCATCTGAGCTCAACAAAGACACAGTGGATCAATGTATAGATCTTCTGCAGAGCAGCAGAAGAACATCTCACATGTGGTTCAAACACGAGGAACGAGCTTCAATAGACCTTAGTTAAAAAAAAAAAGAAACATTCATCATTTTCACTTATTCATGCTTGACTTGGCCTTTGGCCTGATTTTGTTTACATTCAGTGTCACAGATTTTACAGTTTATAAAACAAACATTTGACCAGTGACAATCCTCAAGGATTTTGTGAGATAATTATGCAACCTCCAGACTGCGAGAGTTATGAATTATTCACCAAGTTCCAGGTAGATCTAAGAAGACCTGCTTCTTTGTTCTATTAAATTGGGTTTCTCAGTTTGACAGCAGTGATTATCTTCCTATTTAGTGATTAACATTGATGATAAATGCTGGAATCTAAAGAGAGAAAATAAGAGAGATGTCATAGCAACAGGTGTTCCTGCAGTATCTTACGCTGTGCTGCATTGTGTGAAAAATTCAGGGGCCTTACTAACAAAAAAAAAAAAAAAAAAAAAAGGTTTTACACGTGACGCCACTGACTGATGGAGCACTCTATAGGTGTAGCTGGTCCAACCTGAAAGTCAAGCAAGACTGAAACCTGTACATGGGCAAATTCATGAAAAGGAAGAAATGCAGTGAATGCTCAAGGCCCCATAAAAGGAAGGAGACATTTTCCAGCATAAAATTAATGTTTTTAAATATGATTAATCATTGGCGTATCATTCACTGTCTCATTCATGTCCATTATGAGGAGTGGTGTGAATAGACTGTAAGGTGAACCCCAAAAAGTGCTTCATAAAATGATTTGGTAATAATTGTGTAATAATTGTAACACTTTATTTGAAGCCCCCCTGTATAACACATTATAAGTACATTTATAAAAGCATTTATAAAGCATCATAATGCCATTTTAACACGTGTAGCTATAGTTATAAACATTCATAGATGATCCCAATGCCAGGCCCAAACCCTAACCCTAACCCTAACCCTATGCTGTATAGTGCTGTATAGTGAGTTATAAAGCATTGTGATCATGTATGAGTGTTTATAACTACTTATAATGTGTTATACCGGGTGCTTAAAGTAAAGTGTTTCCAATGATTTTTGCTCTGCACTTCAGGGACCACGCGATCTCTAACTCATTAGAAAGGTGACTTTTAGCTCACCTAAAAACCTAAAGTTCTCAAAGTGAAGTCCTGCATAGCACCTGGGATCACGTCTGTAAGTCAGCGCTATTACATTCAGAACATAATGACTTTCTTTGTGCGTTGCTTTACAGTTCCTGTTATCTGCACGCAAGCTTGATGCTCCCACCCCTCTGCTGTAACAGCTGCATGATGGAAGAAAGAGGTACTGGACCAGCACGTCTGTCTTAAGAGATGCTTCTTATACGCAAACACAACAACTAACGTACTGATTTATGTAGACGTTACAATTGTGTAAATATGTATGGCTCAGCTGTGGCTCAGAAGAGTAGTTCACTTTCCAATCCCAAGACTGGCAGTCTGATACCCCCAGTAGATCGAATTGCCCTTCAGCAAGACACTGAATCTCTAAGTTTCTCTAATGGTATTCATGATCGTGTGATTGACTGCGACTTTGACTCTTCATTCAAGGACCCTGAGACTGCTGAAGTGGTGCGACTGTGGCTCAGTTGGTACAGAGAGCGGCCCGACATCCAATCACATGGCTGATGGATCAATCCTCCATCTTGCCCTGTTATTGCGTCGAAGTGTCTTCAGGCAAGATGCTGAACCCAAACTTCCCCCACTGAAAGCCAAACCCCATAGCAGCTGTTATGTTTTCTGTGTGTGTGTGTGTGTGTATGTGTGTGTGTGTGTGTGAAGCACTTCTCACATTGCTGAGGTGTTGAAAATGAGCCATGAGTGAAACACTTGATAACTTTTACTCACGTCGTACGACTTTCATCAGAAGATGAAGAGATTAGGTTTTGACTTGTGAGTGTTTTGTAGCTAGCCGGGTCTTTCTTTGTGTGGGTTTCCTCCAGTTTCCACCCACTGTCCAAAAACATGCCTGTGAGGTTCCTTCACTGTGATAGCAGTGTTGACAGACAAGCTGTAATTTAAGCTAAGATTTAATCTGAAACCTTGCAACTGAAATCAGTAGTCAGGACGCAGGGTTGAGGTATCAAGGAGACAGGGGTGTAAGTACTACACCCAACGCAGCAGGAGTACAGTGGGAGTAGTGAAGGAGAAATGCAGAAGAGAGTCCAGACCTGGTGGACTGGATGGAAATGAGTTTTTGGAATGATCTGTGGCAGAAGGTGTCCGGCTAGTTAAAGGAGAAAGCCTACAGGACGGGAGTAAGATCAGCTATTCAGCAGAGAACAGCTCAGCTGGTACAGCGGGTTGTCTCTTAATTGGAAGGTTGAAGGTTTCATCCCCTATGTGTCCATATGTTGAGATTCCCGGTCCCAGCACAGCAACACACACAGGTAAGAGCGTGCGTGTGTGTGTGTGTGTGTGTGTGTGTGTGAGAGAGAGAGACTGAGTGAATGTGACTGACATTGTGAAGTACCTTGGGGACTGTTAATCAGTGAATAAGAACTTTGCAGTATAAGTAAAGACAGGAGGCTGAACTGGAGGTGGCAGGACTCAGGCTGGGATTTTCACTGTGAGTGAGCATAATGGACGGGATTAGGAAAAGATCATTTTGACAGCTCGGTGGGAAATAAGAGAGGCGAGGTTGTGATGATTCGGTCATGTATGTGGGAGAAATGATGACTGTGTGCAGAAAGATGCTGAGAATGGAGCTGGTTGATGGACGCGGTGAGGGAGGACATGCAGACACTGCTCGGAAAGAAGATACAGGAGACAGATTATCTGCTGTGGCAAACTTCAACATGAAAATGCAATCAGCAGCACCTCCAGAGCCACCTCATTTCAATTGTACATTCAAAGCATGTCTGTTTGTCCGAAGCAGTCACAGAAAAAGTGTTTGTCACTGAAGATAACAACCATGATCGCTCATTTAAAAAAGATCATATTCAAAACCACCAAAACTGTCATTATTGGATCAGAGTAGCAGACAACAGACTGCACGGCTCGGGCAGAGCCAAAAGGATAGCTCACACCATCTGCAGTCTGTTTGTGCCTGCTTATGGCAAAGGCCAGCTGAAGCTATTGGCTGGCTTCTTATTAAGTTTCTTCGCTGCACTTTAAGACGATCAGTGACTGTCACGTCACGCCGTCGGTGTTCCAAAGGCACTGCTGCACATTTTCTAGAAACTTGCGAGGCTGACCTGCACTTACTGTTCCCATGGTAACCTCATGTGCCACCAGATCAACCAGATCTGATACTCCTTTGAACAAAAAAAAAAAAAAAAAGCATTTACTTCTCGATTATTGTGTTTGAGCCGTACTGCATCAGATTGGATATGTGGATGAAATACAAAATGATAAAAATCAATCACAGCATGGTCCTGTAAACATGACTCTACAATCTGTTGTTCTCTCTACAGACTGGCCCGAATATTAACCAAAATAATTCCAGGCAGGCTTCCAGTGTCCCTGCTCTGATTGCAGTTCAACGCGAGCGACAGAGCCTCTGAGGTAACATGAGAAACCAGATTTTCACCCTTAGGTCTGTGGAGCCAGCCCCGGGCTTCAGACGGCCTTTGAGAAAGAGATTTCTCCTGACAAAGATGCTCTTTTGGACGCGCGGTCATACTTTGTTTGTCTGTTCCTGCATGCCTTGTTGTGTCAGCCCTTTACCCACAGCTTTTAAGATGTTTGGCTCTGGTTTGTGGACATCTCAGCATTTTGTGAATATGTGCAGCACTGTGCAGAGGGCGGAGGCAGGTGTGTAAAAACGCTGCACACTAAGATTGATTTAAAGAAAAGTCCAAAAAGTAAAACGTGTGCGAAAAAGTCCATTCGTAGCTATCATTTGCTGTCAGAACTTCAGTCTTACTTTGCAGCATGTTCTTTCCATCCTCGAAACTTGCAAGGTAATGTAGGTACAACACAGTTCTTTCCAGTTTAGAGTCGAGAGCACTGGAGCTGATCCCAGCTCAGTATGGACGAGGGCAGAGTACACTCTGGACAGCTCATCAGTCCATTTTAGAGCAAAGACAGAGATAACCAGAGTACCTGGAAAAGACAACCCTGTGAACTCCATACCGACAGGATTTGAACCCACAACAAAATGCCTCATTAACACGCCCCATCTATTCCTATATCCAGCTTATGCCTCTTTCACACTGATGTACTGAGACCAGCGAGCTCTGTGGACTGCAATATGCAATGGCATCAAGATAGACAAGAAGTGGCGCCCCCTTTCACATTGTCACAGATTGCAAGGTTGGCTGTTATGTGGTTTTTACAAGTAAACGAGATACACCTCGTACCAGCCAGTTTCATTGTCCGTGACAGTACATATTCCACTGTAAAAGGAGGAACCGCCTCTCGCACTACTTTGTACCATCACCTACTGCAGTCTGCCACCGCCGCCGCGATCCGCAGACCTCAGTGGACATAGTGCGTCAGTGTGAAATGGGCATTAAGGAGTCTTGGGCTTCACGGTGTAGTGGTTAGTACTGTCACATCACAGTGAAAAAACTCTGGATAGAGTCTGGACTTGGAGGCCTTTCTCCATGGAGTTTGCATATTTTCCCTTTATGTGGTAGTTGGATGGATGGATGGATGGATGGATGGATGGATGAGACAAAAGGCCTGGAACCAATCCCATTTTAAATTGAGTGCAATCCTTTTGTGGTCGACAGTCCATTGAAAGTCAGACACAAAGACAAAAGCAACCTATTGGCAATTTTGCAGCCATCATTCAGCTGAAATGCATGTTTGATTCAAGAAAAGAAACCAGAGTAAGAGGAGTTACACACCAAAGAGAACATGCAAACTCCGGAGAGAAAGGTTCTCAAACCCTGAATATTCCCACTGTGAGGTGAGTGTTAACATCCACGATGCAGTGACATCATTTATGATGAATTCTATATTGAGTTCAAACTAATAAATTTATGACAGAATTCTCTAAACTCAGCTGATTAAATCATTTTCAGCATCATCATGTGTTTGAATAGTTTAAATCAGAGATAACGTCATTCAGTTGGAAACACATTGGAATGTGTAACATCAAAACCAAATTAATCTTCACTTTTTGAGAAATGTTCTCTTTTGTCAAACTGTGAAATATCATTACCCTTATTTGACATTCAAAGATCTCAGAGAAGCGTCCCTCTGCTTCCACAGCTCCTCTTTTAACGTCTGCCTCACTGGAGCTGAAAGCGTCACACCTGTACGGAGTCAGGGATCACGTCTCACCACAAATTACGGTTATTTTTTCCTCACCTGTGCTGAAGATGACAGGTTTGAGATGGTGTTCCTGCAGAGAACAGGTTATTTAGCCACCTCTTTTGCTTTTCTTCTTTCTCAATTACGCTGTCATCCATCTCCTTCCCCGCTGAGCTTTATTGTCCCTCTACTTTGCTCCACTCTCTGTACACAAAGTAATACCCCCAGGAAATAAATCTGTAAGTGAGGGTTTGCTCTGAAAATTAACGTCTCTTATTGAATCAAATGAAGCACAGACTCAGGGAGGAAGGGAGGAAAAGGTCAGCAGACTGAGAACATTTAATGAATATTGAATCCACCCAATCTCTCTCTCTCTCTCTCTCTCTCTCTCTCTCACTCTCTCTCTCTCTCGCTCTCTCTCTCTCTCATCAAACCATGAAGCTAAAATCAATACCTTTTTAACAACTTCTGAGTCAGATTATGATGAAGGGTCCCTAAACAAGCTAAACAGATCACAACATAAAATCTGTGACTGAAATTAAAACTAAAGCGAAAAATCACATAAACTCCCTAACCTCGTCTAAGCCTTACTTTGGCCCCGTTTACAAGAAAATGCATTGACACTCCAGAAGCAAACTTTATTTTCCATCAACTGAGCAGAAGAACTATTGACCTTGGCCGGTGTGTGCAGGAGCAGTAGCAGAGTTTCCACCATCTGCAAGGAGACGCAGTCGGAGCATCAAAATGTTGTGTTTTCATCCATTCACACAAAGACAGAGTCAGAGTGCTTCAGAAAAGTTCCACCTTGGGATCCGCTTTTAAAAAGTTAAGTTTTCAGTGGCTGTGGGCACCGTTGTCGTGTGAACAAGTTTGTATTCATGGCTGTATGTCGAATGGCTCTGGTGAAGTGTACTCTTATAAAATCTGGTTTTTCATCTGGTTGATCTTATCACTAGTCTTACTTCTGGTCCACCAGCCCCCGCAGCTGGAGGGTGAGCTGAAGTGGGTCATGGAGGTGTCTGGTGTTACAGAGACAAACAAAGGGTGGTGGACTGCTACAACTGGATCACGGAAAAGCACACTAACACTTTAATTGTGTTCTAATTTAAAAAAAAAAAAAAAAAACACACAGATTTGGAAAACGTTGTCGGGGAACCCACAAATGCTTCTTTTTGTAAGAATCGAATAGTGAACGTCAGCAAATTTCCAAATAAATTTCACATGCAAATAATGAAAATGCATCATTTTAGCACAGGTGCTTCTGATGTCATTACCGTGACGAAGTTTATTCATGTTGTCATCTGTCTACATTCATCTGTGCTATGCAGGGTTTAAATATAGGTTACTCCAGTTTCCTCCTCCTCCCTACATCAGTTTCCTCCTGGGAGAAGTTCGGCGCCTGGAGCTGCTGCTGCTGCTGTCTTGCTCCTCGGTGGCTGCCAGGTGAAATTACCATGGCGCTTTGCCTGCGGTGCATTTAAAGGCGAGGAGAGGCGTTCATTGATTAGTCACGATTCAGTCGGCCATGCTAAACCGCGTTCTCCCCTCCCTCTTTGCCACTTGCGCCACTGGGAGAGATGGAGGCGAGGATGCGCCATGCGGCGCCAATAAAACTGGACTCTCCCCGGTGGCATTTGCGCCTGGTCGACAAAAATGCCCCACGTCTTTGGACTGTGGGTGAGGAAACTGAAGCTTTAACATAGAGGGAGAACATGCAAACTCCATGTGAGAATGAAAAAAGGAATCTTGCTACTGTGGGGCAAAAGTGTTGAACAGTATTTCACCATGCATAAAGTGGTAACTCGATCATTTCCTGACGTTATTCAAGTGAAATTGTTAGAAAGCTTGTGTGTTAGTGGAATTAGCAGGCGTAGAACCCACTGGGACTTAAATGAGGTCAGATTGCCACAGTATTGCATGTTGCACATGAATCTCTGCTTCAATAGAATAAGTGGCTCATTATCTGACTTTCTGCCGAGATTAATGTTGACATGTCGAGTAGATTCGGCTGTAATGGAGAAGGGAGACACTCAAAGCATGAAGATCACTGTCCTGAACAGTCTTCTGGGTTATTAAAACAATTGAATCCTTCAAGTCAAAGCTGTTATTATGGTCTCATGTAATGTTAGTGAAAGCTCACACATCCACGGGGAACTATCCCCAACCCTTCATGGGTAAATTCTGTTTTTCTTTCTGCTCTTCATAGACAGAACAAAGTACCACATACACATAGAAAAGGTTGAGATCTCTAATCGTTCCCCAACGACATAGGAGAACACGTGATTTAATGTTTGACCTATAAACTTTGACATTCAAATAACATAATATAACATGAGGCCCGGTTGACCTTGCCGTTGTTCCAGCTATCCAAATCCATTTCATGTCAAACATTTGGATTATTTACCTTTATTAGATTCTAACCCAGCCTTTATTAAACTGTATTTTTTTTCATCTGTGACCTTCTTGGTTGGCTCGCCTTAACTATCAGCACATTTTTCCATGACAGACTCTGTCATATAATCCATATTGTCATCACATACGAACTCTAAATGAAGATGTTGTTATGTATTTGTCTCCAACATATCAACTGCATATGATTAAGTTTTGCTCTGTAAATGTCAGAGTGGGAAACTGCATATTCCTCATATAAAAACAATTCAGTATTGACCCCTTTTGAGGGATTTTTGCTGCTCGACTGCTGAAATTCTTAGAATTTATCGATAATCTTGGTTTACTATTGAATGTCAGACCTTGTGTTATATTTGACATTATATATTTGATATTGACAAAAGATGATACTGGTTACTGTCATTGGGATCTACAGGCAATAAAAAAACACTCATTGATATGTACTACAGAGAAGCTTTAAATCAGATAAGAAGAGAAATACTTGCTACACCTGTGTTTTTACACTAGAGAATAACTGAATATACATTAATTACATTCACATCACCTTGACCTGTAAAATATATGTAACTTAATCAAAGAAATCAAAGTTTTACACTTTCTTTTTATCAAGATATCGTCTTTAAAGCTACATTTAAAAAATTATTTCACAAGTATCTGAATGGGTATTTTGTGCTTTGTTGTCAAAATCAGTTTGCAGCAAACTGATTTTGTGAATTTCTAAATGAAAGCATGCAATCCAACATTCTCCCTTCAGTGCAGAAACAGACGCTTTTATTCCAGAAGATTTTTTTGCGTGCATCTCTCAGTAAATCTGCATCAAAAGAGAATGAATTAATATCTTGTGATTCGTATACAAACAGCAAAGGCCAGAGGGAGGAGAGAGACAGGGTGAACGTATAAGTTCAAGATAATAGATTCAAAGAGTTCCACTCAGAGGATCAGGTGTTTTAAGTTACAGCTGCTTCCAAAGAGGATCTGAGTCACACAGAGCAGAAGAGACATCCAGCACTTTTGGACTGGATGTGGTTCCTCCTACAGAGAAACGCTGCGGCAGATGCTGAGCCAAACTCTGTCTGGTTTTCAGACATTTGAGATGTCTTCCTCATCTTTTTCAAAAGCCCAGGTTTGGCTTAAAAAGGAAATGCAGATGAAAGAGGGAGGGAATGGAGGAGGGCTGCATACAACAGACTCTCATCCTGTAGTGGAGCCAGAGTGGGGGCAAGGGGTGTCGCCCCAGGGCCCACAAGGTCATAGGGCCCCGTTTCATGTGATGTGTTCACATTTACTTGTAAATAAATTATTATAATAACATGTGCAGTGTGTGCGAGAAGGTATATGCATATGATTGTGGGCTCCAATTTGCCAATTCTTACATTACGACTGTCCATGAATGCATCAGAGCTGTAAGCCAGCGCTGATTGGCTGTGCTGCATGAACAAGTTTTTTCTTTACACTTGATCTGAACTCTTTGGAGGGAAGTTAAACAGTATGCTAAACACTATGCTAGCCGCTAGCGGTACTACCCAAAACCTAACATTGGCGAGTCATTGGTGAGTCAGTGAAATCCTTAAAAATATTATCTTTATCAGAATGATGTGGTCTTGAACGCCTTCCTATTTGAATGTGCCTTGTGTTGCTCTCAACTATAAGAGACCGCTGAGTCCATTTTTTTTTCTAATATACGTGAATTTCAAAAAATATAGATAGCTGTGTCTATATCTATCTGAATAGATTGTGTAATTTTAGACCAGCTGTGTTCATTTTATATTTAAGCTGTATCAAAGATGGTACAGATTTAGCCCGTGACTTTTTATCTGAGTTTTCAGCACCATGGACAGCGGACACTCTGAGATTGACAGCTGTGTTCAGGCTGCATTTGTATGTGTGTGTGTGTGTGTGTGTGTGTGTGTGTGTGCCTCCGTATGTGTATTTGTTATTCAGAACAAGTTTGTGAACTGCTTTGTGACTTTATTCTGCTTTCTGAGGCATATAGGTTTGCTTGGCTCAATAAAAGTGAACATTAGTGTGTTGTTTGATGGTAACATGAGGTATGGTTTGAATGGTAAAATTACTATCATAAGGGCCCGTGGAGAATGCTCCACCCCCTCTGTACTGAGACCCACGCTCCGCCTCTGTTCTCAACTGTTTTGCATGAAATAAAACCTTCAAGTCTTCAACCGTAGCATGGCAGTAATCAGTAAAAATGTATACATTTCCAAATCAACATGTTATTGATCAGATAATGTTAGGAACTAAAAGGTAAGGTAAAGGTAAAACAAGACAAGAAATAAACAAGAAAACAGTAATAGGTATAATAAGATGTATATTTTGTTTAATTTAGTAAAAATTAATATTTTGTTTCATTCCATTAAAGAAATTAAAATAAAGTAATTTACTTATTTTTTTAAATCATTGAAAAAAAATTAATTCACTAAAATTATGATGAAAATAAAATAAATTGAAATTAATTCTGTTCAATTAGATTGTAAAACGTTCATAGTTAAAACAAGATTTTTCATGGTGGATGAGACATGCTTTTTAGCTTTTATTTAAATGTAGCCTGGACCACTTAGTTTTGCTCAAAAGCTGTTTTTTTTTCATAGAAAATTTCAATTTATCTCAATTACATTTAAAATAAAACCACTTTCAAATGTGCATACAAATAAAATGATTAACGGATTTGCCCTCCATTTATTCCTTTTATCAAGGCTTTTTCTCAAGCAATAAAAGGAAAAACAAAAGACTTTGCCCACCTGAGGCCTGCTGCTGCCCCCCGGTGAGATTTGTTTTTGGTTTGTTGCATTTAGTTTCGAGTTTTCTTTCCAACTGTTACTAAATCAGTTCAAACAACCTAGAATATTTACACTTTAGAGACTGCGGAGAAGTGTTGAAACGGAGGGCTCATCTGATTTCTGCAAGGGGACAATTAAAGTGGAAACTAACATTTAAATGAAATGGCTGGGAGAAATAAATGGCCCTGTTTTCCTTCATCTGAAAAGCTGGTATATCTGCAGTCATTAAAAATACATTAAACAAAAAAAAACAAAAATCTGTTTTTGCTTTGGTGTCCGGACTCTGCAAATTGTAGGAAAACTGCAGAAAATATTCCCAGCAGTGTTGAGAATCAGGCTGGAAAAGCTGGTTGGAAGATTTTTCTCTCCAAAAAGTTTTATTAGTGAGGAGCTAATTGGACCTGCGCTTGACTCTGGAATTAATGTGACGTCTGCTCCTGTTGTTCCCTGAAGCTGAATTAGCACAAGTAATAAGATAATCGAAGGCTGTTTATTGCAATCACTTGGTCTTAATGACTGTGTTTGTTGGTGGTCAGTGATTGAAGATATTCTTTATCTCATTATGGCTTGGCCTAACACCCACAGGACAGCACGGCCAAAGGATCAAACACCTGCTATCACAGCCCTCTTTTCTGTTTTACTTTTTTTTAACCTCTTGGTTTCTTCATTTTTCATTTGGTTCTGTGTTTCACTGCTCTCAAATTCCCCACCCAAACCAGTTTCTCCTTCCCCCTCCCTAATGAAAGCCAAGGGGAGATGAAATAGTGCCACCATCAAACATGCTTTATGTAACAGTCAAGGTACCGTGGGCTGTTTGCACAGTGGCAGCTTCCCACCGGCCTAATATCTGCTTCTCCTTCTCCGCTCGCCACTCTGGAGACTGCTGCTGAAGGGCAAATACAGTATTTCTGCAGGAGCGCACTCCTCGTCGCAACCTCACAAACACCCAGAGCATGCCCTCTGTTTGGCTTCACAGCAACACGAAGCAAACAAGGAAAAGCCATTGCAGTAATGAGGAAAGCTCTGCTCAGGACAGACGAAACTAATTACACTGATCGGTATTAAAGAGGGACACTCTATGATATTGAATCTTCATCTATGAAATCCACCTTTATGCCAGGACATAATGATAATGAATGGCTTGTGCCAACATATTTGAAGAGTGTCATTGAAGTTTGGAATATATTCATGAACCATATAAGAAAATATATCGATATTTTTTCATGACCTACATTGGAGTATCTCCTTTTTTTGTGAGTAGGTCTGAAGCTCACAGAAGGCCATCAAGGTACAAGCTGCAGGAGGAATGTTATGCTCTCTGAAAGGATGCGGGGAAAATGTGTGTGAAATTTGAAAATGGCAAATAAATCAGCAGTGTGTTGAATTCAGTCACTCACATATAATGACAGCATTTTTCTTTTCATCTTAAAAAAATCAATGCTTAAAATGGAATAAAATTTAATTCGTATCGCACATCGCGAGTGACAGTTGGCAGATGGAGATTGGGATCGAACCGCTCACCATGTTGAGTGGAAACCTGAAATATTGGAAATAGTTATAGTGTGCAGGGTTTTATTGACAATCATTTTGGAGAATGTCGGAAAGCTTCAGACTGTGGCGCATTGATTTTTGCCTCATTTCGCGACGCATTTCGTAAAGCCACGTACCAGTCACTCTGCCTTCTCCACTGGTTGAAAATGGGGATACAGCATCTCCTACAACCCAGCGCCGTGGCGCCGGCCACTCCACCACCGCGGTGATACGCAGGCTCTAAAGGCCCAGGAGTGAAAACACAAACAAAAACTCATTTCATTTTGTTTGTCTTCAGAGTCGCTGCAAATGGAACTTTTTGAAACTGCTGGTTCTGCACATGATCTTAGTTCTGCTTTGCACAAGTAGAAAGACAAAATCAATGAAGGAATCCAGCATGTCTGAGCTGTTCACTCAAGTACAGTGTATATTTACATCTGGATCGCGTGTGGAGACACATTTCTGACATTTCTTACTTCTGGAGCTTGAATGTTTGTGTGCACAAATGGGCGGTTGTCTTACAAAAACATAGCACCTTCTAGTGATGTGATTTGCACAATAATCCAGTGATCATTTTTAATATATGAAAATACTTTTCTGAGACCAAAACACATAAAGGATGCATTACAAGTTAATTGTTCATGTAAACAGGGCCCGAGTTAACCTGAAGTTATCGATCAGCTGGAGGAGGAAGATCCGAAATCTGGATGTCAGTGATTGTTAAAAGAAAGTGATTTATGATGAGAAGTAACAACAAATTACTAATTTGAAAAAACAACTAACAGAATGTTAGAATGTTACTTCTCAAAGTGATAATTTAGTTAATATTTCACTCTGGTCAATGTTTAACCATTCACTATGTCATCTAAATGTAAATGCTTGGCATGATGCTGCAGCTGTTCCAGACAGCTGTGTTAATGGGACGTGCACAGAAAGCGGTATTATTTTCCCACAGCATCCCCGGCCCTCCCTCAGAGGAGCCGCTGTTGACCTTTCCTGGCGGTCGGCTGTCCTTATAAGCAGACAGACACATTCATTAAGTATGGCTCGCATCAATAGCAGATCTCTGGCGGACATTTCTGCTTGTTAAAGCCAAGAGACGTTACGTGGGGAAGCAGTAAATCAAGATAAATCACAACAAAGCCTAAAAGGGAAGGAGCAGGGTGAAAGGGAGCTGAAGAGCATGTCAGAAGTTAACATTTACAATTGGCCTGCTTATCATCCCTTTTATATGTTAATTAACACCATAACTGAGTGAAGAACGCACAAATAATATTCCTTTTTAGTCAGTGTTTTTACCCCATAAGTAGGCAGTCGATAGGAGAGTTAAAATTCCTTAAAGTGAATGCCACAAACTAAATCAAATTAGGTTGATCACTGATCTTCCATTTTTCCTCTTTCTCAATCTGTTTTGGTATAATCGTAAACCACGCTTGAAAGAAAAAAAAAAACTGTTGAGTCATCCTCGGACACAAAAGCACTCAGCCTCTGCACCTCCTTTTATATGGAGATTCTAATTTTATTTCTACTTTTTGCATCAATATTGCAAGATTATCCAACGTCCTAGTGAGCGAAGAGCGTGTTGAGTAGGCGGAAAGAGGACTTTGAAGAGGTGATGAATGAGGGAAACGAGAGAGGCAGGACGTGGATGGAGGAAGTTCAAAGACCCAAAGGATGAAAGGTGGAGAGGATGTTGGCACAGATGACATACCTGTGGAAGTTTGGAGAGGGCAGTGGACTTTTTGACCAGATTATTTAACACGGTCCTGGACAGCGAGAGGATGACTGAAGAGTTGAAAACTGGCGATAAGGACAAGGGTGAAGCACAGATCTGCAGTCTCTAAAGAGTTACAGAGTTAATCAGCCACATGGGAAAGAGTGATCGGAGCCAGGCTTGCCATGTAAGGTTCAGATCAGCGGGGAGTCGTCTGGTTTCATGCCCAGAAAGAGTTTCAAAGATTAATTCTGTTGTTTTGAGAGTGCTGGAGCCGAGAAAGGATTTGTGGTAGGAGGGTGGTTCAGGACATGATGACTGGGAGAGACTGGTGAGGTCCTTCTTGTTTACAGTGCTGATGGAAAGGATGACCGATGAGTTCAGGAAAGAGGCTTCTTGGACCCTGGCGTTTGTAGATGACATTGTAATCTGTTGGGAGAGCAGAAGAAGTGGGAGAAGTGGATGTGGAGATAGGACAGAATATATGTGTGTGAATGAGATGGATGCAGGAGGGAAGGTGAAGATGTGAAGAGCGCCTTGGTTCAAGCATGGAGACAGTTCAAAGGAGAGGAGCGTGCATGCAGGATGGGGTGGGAGGAGACGGGTGTCAGGGCCGACGTGGGACTGGAGGACCGCAGCTAGATTGAATAGCTTTACGACAATAGTGAGACGTTTGGTGATGTATGGTTTGGAGACAGTGAGCCTGTCTAACAAACACGAGGCTGGATAACGATGCTGAGATTTACATTGAGCGATCAGGACAGACGGGAGGGAAGGCGAACAGAACGGAGGGACAGCTGCGGTGAAGCATTTTACACACAAAGCGGCCATGATGACATGATCTGGACATGTGCTGGGGAGAGGGATTAGATGTATTGGAGAGAGCGTGTTGCAGATAGAGCTGTCATACAGGAGGAGAAAAGAAAGAGCACAGAGAGTTGGGGAGATGGAGATGGATGGTGCAGCAGAAGAAGAGGCTGAAGGAATGGCGAGGAGGCGGCGAACAATCTGCTAGGGTTGAATAGAGTGCCCTGAATGGACAGGATGAAAAAGATTTAGTAGCGGCGGATATTTTAAGTGCCCTTGTGGGCCCAACTTCAGTAAAAGAACAGTGCAAAGTCATACAAGTCTTATTTGAATTTGATCTTGTGTGTCTTCAAATTCAATCAAATCCTAATTAAAATCTGGTCAGTTTCTGGGGCTCATGTTGAGTGGCGCTTGGTAGGGTTGTGTTTTTCTGCACAATGTATTTTAGAGTCACCTTGTTTTGTTGAACAGCTGTTCAACAAAACACATAAGTTTTCTGCTGGAAGGTCAGTGTAGAAGAACTTTGTAGTATATGACAGATTTTAGAATTACTTAGGAAGATTGAGTAATAGTAAAAAACATGAAACAATTGATGATTGTATAAGAACGTTCGATGAGTTAGACCATATGACTTCGATTAATCATGTGGAAAAACAGGACACAACTGACAATTTTCAGTCGCTCGCTTGTTTTCAATGCTCATACATAACCAAACTGTCAACATCAAAGAGTGTGATGTAAATTATATACACAATTAGCAGCCTGTGCCAATTAAGGAATAGACTACATGAATAAAGACCTTAGGAATACATGTATGTACTTTGCATGTAAATAATCAATCATTAAAATCCTTTCATTAGAATAGTTTTGAATAAATCAAAATTGAGTGCAGCATTAAAGGTGAAAAGCAAAAGCTTTGTGTTGAGTGGCCTTCATGTATCTGGTGCTGTGTTGTTTCTCTTTGTGCCACATCTTATATTTAACCCTGCTCCACCAGCATCAGCATGCTGCTTCTTCTCTTCAAAGACTGACAGTCGTTAACATGACTCACTACATCCCCTGATGGTGAAGACTGACATTAAACAATATGTGGCGGCTCATACTGATTTTCCTGTTACGGTATGAAAATATACCTGCAGTGTAATTCGTGATTGTTGTTGAGATATTGCCAAAGCAAAAACATCTTTATAGTTTATTGAATTCAGTAGAGTTTGGGGTATTTTGTAAACCTAAT
This sequence comes from Salarias fasciatus, assembly GCF_902148845.1. NCBI lineage: Eukaryota > Metazoa > Chordata > Actinopteri > Blenniiformes > Blenniidae > Salarias > Salarias fasciatus. The sequence goes on along the minus strand of NC_043750.1, from coordinate 37,438,805 downwards.
CGACATACATATCTTACCTGGCCCACCACTTCCACAGGCTCCATGTATGGGTTTGATTTAATTATAAAGTTTGTTGAGTTTCATTAATAATTCACAAGTAAACACTTCCCTTCTTTTATCGTCCATTTTTTTGCTCTCATGTGCTCATAATGTCACAGTCTGGGAAAGGAAAAGCAAAGTCTTCCACAAACTCATGAATTTTTTTAATGTCATTCTGTATGGTGTTTGTTAGTTGTGCTTTATGTGTGATGTGCACCATGCAACAAACGTTTGGTTTATGATTCTATGCTAATAAACTGAGCTTCTTGTTTCTAAGTAATTCGGTCATGGGATGCTCTTTGGATTACATTATGTGAAGAGGAAGATGGTTAAACTGTCATGATGAACAGTGACTTCAAGCCCCTGTGGGACACTCTGCTCTCTCCGGATACCTCACACTGTGTGAAACAGCTTCATCCAGAGAGTGTAGCCGTGAGCTTTTGTACATCTTTACCTCCTGTAGCTATCAGACATAACAATACACACGGCAGATCCACCCTGTCAGCACCCACCCACCTCTCTACATGCTGATTTTATGACTACACTGTGGGCAGTGTATGTTCTGGATGAAATGTGGGATGAATACTGCATTAGCCTACATGTCTACTTTTGTATGGGTTAACATACCCTTGTTAATACTCCTGTGTTTATTGAGTGAAGATGTAATAGAATAGAATAGAATAGAATAGAATATACTGTATTAATCCCATAGGGTCTCTCTTTTAGAAAAGCCCAAAAGAGCTTTAAATATTGTAAATAGATAGATAATTACATTTCAACACATAACACTGGTATGGTTCAGATGTTGTAATCGCGTGGAGGTTTTCAATTCGTTCTCAGATTTGTCTGTTCTGTTGTTAGAACCACTCCACGCTGAAATCCAGGCTTTGTAGTTCTTAATGGTGCAGACCAGCGAGACAGACCTGCGCATGAAACTACATTTCCCAGCATGCACCGTTTATAAATCCCCGCCCCCCCATTTCAGTCACATGACTTGCGGGCAGAGCAGTGCGCCTCAACTATCCACCGGTTTAGCTAATATTTGTGAAGCTAACGTGTGTTTTTCCGGCTCTTTTTCGGTTTTTAGGGGTTTATAAAGATGAGATTAGAGTGTGTTTTCGCGGCTCTCTGCCTCGGAGTGGGAGTCATGGCTGGAAAATACTCTCGGGAGGTGAACGAGGCCAAACCGAGCGGCAGTGATGGGCAGCCGGTGGAGTTCAGGATAGCTAAACTGAACCAGGTGTGGGAGAAAGCCAAGAGGGTGAGTACATCACAGAGAATATGATTAAAATATTGACAGATCACTGTTTTAAGGCTAATATGGAGAGGAGAGGCTTTCGATTTATTAAGATTAGAGCTGATAAACGGCTGAGAGCTGTCCACAAACACTTGATATGAAATGAAATCAGTTGTCAAAGGTTTGTGTTAATAATGATGGTAGTTATAGCTTAAAAAGAAGATTATGAACTCATCTTGACTCAACAACCCTCCGTCTGTCAGCTATCAGTCACGTTTTAATTATTGTTCCTCACAGGTATATGACAACGGATGGAGGGAAAGTCACTATAACTGAATAGTTACTGGAGGGTTTTGCAATTAAATATTAATTTAGTATCCTTTAAAGCTTTTTGTTATATAGTAGAAGTCAAGACCTCAAGTTGATCATCTTTTTTTGAAAACCTTTCCAGTCGAGATAAGTTATAGCCTATTTGATAAAATGAGAATTCTTTATCAGTAATTTAGATGTTTTCTTTAGAACGGCTTCAGTTCTTCCATTTACAACATATTTAACTAATACCACACAAGAAATGTCCTGAAAGAGTTGCTTCATGTAAGACATCAAGCACAACATTTGGATCATGATCAGAGACGTCTGATTTCATGGCATGAAGCATAAGTAGTGTTTCTCTAAGTCATTAAAGTTCCATGTATTATTGTGTTTTCATAGTCAGAAATAAAAGACTAAATCCTTCACAAGTTACAGTCTCTTAGCACTTTCATCCTGCACCTGATGTGATTTGTATTCTTGCCTCACAGCAAGGGAAAAGTCCAGTTTGAGTCTGTTTGGGGCCTTTTCTGGGCAGAGTTTTCATGTTCTCACTGTGTACTTGAGTTTTCTCTGGGTCGTCAGATTTCATCCCACAGTCAAAAAACCTGCATTCGAGGTTCATCTGTGAATCTCATTGCCTTCAGGTGTGAAGATTTGTGTGTTTGTGATCTCTCTGTGATGGACTGACGACCTATCCAAGCTCTATCCTGTGCTGTTGCGAACGTCCGCAATCTTTCTACCTAACAAGCTCAGCGTTGTGTTCTCCGTTTGCTTTGGTAGATGCAGTTGTCCCCGGTGCGGCAGGCGGAGCTGCACAGCGACCTGAAGATCCAGGAGAAAGATGAGCTGCAGTGGAAGAAAATGAAGGTAGAAGGCCTGGATGAGAATGGAGAGAAAGAGGCACAACTCAGGCGCAACTTCAACGGTGAGACGAGACTTTCTTTTGCTTCAACCTGTCGTTAAACTTCACCATGGCATGCTGCGTTTCAACTTTTCTGATTTTGACAAGCTATATATAGCCTCAAACAGTTTTGTTTTAGCTGAAAGATTACCACGAGGAATAGTTAAGTCTGTTATTGTTCCCCAGTATATGGCAAACATGGCGTTATTGCGATATTAACATACACAATAGAGACATTGCAGATGACTGAGGTGTAGTGAATCATGCCGTCACGCACAAATCACGTCCTCTGAAATGCTGCGGGTGAGATATGCACAAAAAGGCTCTGATTGAAAAGAAATTCCACAAAAACAGTAACGTATTGTACATAAGCGTATTTATCACAAATGATATTGCATGTGTACTTGTTATTGTGTCTGTCTTACACAAGTGATTTGTAATTCTGTTCAAGGTTTGGATTTTGTTCCGGATCTCCATTTGAAATAAGCTCATGTAGTAAAAAGCGTCATGGTCTCTGCAGTCTTGGCAGACGCAATAAGCATTTATTTTTCTTTAGTTTTCTACATGACATTGATCCTGTAGAATCAGTGAGGCCTGTTTCTAAATATAAAGATGTGGGGTGAAGACTTTTACCAGCAGCAGTCATCAATGGAGACCGCTGTCCATTGATTAGTGACAGTAAGGTAACCAAATATGTTTAAGTTTAGCGCATGAGCTGAATTCGAGTAACTTGTCATCGGGTTTTAGATGATCAGTGTCAGAAGATAGCTTTGTTACCAGTACAGCAGTTCGGTTTCTCTAAAGTATAACCCAGGTTCGATTCAACGTTGAGCTGAATACATGAGAAGCTCATACCTCAATGAGATTATTTTTTACACATGAAGGAAACGTGTGCATCTATACCTTCATTATTTTTAGTAACATGTACATTGCTGCGGTGGCACCTCATGAGTCACTGTCGAGAGGCAGAATTCCAGTACGAATGTCTCCGCAGGCCTGTAAACGTGGCAGTGACGCAAAATTGTGAGCCATTCACCGCTGGTGATGAATTTAAAATGAAACGACCGTTACACAGTGTACAAATTGCACGTTGTACACAGTATCTGTCCTCCATTATTACACTAATAGACCATCAGCAGCTGAAAGAACAGGTGTGTTAGACACACATGCCAGAGAGTAATACACTCTAAACATTGACAGTGGGACTAAATGGACATTTGTATGGTGAGACGAACAAGTATGACCGTTATTACGTTGACTGTCAACTTGAAAACTTTCATTTTAAAACAAGAGTGGGCTGGGAGTCATGACACTCTGGAGGACAACATTGTTTTTACCCAAAACAAAAGTTTTTTCATTTTCACTAGAAAACCTTTTCGTGTGAACACTGCCTCAATTACAAGGTGACACAGTGCATCAAGTAATGCTTGATTAATTCATGAAAAGAGCCTGGATAATGAGCATAAAGGGATTTTTACGCCTCTGCGTCTGCAGGCGGTGAGCCAGGAAGCAGCTCGGAGCAGCTGAGACTCTGGTCCACCTCTGGACACGTGTCCTTCCCCCCTCCCCCGGGGTGGCGTGACCTTCCCTCTCCCAGCACCACACTCACTTCCTGCTCCTTACCTGGACTAACATAAATTTTTAACAAGGACATCATGAAACCTTTTCCCCCACTGAGCCGTCTACTTCTCCTTGAGTTATTCTTAAAGGGTCAGAAAAAAAAAAAAAAAATCTTTCCGTTTCTTTACTTTCTCGTCACACCTTCGATACGTTGAAAGACGAACGGCAGCAGCTTCCCAGCGTAGGCTGGTTTTTACTGTTTCACCATTTTAGTTAACAATCTCACGACCAGCCTTGAAGACTGAATAATATTTGATTTATACAGGTCCAGCAAGGCCACAGAGCCCGTGCTCTCCTGATGGCATCACCTTAATGAGGCTTCGGAATGAGCTCCTTTATGTATGGACAGCCTTGTAATGAAGACGCAGGAATTAATAAGTAACTATGATGAGTTACAACAATGCTGAGGTGGCGCTGAATCAGCTGCTGCTTTCAGACTTTAACAGAGCAGAAAGAGTTTCAAGTCCAACTTCGGTTTAGTATTTAAAGTTTTACTGATGCACATGCACGTTTGCTCTGGCTTCCTCCTCCAAGCCGTCAGGTGACTCGGAGCTGATCGTACATGTGTCACATCCGTGGACGTGTGGACTGCTGACAGGCGGACGACCTTTTCCAGGGTTCAGCCGGAATTTCACCCTCGGTCTGCTGCAGCCGGCTGCAGCTCCTCTGTGACCTTAAAGAGGAAATTAGACGACGGCTGAATGGAAGAAGAGAAAAGAAATAAGATGCTGCCACTGGAGAAACCATTGAACAATCCAGACTGATCGACGACAGTTGCGATCATTCTTCATTCTCACGTTGAGTCTTGTGTTGTTGTGTCCACTACAGCCTTCAGTAATTTTTTTTTTAAATCAATGTTTTCTTTGAATTTTTACCATTTATTTGTTGGCTTGGTGGGTCAGATTGGAGCCTGTTGCGGGCCTGCTTTGGCCCTCGGGCCTCATGTTTGAAACCCCTGGTTTGAAGGCTGACTGTATGCTCAGCTCTGAAGCACTGCTGCCATATAATGTGTTATTTTTACACACAGAAAATAAAACTAAAAGCACTGGGGAATTGCTCTAGTTGTTTGTGGTTTTCACACTTTCTCTTCTGATGTCTTCAAGTTAAATGCATCTAATAGGTCAAACTGAAAAAATAAACAGCTATTTCACCAGTTTTATTTACTTTTATCAACAAAGTAAAGCACATTTGTTTTGACCAGTTCCTGTCAGCTTTTCTTACTTTAAGCCCTTTTTGTTGGCCCTCATTAGGCGTCCTCTGCTCTTCCCTTTTAAAATTTGCATCGCTGTCTTTGTAATTCATGAGTTCCCCTCACAGGGTTCAGACTCGTGTTTAAATTATGAATATATGTGTCTCGGACACTTTGGATGCTCTCCTCTGGTTGTTTTCTCTCAACTGGCCCTCGTTGTGATCACTCACCACCGTTTAAAGTCTTCCAACCCTCTCGCGCAGTGATCCTGGCAAAGTACGGGATGGACGGAAAGAGAGACACGAGGCCACGGGAGAGCAACTCGCTGAAAGACCACGACATCAAAGAGGGAGACGTGTTCGACGACCCCAGACTGGACAAACTCTGGAACAAGGTGTGTGTGCAGTGCTGAAATACTGTATTTTTTCATGCATCCTGCCTCGACTTTCTGTCCTTATTTTGTTGTGAATTTATGGGATTTTTGATGCTGCTCTTTTGAAAGGGAAAAGAAAAAAAAAACAACTATCTCAACTGTCTACAGGGCTGCACGTGTCCATGCTGCAGTTATGAAAAAGCAGCAGCACTAGTTTTTACTTCTACGTGGACGCAATACCTGCACTGTTGGTTCTTCACAGACTGGTATTGAGGGGTTATCTGTGGGCACACTGACAGCAGCAGCGCTGTTGAAAACAGAAGGAGGTCTGAAAAAGGAAGTGGTGAAAGGTTTTCTCCAGATCTTTATCCTGAGTTGCGGAACATTGTTACGAGCTGGACTCTGAGGTGAGGAGCAGCACCTCTTCTCTCCCCGACAATACAAAGCACATGATAATGCTAAACAAAAAAAGAGATTCAAATGCAGCAGCCTTATCTTAAATAACACTCAAAAACTTTTTTCAGGTTTCTTATAAACTCACTGAATAAGAGAAAAGACACAACTTTCCATTTGTCTTTGAAAGTGCTCAAAAAATGACCTCTGTATCTTTTTCACGGTTTCTGTTTAAACCGATATCGTTTTCAAAACCCTGTTGGATAATCACAAAACTTTTCTTAAACGAAGAAGCAAAAATGGTGTGTTTTTACCTGAAACGTTGTGTAAACAAGGCCTCGATCAGCTGGGACTGGCTTTAGGATTTAAGTTGGAGAAAGATGTGGAAGAATGTTAGCATGTCGGGCCACAGGTCGGCACTGTTGGTTGTTTGCCAAGTCCCAGAGGCCTCATTTATCAACAGAGCGTAGGAAAGTTCCTACATTCTGTCTTACCAATGAAAACTTGAATTCTGCCACCAGACTACCAGTCACTGGATGAAACTGTGATTCTTACGAGGTTTTTTGTCACTGTGTCACTGAACCCTCAGAACCTGGCAGAACCTACGGACAAAACAAATAACAAATCATTTGGCACCTTTAAAGGTGCATTAAGGAGTTTGCACGTTTTAAGCGAAACAGCGCCCCCTGCAGGCCTTGGGCGTAATGCAGCTTAGTGAAAAACTCGTCCCTGTGGCTTGCGTGCACGGAAGAGGGAACTCTTTCTTTGCTCGTTTAGTAGCGCTCAAGTAGGATTTAAGTTTCTTTTACCTGGTGGAGTCTGTGCTGGAGCTGTGGCAGTGCTAGAAGCCAGTCTTTTCTTACTTTCTGGAAGATCTTTCTCAGTTGTTGCTCACTAAGCATCTGGCGGAGTAATGGCGGACAAAACGAAACTTAACAGCCGGAGCGCGCATTACGTCATTCCTTTCAAATTCCCCCCAAAAAAATGCTGGTGCCGGACCGGCACTGCGACTTTCAAGTGACAATTTAGCGCTGTTAGAGGTACTGGTAATGAATATGTCAGGGCACATTGTACACATCATTAAAAATGTGTAACATATTTATGGTGGAAAATAAGTATTTTTAAGGTTGTAAAACTCCTTAATGCACCTTTAACTACTGGGAAGCCACTCTGTGCTCTCAGCAAACAGATCAGCTGCACTTTGAAAACTCAGTTCCTATTAGGGCTGAACGATATGGGCAAAATTTCATATCTCGATATCCATGCCAGATATCTCGATATCGATACGCTATATTACAATGGATTCAGTGAAAGTTAAGCATTTTTCAGAAAAATAAAAACATAATACAAAAGGATATAAAAAAAAATGCAGTTTTATTTATGAGAACTCACTGCCACTACCACCAAACTCGTTTGTACAGATTCTGCAACCGCCCTCTGCCATCAGCTGTCAACCAGTAAATGAGGTTTGTGGTTGGCTGGCCTTACCTGTGCATGGGCAAGCTTACATGCAGGGCAAGCGGGGGAAATCTTGATATCGTTGATTTTGAGAAACTAATGTCCTGAATGTTCATATCCCGATATAGATATGATAACGATATATCGTTCAGCCCTAGTTCCTATAGAGCGATTTTCTTCGGCAAAACTTCAGTGAACACTGACGTATATTTCATCCATGTGTCACAGCTTCTTTTACACCTTTTGACACCATCTGCAAAATGTCTCTTTCTGTCTGAATTGTATCACCTATCTAAGCATTTTTAATGAAATCAAACTGAGGACATATGTAGCGTTTGCGCCTGCTGTGGCTCTCTTCATACTTTCCATTTGTAGTTTCATTAATCTATCAGTAGACTGTGTGCTTAAGAATAGTCAGAGTTTTACTTGTATTTAGACACATTCGTAAGTACAACTTATTAAATTCCATACTTTGCACAGGAATGCTCATACGCACTCATTATGCACACGTCTATGCATATGCACAGTTGATCAGTGAGGGTCCAGCACAGTATGGACTGGGAGTCGTGACAGACTGGAGACTTTGTTCCTGTGGTGCACATGCACAGTAGCAGTGTCTTCAGAAAGTTGAATTTCTCCCGTTTCCATGGAGATGGAGTTTAAGAATTTGCCTGAAGTCCCACTCTGGGAACCAGTTTCAGAAGGTTAGAAGGTTTTCATTTGCTCTGAGCGCCGTTGTCGTGTAAACAGACACCTAAAAGGCAAACGCAAAGTTTCGTATTTTCACTTGAAAACTTTGTGTTGTAAATGAGGTCTGAAGTTAGACACCCTCCGTCAGAGGACAAACACAAGGAGGGACACACTACTTACGGTCAAATTACAGTCACTGATTAACCTCGCATGTATGAGAGGTAATCAGATTACTTGGAGAATATTCAAACACAAAGACAGGCTGCAAGCTCTCTTTACATCTACAAATTCACGCAAAGTGTGCCTTACAAGTCTCCAGAAAGAACTCGGTCACCTTTCAAAATATGAAGATAATTTATTATACCTTTCAATTGTTTTAATGGTTTCAGTATTAAGGATCAGATAAAACTGACAAAATAAAAGTAAAATATACAACTAGGAGAAAGAAAATAAAATGGTTTAAAACAGCAAGTATAGAATACAGTAAAAGGAAAGCTGAAAATCAATGTTTTCAATCCAGATTAATTTTATTTCTGGAGCCAAATACAACACAGTCATCTGAAAGATTCTAACAACGATTCCACATTAGCCAGCAGAGGAGACAGTGGAAGGAAAAAACTGTTTTTTAACAGGAAGAAACCTGCAGAACCAGACTCAGAGGATCCAGCTTCGTTTAGACTTGATGGATCGTTTTCTGTTTAAAACTGTGTGTGATCGGTTGCGCCATGAGAGCTTTCTTGCGTTTTGCTGCTGAAAAGCTCAGCGATGCAGAAAGTTTTCACTCGCTTGTCGTCCCTCCTACGCCTTCTCAGATGTGTTACCTTGTGGCTGCACCGCATCGATCCAGCTCAGGGTGCTATTATCAGTCATGCAAAACATCCCCGTTCCTCTTGAAGACGGTGTTTCTCGTACTGCTCTTCCCCCGCCAGGCCAAGAACTCCGGAAAGTTCTCCACCGAGGAGCTGCTGAATCTGAAGAGGGAGTTCCAGCACCACAAGGACAAGATCCACGAGTACAACATCCTCATGGACACCGTGAGCAGGACGGAGGGTGAGCCCCGTCAATCTCTGCGGCGCCTCTGCAGTGTGATCACTTCTGCTCTCAGGTTTACCAACAGAAGAACAACTTTAAAATAATTTTTTTACAGAAAAGCACGCAGAAAGCATAGATATAGTATGCATAGAATTGATCTTAAGTTTTATGATGACTACTATTCTGCTGCGTCCGTAGCGTTTCATCATCTCTTTATCAGTCCGGGTCACTGTGACGACAGGCGACAGCCGGTTTCAGAAATGCTGCTTCTTCACATTTCTCCATAATAATATGTATTGATTGCGTGTGGTCTTCTGTGCACGTGTGTGGTTTCAATCCAGAAACAACCAACAGCACCCGCTAGTGACTCAGTGAGAAAACATCGTTTTCAGTGTGTCTGCTGTTTCCGTGTAAATGAGCATCGTTTTCGAAAAGTTACTGGTTCATCTCCAGGGGTTTATCCTCTCAAGAAATAAATTCTAATTTAAATGCGGGACTTTTCTGAAGCAAAAATGGAAAAATTATGTATTTTCACTTGGAACATTGTGTTCGGTCCAAATGTTTAGCATTGGAGTACCGCAGCTCAAGTTGAGTTAAAAAACAAACAAACAAAAAAAAGCGGAACTTTTTCTCAGCAGTTCTGTCTCATCTGTCTAACATTTGTTAAAACACCTTTAGTATCTGTTGTGGATAGGGACATTAGCTGGTACATGGCTTTACAAAAAAAATGCTTTAAGAGGCTTAATTAAGCTTTCAGCGACTTTGCCAAACAATTTTGCATGAAGATGAAACGTGTATGTTTTGTCTGTGGACGGTGGCGGACTGGCTGGTAACAGTCTGAGATCCAGTCCCCAATATGCTGTATGAGTCCGAAGTCAGAGGGAAATATTTAAGGCCAATTTGGATAATAGATGATTGCGGAGTATTAGTGCGACCATTGACCTGGACTTTATACTGTTTGCTGCATGCACACACAGTCATCTGGGGCAATCCGCGTAGAATTTCATTATAAAACACATTATTTATAAGATCAATCTGCCCACTGTCCGCGACGATGTGAGATGTAAGGAGATCAGAACGCCGTCTGAACGTAATGCCTGACATCGATCTGTGGTTTTACGTGACCGTACACACACCAGAATGTGTTGAAGTCCCAGCCCTTCCTCTAATAAGCTGTGGTTTATGTATTTCAGACAGACCACAGCCCCCCTCCTCACCCCCTCTCTGCCTAATCTGTGGGTTTGTGGAGCGTCTTGAAGGTGTAGACTCTGCAGGCTGAGCGCTGGCTGTCTGTGCAGCCATGTGGTCGTGTACGTAGGCGGCGAGCATCAGACTGCACATGCTGCCGCCCACCGCTCTGCGCGCCGGCAGCCCATGCCGCCGCGTCGCGCCACGCTGCGAGTTTTAAGCGGGGCCGGCGGGACGCGTGGAGGACCGGCTCGTCTCCGTCGGATGTGACTGACACGCTGCAGCTGGTCTGCGCCAGAACTTCTCCGCTGTGCGACGGCTCTGCCAAACACGCCGGGGGCGTTTTCTGCCTGTCTGATGCCTTTAAAGCCGGAGCCAATCACACGGTGGCTGGAGGGGAGTCTCCCTGCACCTCCACCGTGCCTCCGCCTCCGTCCACGGCTCAGATGGACTCCCCTGTCCTCCTCCTCCTCCTTCTGCTTTTTGTCTAAATGTCAGCTGTTGTTGTTCAGCCGCTGTGCTGCTGTCCACTCTGAATCTGCCTTCTGATCGTCTCACAGTCATCTTAAAGCCCGCGTGAGATTGATATTCAAATATAACCTTTCCGAATGACTTGATAGAACTATTGCAATGCCTGCTTTTCAGCATCAGGACATTTTCATGAATACATTTAAAATACTCCCATCAGAATGTTCCTTATGATGCCCTAAAGTTCCTGAAAAATCTGTTTTTCAAACACTTGAAGCATGAAAGTACCCTTGACAAAAGTAACAGCATCTATTTGAAGATGTTCAACAGAAAATCCCCCAATATTGAAGCTAAATAAAACCTTTCAGAGCGAGTCTTATTTATTCAATACACACTTATATTCTCTACTGTGCATGAGTGTGTGTGGCATTACATGTGAAAACTGGCAGCTGGTAACTAGTTTAGTTGGTTTTAGAGAATCTGTGGGCCAGATCAGTGAAATAATAAAACGACAATCAAAAATAATGCAAAGAAATGCAAATAAATTACCAAAAATATACTTTTAAGGGAATATCTTTTTTTTTCTTAATCAATGAGGTTTCAATTTTTAGATGTTTCAATGTTAAAATTCATTTTAAAGAACAAAATGGAGCATACATTTCTTTATTGAATCTCCTCAAGACAAATTCCTACCATCAAATATAAATATCCTACAGTTCTTATCACTGTTATGTTCGAGTGGGAAGCACAAAAGATTGTGTTGTAGCTCATCCATGCAAACCTGTGATTTACATGGAAGTGAGAGAAATCTCCAGGTGTGAAATTGTCCTCAAATCAATATTTAGGAAGGTTGCTCAGATAATCAAGCTGTGGTTATACAGAATCGTGTGTGAAGATATGGATTTCTACCCCGACGATTTAAGAAGTGACTGTATAAACGCCTCACTTTCCACTTTGTTTTCGTCCCCCAGAAATCCACAAGAACGTGATCTCCGACCTGGAGGGAGACGCCAAGGAGCACCTGCTGCAGCAGAAGCACACGGAGCTGAAGGACAAGATGAGAGGCCTGAACCAGGGCTTCGAGCGCCTGCGGAAGATCAGCCACGAGGGCTTCACCGACGACAGCGGTGAGGGACACACACACACACACACACACACACACACACACACACACACACACACTCCACCTCACTCTGCAGTTTCCTCCTCTTAATCACTGCGTTTTGTAGTCACAGTATCACACACTGCTGTGTTTCTCGGCGGTTCTTTAAAAGCTTAAGTGTTTTGCGCTTTCATTTGAAAACCAAACGTCCAGGATGGAAAGGACGTCGGAGAGAAGCGTTTTTGTAAGAGTTTATTTAAAGCGACTCAAACTGCTGCGTTCATCCAGTGACGTAAATGTCACTTTAAAACAGCCGCTCACAGTTTGCAGCCTTTTGTGTCTCAGCTCCTCACACAAACTGTGTGTGTGTTTGAAATGAAGGAAATACATTTCCTGTTGATTCATGATGAGTCTTTGACTTCCCCTCGTGTCCCTCCAGGTTGTTTCATTATTTCACTTTGTATGTCTTCATACATTGTTTTTGGTGCAGCCGTGGAAGTTAGTGAGCAAAGAAAGCAGAAAAACCTCAGAGCGGCTTTCTGCCTGCAGGGTTTCTTCAGAAATCAGTCAGCGAAAGCGTGCAGAAGTCATACCATAAATAAAGCAGTCAGAACCATTACAGGTTATTAACTGCACTGAGGTTTTCACCCCATTTGTGCTTCTGCCAAGTTCCTGTTTTGCTCTCATAAGTTTATAAATAAGAAAAAATGAAATCCGTTCCACCAATCCGTGTTTCATCCAAACTTATCTTACAGAAAACAGCCTCTCTCTCTCTTTATTCTCTATCTGGGATGGGGTTTTTTTTGTTCTGAGTCAAAGTTTGAACAGTTTGTCCCAAATGTTTTCCTGTCTGGAAGCAGACGTCTCAGTCTCTTCTCTGTGGTTGATCTTTCAACAGTTTCTCTTCTCCCACTGAGTCGATGTTATAATCAGCTTTTCCTCCAGAAACCTGTTCAGACAGGTGGGCTTCCACCTCCACAGTAAAGCTAAAAATGCTCCAGCCTCTGTTGACACGACAACGTTTCCAGTAAAAACGCATCGTGTGTCTCTTAGAATAATATTTGATCCGGGGTCAGGGATCAGCTGGTGATTTTCTTAACCTCGGGTCATAATTGTACCGGTTGTGCCGCGTCGGAGCGAGCAGCAGCAGCAGGAGACATCTGGGGGTCAGCGAGATTCACTTTTCACATTCACATTTTATCCTCACATTTCCTGAGAAGAATCCCGATAAATAGTTACTATCAGCTCAGACTTTAGATAATTGCATTAAAAGACACATCTGTATTTGAAAGACTGGCTTGGTCGTAGTTATAACAGAAGTTAATTAAAATCATAAAATGTGCTTCAAAAGCCATTTATAGCAGACAATATATTATGACTCATCAAATATTTAAAGTTAAAGCTTCAAAGAAACGAGAGAAGTTATTGCTTTTGGATATTAATATGATAGAATCTGAGAGAGGAACATTTTTTTGGACGACAGGTGAACAGTTTTTCTTTGTTTTAATTGTCTCTGTTAAATAACCAGACCGGCGAGTGTCTGTGAGGTTTGTTCGTCTGATTCCAGAGAAGCGATTGGACTGTGAAGACTGAGGCTGTGATTGTTCTCGCAGCGGAGGAGAGTCGGAGTCTTTTTATGTGCCGCTCGCCTCCAGGCTGAGTGTAACAGAGACGGTTTGAAAAACTTCTCCCTCAGTGAAAGTGGTTTGATCTCCTCGCCGCCGCCGAGCGCCTTCACGTTGAATTTTTCCCCTCAGACGGGATGAGATGCTGCTGCTGCGCAAATCCCGTGGTCCGAATCAGTTCTTCCAACAACCTCCAGCCTGCCGACGCCTCGGTGGAAAGTCATGTTTCACAGTTTCCTCTCCTCACTTAGTTAAAATCAGCAGAGTGATGGAGCTGAAACGTCTGCTTGTCGTCGTTGGTGTTGTTGCTGCTCCAGACCGTCTCTCTGGCTGATTCCTCATTTGGTCTTGTCGCTCCGCAGAGTTCCGAGAGCCCCGCGTGATCGAGCTGTGGGAGGCCGCCAAGCGATCCAACCTGAGCCGAGACGAGCTGGACTCTCTGAAGGTGGCGCTCACACCGACACTTCTGCTCTCACCCGGCTCTTTCTGCACCGCTGCTGTTGTTTTATCGTCCCAACAACTCTTGGAAACTTTTTAATCAAGGGCTCTTTTGAGCCCGGCCATTCTAACTCTGCTGTTCTGCCGCTGAGTGGCCCTCGTGCCACGCAGAGGAGAGCACATCTCAGTCTAATCGCACTGTTTGTGGTGAATCTTTGAAGTATTTTGCGCTCCTAAAGCTCGTTGTGCTCCTTCCACCTTTTGTCCCTTCAGCAGGGAACAACTTCAATTTCAGTTGTCATTTTTTTTTCTCGCTCTGCAGCCCAAAGACGGGCTTTATCACAGGAAAACATTCAGCTTGACTTTCCTCTGTGACATTTCCTCTATAGATGCTTGAGATGCGCATCGGCTCTCCTGTGCAGCTGTGCATGTAATTAAAGGTGAGCTGAGTTGGTCGCTCTTCTCTCTTACATGCTAATTCAGGAGGAGCTGTGTCACTTCGAGACCAAAGTGGAGAAGCACAGCCACTACCAGGAGCAGCTGGAGCTGTCCCACCAGAAGCTGCAGCACGTGGAGAGTCTGGGCGACAAGGAGCACATCCGGAGGACGCAGGAGAAGTACGACAACCTGGCCGAGAAGACCAGGGACATGGGGTACAAGGTGAGGCCGAGCAGCTTCGGTTTGAGATCCGTTCATTTCACCGTCGTGCTCGGAGCCACTGAGGAAAAACGCTCTGACTCCATCTCCACAGCCTTCTCGTGTTTTGTTTATTGTTTTTTCTCAGCTCTGCCTGTTGCGCTTTTCGCCAACGATAGTTTTTCTTCATCACAGCAGCAGTTTTTCAGACATTCTGAGGTCTGCGTTCTGCTATATAGTTATATTTTTGGGTTCAAATTTTGCGCTGTAGCTTTACGTTTTCCAAGAACATCTTTCTTGCTGTGACAGTGAAATATTGTGATATTAGAGGTAAAATTGTCACACAGAGACATCTAGTGGTGCCAGATGGTATTATCAGTTTATATTTATATGTAATCAACAAAAAAACGTGTGACTTAATATTTTTTTTTATGGGACTAAACTTTTGTATTTGTTAGATTGTTTGTTGCATCAATGCTTTTCATTAATGATCCCGATAGCTTCTTTCTTTAGTTTGCTTTCTACATTTGTATTAAACATGCATTTGTGGGATGAGCTGTGGAGATGAGTATGTCCGTCACTCTGAAGAATCTGTCAAAAAAAAGCACAGTCAGTTTCTGATTTGCCCTGAAATAGTCACCAACTCGTCTCTTCCTGTGATTTCAGATGAAGAAACACATGCAGGATTTGGCCAACAAGATTTCTCGCCAGGGTCTCCAACACAACGAGCTCTGAGAGGGGAAGGTTCAGCGAGCTCACACACACACACACACCCCTTCATTCCCTTTTAGCTCCTGTAAAGAAATCCGTGTTTTTTACTGTTTTTTAGGTACAAATTGAATGAATGAAATTCATGTTGATTGTAAATACTATGCAGATGACATTTTGTTGTGAATCAGCTGTTGTGGTTGAAAGAAATGGATCAGTTTAGTGTGAAACTCTATAGTGACAAAATAAAACTATAGATTACAATGTTGTATTGCTTCTTTTCTTTGTCAAAATTAGTGGAATTGACTGTTTAAAATTTGGCCTTCCATTAAGTTCCTCTTGTTTGAAAATTTTAAGAACTTTCTTTTTTTTACCGATTTCCAATAGAAAACTGTCTTATTCCCGAACTCGTTTGTCTGATCAATACTCCGAGAGCGGGGAAGAGAAGCTCAGAAACATTAAACCAGCAATCTTTATTTCGATACAAGTGCCAACGATACAAACTGACGTTTAAAAAATATAGTTTCATATAATTCTGACCGTCTCAGCATAAATAAGTTAATATTTACATATATCGTAGAGGAAGAACGTTTCCGTGGGGAAATGACTTCTCCTCCTCTTCCTGATGGAAAACTGAAGCTATAAAAAAAAAAAAATACACTCACATCAAATGTTGGCCGATTTGTCCCGATGAGATCTAAAGAGGAGGCGAGAGATTGGAGCAGGCGGCGCTCATCACTTCCTGTCCGCTCGCACAGCCTCTCATTAAAGAGATGGATGTCGTTACGGGCCGGCTCGGGAACAGGCGCGTCTGAAATAACGTCGCCTTCAGTCAAGATTTGACTCTCAGACGCTTCTTACTGACGAAGCTTCGCACTTCACGCCTGATTGGAGTGGAAGCAGGTTGTGAAAGAATCATTTCAAACGGAGCGCACGAAAATACAGGTGCAGCCCGAAAAATGACACGGAACTCAATGGAGGTGAACTGATTTACACAGAAATGAGTTCTAAATATTAGAAGCATCTCATTTTACAAACTCTTAACACTTAGATACTGAATTTTTCAGTCTTGTGAGCTAAATTCATGATCTAAAATGGATTTTCGTAGTTTGAATTAAACTATTTTTGCATTGAGATGCACCTTTTATGCCCAGTCGGAATAAAGTAAATCAGAAATTCCCAACTTGTAATCTAAACAAATGATTAAAAAAAAACAAAAAAACAGCCCAAGCTGTTGTTTATCCGTCTCCCATCTGCAGCAGTGAGCTCTGTGCTTCTTCCTCCGTCTCTTAATTAAGGCCGTTTACACTCCAAGCAGTCGTCTTGAGAAAAAAGTAAAAAAGAAAACACACATTTTCCACAAACCTTAACAGATGTAAGTGCTATGAAGCCAAGTAAAGTAACATATCAGGGCTTAAAATGAGCAATATAAACACAATAATGTGAGAAAAACACTTAAACAAGACAAGATGGCAGCTGCATAAGAGACCTCCCAGACGTTTTTCTTTCTTTTTTCAAGTGGAATGGACTGTTTGTGGGAATTCACAGACACTGGCACCACTGTTTAAGTTCCACGATGGACTGTGGCTCCGTTTAAGCTGCTGTGTGAACGAGGCCTTGGTGTGAGATGGGTTTTTTTAAGTAGCTTATTGAAGATGGAGAGAATGAAAACTGTTACGAAGTGGCGTCACGTCGGGCGTCGCAGAGTCGCTCCCTCTCCCCTGAGCAAGCTCCGCCCCCACCGCCACCGCCGCAGGACTGTCGTGGTGGGCGAACCCGGTGGAGCCCTCTTCAGCCGGTGCTGGGAAACAAGGGAAAGGTCGTTTATATATGTGTATTTTTCCATCAGTAGTTCTTAAATAAATCGTTAATGCTTTTTTTAAAAGTCAGATTAAATCAGTAGAAACTGAAGTGTTTCTCTTCCTCTGGCTGCGTCATTTTAACAGGTCGAGTATGTGCGACTGTGCTGCATAAATAAACGTCTTCTCATCAAGACACTTGTTTTCTTTTCATTCATTCTCTGTTCTCAATGTGAATCATTATCAATAAACATTCTTTTTCCAGAGCCAATGTCGAAATTCAGAACAAAGGAACGACTTTCCGGTTGCAGAAGTTACAGTGTGTCCCGCTGGTGAAGCTGCAGTGTTTCTGCAGCCCAGCAGGTCTGATTTACCTCCCGCAGCGCTGCGTGACCTGGGCTCCTGCGGGTTGACCTCCGCGCACACCAGCTCTCCCCTCCTCGCCCGGAGGGGGCCGACGTTGACATAATTAGCGGCAGCGTCCGGCGGAGTGGACGCATCGAGAAGAGACGGGAAGAAACCTGAAGGGAAAAACCCAGGAGAAACTGTGAAACCAAAAACATAAATGTGATAATTCCCATCTTCAGAAACTGTTTTTTCATTTTTTTAATCTTACCGCAGGCTGACGGGGGTCCGAACACGCTCGGCTTGACAGGGGGAGGCGGAGGCAGTGGGGGGGGCGGGGGGCGGCAGAGATGGCGCTGACCTCTTCATCACACTGTCCTGCTTCCAGCAGACGTCCCCGCCCTCACTGTGCAGCTCTCTCACACACACAGCAGAGGCTGCGGGAGCATTTTTAACAGTTCAGATGAACACGTTCACAATAGGGTCTGTGTGGAAGCCTTCTCCCTGAACGTAACACCCAGATTATTATTATTTCAATGTAATCTACAGGACTTAATGCAATTTTATATATATATACGCAAACTCTTTTTCTAAAAAAAAAAAAAAAAAAAAATAGATTACTTAACTTTCATAAAATGTAAGTATTACACAAAGTTTAAGAAAAATTAATTAATGCTGAAGAATGTAGAATAAAGTCACCTTGTGTGTCAGCAGGAGTCGACAGGACTGAAGAGCTGTCAGCCTGAAAAATCAAAAGACAAACCACTCATTTTTTTTCATCTCTGGAATTTCATTAAAATGTGCTCTTTCTATTGCATCTCACACGAAAAGAGAAAAGCGTGTTTGAGTTCCCTGCCGTTTGATTAAAAACGATACCTTGCTGCATAACTGTCTCAGAATAGCAGCCTCTGTGGGCACAGGGATGAAGATAATAGGACACTGAGTTTCCACTCGTTCCTCATGACTCTCTGGAGTCTGCCGCTATAAATACACCAACATTTCTCAGTGGTATGTTGGTCCATACTGCAGCCAGGCACCACTGCAGAATATTCTTCATAATGTGCATATTAATTTAATACCAAGGACCTACACAAAGTAAATGATACACTTTAAACAGAAAACAAAAAAACAGCCCGTCCAATATTCACTTTCTTTAACCTCATCAGTCACTTGACAGTGATCTGACAAAGGATTCATCAACTCAAGGCCAATGAGAAGAACAATACGTAAACGGTAAAGGACCAAACAAACAAGTCCACGTTTCAGGACAGATTACTGAAGTGACATGATGAGTGTCAGGAAACACTTTCTTCACTCTGGGATCAGGCCATCTGCTCATGAAGCAAATATAAACAGTGGATGATTTTGAATTTTTGGCATATAAACAGTTATAAAGTTTAACTCCACGTACAGATACACGAAAACCTTTCTAAATGTAGGTACTGTGAAATTCCCCCGTCCCCTCAATGACCACCTGAATTGTGAAGAACTAATAATAATAGAAATAATTTATTAAATACTGTGAGACTAACTATTGGTGTGTAATATTTCACAAGAACGTTTTTTTATTATTATTATTATTATTATTATTATTATTGTTTTGACTGAATAAAGAGATTATGAGTGTTCTAGGGATCCAGTGTTAATAATCTGCACTCCTCGTTTCTGTCATGTGACTAGTGGATTGGTTGTGCATTGATAACTGTTTCCTCAAATGTCAACACAGTGTGTGAAATATGGAAGTACCAAGCAGCAGCATAGAGTATGGAGAGTATTTTCATCCAGCTTCAGTTCCACTTCATTTAGAATTTATACGCTCCTGCAGATTTGTTTTTCTGTGTCTGACATGGGCTTTCCATGGTAATTTACTGTCTGTTATCAGTCTTATAAATGTATTCTCATTTACATTTTTGATTTGTCAATCATTTATCAATCATTATCTGTGCTTCTGAATTGATCATGCAGTATTCATGAGTTCATTATGATTGTCGCTACTACAGAATATGTCAGTGTCATCTGCAAACAGTTTTAGCTATTGAGATATATTAAAGGTGCATTAAAGAGTTTTTCAACTTTAAAAATATTTATTTTCCACCATAAATATGTTACACATTTTTAATGATGGGTACAATGTGCCCTGACATATTCACTGTAAGTACCTCTAACAGCGCTAAATTGTCACTTGACAGTTGCAGTGCCGGTCCGGCACCAGCATTTTTTTGGGGAGAATTTGAAAGGAACGACATAATGCGCGCTCCGGCTGCCCTGATTGAGTTAAGTTTCCCTGGGGGCCACAACCAGAAATACCAAGTTTTCCAGACGCGTTCAGCCTCATTTTGACACACTGTTCTCTTTCTGTATCTTCTTCGACCCCTCGATACTCCATATTTCCATGTTTATTGACCAGAGCATTGAGTGAGTGATTGTGTTGAAATTGACTGTGTTGAAAGTGACTGTCTTGAAATTGATAAAAACATTCCAACTACAGTTCTTTTTTTTTTTTTAGCTCAAGTGCATCAGAGACTTCCTCTATTGTGTCAATTATTACCATGGAAGTTGTATTTGCTCTAAAAACCGTGCTGAACTTGATTAATCTAATGTTTGTCAAGAAAGTTTTCCATTCTGCAACTACAGACTTTTTTTCTAAGATTCTGCAGAGTTGTGGTAGCAGGGACATCGGTCTGTGGTTTGTGTAGCTGACTGTGTTTACTCTCATTTATGTATATTTGAATGACTTCATTTTATTTGGGAAATGGCCAGATATAAACAATAAAGCACATTGTTAGAGGTTTTGCAATGTTATTTATGACTTTCATGTCATGTGAATATGGTGACAGAAAAATTGATAGATATCATCAGTATATTCATTAAACAAAAAACACTATTCCAAAGTCATTTTTATCAGCTTCATTTTAAGTAATTAAGTAAAATTCATTTATATAGCAATTTTCCCAGATCAGCCGTCACAAAGTGTTTCACAGTGGATGTGAACGAGAGGTCACCTCTAGTTCTAAAGTGAGTCTGGGGGACTCTCAGCAGGTCCTGATCTGATGGCCTCAGGCTCCGGGCCGGGCTGTATGGCTTGATTAAGTCTCTGATATACATGAGAGCCTGGCCATGTAGGGGTCAGAAGATCAGCACCAGGACTTTAAACTGGACACGGAACCCAACCGGGAGCCAGTGGAGAGAGTTTAACTAGGGAGCTATAAATTGTGAAAAAGGTTCATTCATATGAGCTTCTACTGCAGTGGAGAATGAGCGTCGCTTCCGCTTTCTTAACCACAGAAAAGCTCATTTATGAGCCTGAAGTAGGCAGATAGGATCGTACCTGAAACAAGCATCTGCTCCTCGCTGACCGCCACTGCTCCGGTGTAATGTAGTTGTCTGAACCGAGACCGGCCTGAGTGGGGAGACGAGAGCAGTTATAATCAAGGAAGGTTAATTAGTTTTAACTGCGGCGGTGTGTCTGGCTGGCAGGAAACCCAGGCTTCTGAAGGTACGGCCGCCGACAAGACGGATGGAGGAAGGAGACAGAGAGGCTTGATTAGAGGGAGGGGAAGGGAAAGCGCTCGGTCAGGAGGTGGAAGAGTTAAAAAAAAAAAAAAAGGAGCTGAGAGGACGGAGCTGACATCTTCAAAGGTGCCAGACAGGAGACAAAAGGGCGGCTCCGGCAGACATGGGAGATTTCTGACAGCGTGTCCCAATTTACCGTTTCCTCCTCCGCAGCGGCTCGGGAAGGATCTTCCCAGCCTGCACTTCTCCTCCACTAATGCAGCGAATCATTACCAAACATGTAGCTGTTGAACTGCTGACACTTTAGGACGGATAAATAAAGAAGGGTCACCTGTGCCTCCAGCAGCAGGATTCTCCTCTCCCACAGTTTCTGTCGGTTTCATCACTACTCATTAACTTTGTCCGTCTCGTCGTGCCGTTTTCCCACTCTCCTTTGTCTCCACATACACACATACACACACTTACACAATCTGCCAGAACTCACGAGTCATGCTGTTTCCTCTCCTGCACAGACGATCATGTAGAAGCTATGAGGGAGAAACGCTTTTCACAAACCTTAAAAAAATTAATTACACACAATGTGGGGAAATCTCTTATGAGTGTTTTCAAGGTCTCGCTCAAAAAGAGTCGACGGAGATAACAATAATGGAGGCAGACAAGTTTGTGACGGACATCCACACCAATTACACCAGTTAGAAGTCAGTTTATTTGTTTTCTATGAGACCATATATTATGTATTCAGGCTATTTTTGAACAGCCATGACCACATACCTATTTCCACTCCTTATTGTTGCTTTTTCCAAAAGCAGCTGGTGTGTGTGCTCCGCGGTGTTAGCAGCAGATCCTCTAAGTCAGGGGTGTTAAACAATTAGTGGCATATTCGGGGCAGCGGTGGGAATGGGCTTGGGATCGGAAGCTGGCAGGTTCAAGTCCCACAGCTGACACATCGCCAGTGTGGCTCCTTGAGCAAGACCTTTGACCCCCGTCGGCTCCCCATGATGCCTTAATGTGGCTGCCCACTCCGTCCTAGAAAAAGGCTGGCTCAATACAGGAAGAAGAATTTCCCCTGGAAGGTTAACACGTGGTTAATTTAAACTATGTTTTCACAAAAATGAAACAATCAATTACCAACAAATATTGCAACAATCTGAACGTAAAGCCATTTTCACTGGTACTTTGATTCAGTGAAAATAAATGTCCAAAGAACTTCTTGCATCACTGTTGTGAGTTCTGCATTCAAAATTAAGCTTTAAGAAGAAATCAGTGTTTTCTTTGAATTTATTACCACTTGCTTGGTGGTTTGGAGCCTCTTACGGGCCAGTTTTGGCCCACAGGCCCTATTTTAGACCCCTCTGCTTTCAGCCCTGGGTTTTAGTTGTTGGGTGGGCCATAATGAGCCCAAATGTGTTAATGACTGTAGTCCATCACTTTAGAACCATTTCCGATTGATCCTGAAAGACCCCTAAAATAGCAGTACGAAGTTCTGCAGACAGCATGAACATCCAGTAGTGAGGATTTGGGCAATTTTCCCTGCTTCTAGCTTCAGTGTACATACTACCCAGTAACAAGTGGCATCATCAAGATATAAAGTCCTACTGAGTCTAATTGTGCAGCGGGAGGTCCAGTCACAGCACAGCGAGGAGGATCCAGGAATAATTAAACTTCTGTCTCATCTTAACTCGCCTCTGTGCGATTTCCAGGCCAAAGTCATTCATAGTCACTTAAATTAGCGATAAAAAGCACCCACGCACAGAAGAAGCAGCCCTCGAAAGAGCGAGTAACCCTCTCCTAAAAACAAATAAACTGGAAGAATAAAAAAAAAAGGTTTTCTACTTTTAAAGGTTTGTGGAGCAGTAGGAAGTGTTTACGTATGAAGCCAGAACTCGGTTTAATGAGAGGTGACTGTGTTTGAGCACCATCCCCTCTTCTTTTTCCTGCTTCTGAAGCAAACTCTGCTTGGCGTTTTGCAGTGTGTTCAACTCTCAAATGATCCTGTACGGCATCGAATATACTGTAAATCACAATTACAGAGGCAGCCGCCCCAGTGAGTCATTAATTCAATAGCAAGCAGTTGTGTGTGTGTGTGTGTGTGCGTGTGTGTGTGTGTGTGAAGAGAGGCCAGATAATTGCTGCTTGAAGTGCTGGTGCATCAGTGGCAAACACTGCAGAGCTGAATAACACAGAGGTGAAAGTTAAAACGAGAGGAAAACTGCATCAGGAAAAGTGGGACCTTATTATTATTCAGGCCGGCTGCACGACAGGATGACATGTTTGGCAGAATTACTAAAACACTCTGCAGGTTTGATCATTTTAATAGGTGGAGTTGGTAGAAACTTTGTAAGAGGAGACAAAACATGAGATATCATAAATTTTAAGGATTAGGATCCTCAGTGACTTCGATACTTTTGGCCTCTGATCCTTTCCAAAGGTACAACTTCAATTGACAATTTAACCAATTTAGCCTTTGGGGGCTCGAGCAGAACCAACACGACCATGAACAAAAGATATTTGAATGTTAAACTTTATACTTTTACTTCTATAAGTCGGTACTTCAAAGCATTCAGCCCCGATGGAGAGCAGCTGCTGCAGAGAGCTGAGCGTCTTTCAGCTTCTTCTAACCTTTGTGTTCAAGATGACGGGGTTAGTCGCTATCCTAAGATCAGGGAAAGCTTGAACAATGACAGGGAGGACGTGCAAACTCCAGTAAATAGTTCTTCTACATCGTTTTCAAAATGTTAGAGTGTAAATGGGAAACCTTTCTGAAACGTCATGTAAACGGGGCCTTAGTGGGACACGTCCTGCAGCTGACACCAGAATATTAGTAGTCAGTTGTCAGAATGTTCTCCCTGTGCAAGCACGGATTTTCCTCAGGTTCTCTGGTTTACTCCCAAAATCAATAAACATGTTCCATAAAACGTTGAATATTTCATTCCATGATTAGTGAACATGAATTTTGATTTTAGATTTTTTTTTTCCACTGTATTGTTGTGGCAGCAATTCCACACTGAAAAACTCAAACCGGCACCATCATCACCAGACCTTTCAAGTATTTTCTCATCAAAATGTCAAGTCAAGCCAGGACAGTTTGCACAGCAAGTGTGAAAAACACATGAGGGCCTTGTTGTAGGATGGCAGGGTGTCGCTGGAGCTGAACTCAAACATGCACTGATTGTTAGTGGCAGCAGGAGCCAGGCTGAAAATCCTCCGCCGCCACGTTACTCTTTCTCTCCGTGCCTGTTTGGACGAGGCAGAACTGATTCGCCTCTAAAGTCATGGAAGAGTTACATAAGATGTATTTGCATGAGAATGGCGGTGCCGCTGTGGGTTTGCAGACACATTATGGAGATGAGCGTCGGTGGGAGAAAACCCGGGAGTGACGAGGATGATGATTTGTAAACATCTGTTTTGATTTCGTTGGATTTAATGGAAAATGTAGCAGTAGGAAGTGGCGGACGGGGAAGAGGCCATGCTGAGCGTGACGCTGTGAATACCTGAGTGTGTGCGGGGAGCAGCAGGGCCGTGGGCGTGGAGCTCCCGTCGCTGTCAACAGAGGGCGCCCTCTCGCTGCCCCAGGAGAGCGAGCGCTGCATCGTGGCCAGACGCTTCAGACCGCCACCCGCCTCGGGTGTCTCTCTCTGGGCTGGCGATGGTGATGGCGATGGCGATGGCGATGGCGATGGCGGCGGCGGTGGCGACGCGGCGTGCAGCAGACTCCTGGGGGTGTCGTACCACAGCCGCAGCAGGCTGGGGATGCGGTACTCATCACTGTGCCTCCGGGCAGCCTGGGAGACGGATCTGGAGGAGCAGGAGGAGCAGGAGGAGCAGGAGGAGGAGACACGAGCAGAGATGCTCTCTGGACCGGGTGTGGGCTGAGGAGGAGGAGGAGGGGGAGGAGGCCCTGAGGGCACAGCGGGGAGGCTGGCCACAGAGCCAAACTCCTCCCCTCCCCCCTGGCTGGACGCGTCCAGACTCCCCGTGCAGGACGAGTAGCTCCCGGAGCACGAGGACTGACCGATCCCGATGCCGCTGTCCAGCGAGCTCTGCCTCCCGCTGTCATGGAGGCCGCGGGGGCGGGGCTGGGCGGAGGCCGGGCGCCCGGCGGAGCCGCCCATCACCGCGGCGAACAGCCGGTCGTCCGAGCCGGTCAGGGTCTTCAGCGAGGACGAGCTGGACGCCGTCTCGCCGGCCGGCGGCGGTCTGGACAGCGGCTCCATCCAAAACGGCCGGCTGCCGTAGCTGGTGTCCGACTGGCTGGAGGAGGAGCTGGAGATGCTGCTGCGGTCGTCCGCGGCAACAGATGTGCTGCAGCTGTATGTGGAGGCTGAAGAGGCGACGGGGTTATTAGACCGTAATGAAATGATTCATTAACCAATCAGACAGAAACTGCTGGAAACAGATCGTCTAATTATCATCAGATTCAAAAATGTTCATTTAGCTCTGGATAATATATACCAAAGACCCTGTGAAATCAGTCTTCAAAAACCAGCGCTCATTTGCTGAATCATCTGAAAGTTCCTGTGCATCATTAGCGGGAAACAAAAGTCTCTGCATGTCAGCAGAACCGAATCCTCACAATAATTATTGGAAACTTTTCTGCTGATTGGCTCCTTAAACAGTGGGACTGAGATCGATTAGCCCCCTCATTTCCTGAGCATTCAGATAATGTTTTATTAGCTATACTGCAGCCGCTCGCTGCCAGTCAAAGCTACGGAATGGTGGAACTGCAGCCGCTAACCCCGACCCTGCGGCTGGCAGTGCTGACCCCATCCAGACCGACGAGGCCTCATTTACCCCGAGACGCTGCCATCGACTCCACAAGCTTCCTTTCAACTTTGCTGCCATGAAAAGTTTCAGAAAGTTGCTGGCCTTGCATCCAAGATGCTGAACTGTGAGTGTATCTGTGTGTGTGTGTGTGTGTGTGTGTGTGTGTGTGTGTGTGTGTGTGTGTGCGCTGTGGAGCTGACAGATGAAAGTACCTGTGCTGCTGGCCAGGCTGCAGTGAGACAACATGCTGAGTCTTTTCTCCAGCTCCGACGTCTCCTGGCTGATTCGCTCCTCTGCCGAACAGCTGTCGGCGCTGGGATCTGCTGCTTACACACACACACACACACACACACACACAAAATCACACACACACACACACACACACACACAAAATCACACACACACACACAATCAGACATGCACAAACTCTAGGAAACCATAATACAATCCCCCTGGAAGGTTTTAGGTTTTAACAACTTCTGTAAATGATGGGAAAACATGAGATTTGAGCTTTAAACGTTGATATATCCACACCACGGTTAAGCAGTGCCTGGCACAGGCGAAGGAGAATTAGGTCAAAAGGTGATGAAAGATGAAGTGTGTATCAAATCACAGTATCAGATATTGTGTGACAACCAATACATGCTGCAAATAACTCATCACATCATAGGACAGAGGTAATGAATGAGAGTGTTTAACCTCTAACTGGAACAGAGTAGACCACAGAAATAGTCATTTCAGGCCATGAAATACTATAATAAGGCCACAAAATAGTCATTTGTCGTAGAGAAAATAGTACTTTGTGGCCACAACTTAAAGTTTCACTTTAGAAGTCATGTCTCTCTCTGTAGTTTTTGAAAATCACCATGACAAAAATAACATGAAAGAAAAAATAGAATTCAATGACAGGAAAAAATTCTCTGCTTTATAGAAAATTAAGAGACAACAAAAAAGAAAGAAAATGTAACAAATGGCAAATACAGAATATTTTAGTGTTGCTTTCATCGTCATTTTCTGGGCAGATTTGAAGCTTCTTCCTGACATGAAGTCTATTGAGTCATTCAGTCAATCATTCCTACGAATTCATGAAATATCAGATGCAAAGCCGAGAAGGTTGAGGTCAGGTAAGGTTATCTATGAAGAAGCCTCACAAACATGACGCGGCAAGTCTGCGTATGTCGGTGGGTGTGTTTGTGTGTGTGTCTGTCCAACTGTCTGCTAGACCGGTGTGTAAATGTAACATCTCCCTCAGGACGTTTAAGGCGCCTCGACGATCTACTGGAGCTTCAGTTTAGCGTCAAACCAGCCAATTACACACCCGATGCCTGCTGGATACACAAATCTGTGGAGCAGGAGTGTGTGTGTGTGTGTGTTGCAGTGGGTCAGGGTGTGTGTGAGTGCCGGTGTGAACAACCTAACCCGTGGATCCGTGCCTCTGGACGGCGGACAGCTAATGCTGAAGTTTCTTCACAACACTGTGAAGTATCGGCTAACATCTGCTAACGCAGCCGCTCGCTGCTAATTTTAGCGAGTTGGCAGCACTGAATGTCGTGAGGTTACCGAGGCCCTCTCACGACCGGGCCCCCCTCCCACACACACACAAACACACACATACACACATTGTTGATCCATTTTTCAAATGATCTACAGCTGCTTTTCCCTAAAATTACACAACACAGAAGCAGCGTAAGAAAACCCTGGATGTAAACAAGAGCAAAATGGACGTTGGATGAGGAGAGAAGCGGATTCAGCTCGTTCGTCAGACATGGAGGTTGAAGCAGGCAGCGAGCTTCCCTCAGAAATAATGAATGTAAACAGAAATGAGGAAAGCTCCGCAGGACTCCAGTGACTGCAGCGAGGCGATCAGCCAGCGCCGAGCGCCAACCTCTGGCTGGACTCTGGGTCCTCAGCAGTTTGAAACCTCAGCAGAAAGAACGTGTTCTCACAGATGAGCAGGACATAAATAATTCTGGAGGAAATGTATTGATCACTAGGTTGGAAATGATCGGGAGCAAATGTTTTCAGGATCTTTCAGATCACATCCCACTCTGTGAAAAATGCCAAGTGGAGGTTTTTATTATAAATTTAACCCTTCGTCTGCCAATATTACAGTTTTTACTTGACTTATTTCTTTGCGTTGCAGCAGTGGTCGGTTCAAATCCTGCAAATGAAGAATTTTGACACCATGTTAAAATAGTAACTTTCAATACTGTTCTATATAGATTATAAACTTTAATTACATTGGTGATATTGCATTAAACTCACTTCAAAATGTAATACTCAAGCAACAATGTAGTATTACATTAATATTACTGCATTTTTATGAATGAAATCTTTTGCTGTTTTGAGCAGATCTCTGATCAGTCATAGCAATAGCACAGTAAATCCAATATTCGCCTGTACAGATCCATGTAGATACTGTTTTTATGACTCGATCTCCTCCGCAGGCAGAAACCTCAGGGTCCTGACGTCTTCACATATTTACAACTGAACACACACTTCCTGAAACATGGACGGGTCGGGTGTGAAGCACGCAACGGCAGCAGAGGAGACACGTCTCTGTTTCTGTTTCTAACATATTCTCCAGCTGCCAGATCCTCGCCAGGCGTTCTGTTCTAACAGGAGCGAATGCCTGAGAAATTAGCGGTGTGCCACGAGAGCAGAGAGGTGACACACAAAGCCACGACCTTTCAATCTGCAGGGCGACCCCTTGGCGCCTCCAGCATGTGGCGTTTCCGTTAGCGCGCACCTCCACGCAAACGCTGAACACGAGCAATAAACAGGCAGTAAAGCTGAGAACGGGAGTCAGAGAGTCGCATGCCGACGGGCCTGATCGTTCAGAGCAGGAGGTCAGACCCGTAGATGAAAAATTAGAATTCATGTGTGCATTTCAACCGTTTTCTGAGATGCGTGCTGATGGTTACCTGGCAGGTTCGGCCGCAGGCCATGTGGCGCCCTGCTGGGCGTGATGCCCCGAACGATGCAGTCGAACAGGAAACTGATCTGCTCTCCCTCTGAACAGGACAGGAAGAAAACTCCAGCCCCTGGAGGACGGAAGCACATTAAACGGACCTTTTCACTAAGATACGCCAGAACCAGAACACATGTTCAAATTACGCAAAGCATTGGCATGTGATTTACTGAGAATACAGAGGCCAGTATTCAAATGAGGAATTGGTGTGTTTTAGACTAGAAATAGCAGAATGCAGCCGTAACAACCTGCAAATTTAAACATAAAAGTTTTTTTTGCTTGTGCAGATGATGAAAATGTCTGTATTTCCACAAAACTAAAAAAATGACGACTGAAAATTACAATAATCGCAACACAAAGCCAATTTTAATGAAACCTTCTGGTGTGAAATACAGTGAAATGGAGTCTCTTGGGGCCAGTTTTGGCCCACAGGCCTTACGTTTGACACCCCGATGTGTGGTTTTAATATAGACAAAGCTTTAGTAGATCAGAGCCACAGTGTGTTAAGTAAAAATGATAAATGACTCAAAGACGTGGTGGGATAAAACAGAAGCGTGAGCAGCATCGGCAGTTGTAAACCAAGCAGCGTGGAGCAGATGAAAGAGGGTTTGTTTGTGAGGTTTGGAGTAAAATCTCATTTTTGAGCAAGGCCAAACATTATTCATTGAGGTTCAGAAGGCTCCTGTACGAGCAAGGCTGCTCTTTGAGCCACAACCGAGCCTTTTCTTCCAAAGGTTACGTAAAAATCCCACTCTGCTAACAGGCCCACACAGAGGTAGGTGTGAGTGAAAACACAAGAAGAGCAGAAAAAGAAAGAAAGAAAAAAAAAAACCCATCATGAAACATCAAAGTCTGACATCAGGGAGGATTGGAAAAGACAAAGTGAGCTCTCACTCAGGGATTTGGCCAAAGTAGAGTTTATTGCATTTATCTGAGTTTTGGATCTTGGAAAAACAACGTGTTTACAGTATTTCTACAAAGTGGATTGATTTCTAGAAGTACTTCAACACGTCTACAAAGACGAGTTATTAATTAATGCAGCTACAACCTTCACATTTCACACATTTTCATAGAATATGCACACACAGCAATGAAAACAGCAGCAGAGACTAATTGAAATGAGCTGAATCACTGCAGAGCATCAAATGTAATGGATGCTTATGAGCTCAATTAGTTGTTCAACATTTCTCGGCTTCTTATTAAGACGCTCCGCGTTTAAACGAGGAGATAAAAAATCATGACGCATGCACTTTGTTGGTGTAACGGTTTAACGTTCTGCTGCAGTGTGGCAGCGGTATAACGAAGAGCTGACCGAAAACACACACACACACACACACACACACATTAGCCTAGTGTGAAAAGCAGCAGTTTTACAAGTATAAATAAAAAAACTGCAGCTGGGAGGTGACTTCTGTGTGGAAGTGTGACCGGAAATCTGTCCATCTGCTAGCAGGAGCAACGTCATCCTGCTCCTCGTCTGGCACTCTAACTTCCGCCACAACAAGTCAGATTTGAAGCTGATTTACTGTTGAAGTCCTCCTGCAGCTCATCTCCTCTCCTGCTGCAGTTTCCCTCCTCACAGCCCGATAAACGGAGACGGAGTTCCCCTCCTTCCTCTAAATCAAGGTGTGCTGACAGCGGTTTAACCACGCTGTAAAATGTGCTCATTCAACTCTCTCCTTCGTATAAAAACATCATCACCAACCTGAGGAAGCTTTTAATCTTCTCCAACGATTTCAGGGTATTTTTCGGGTAATATAATGGAACGTTATCGCAGCAATACCGGTAATCTGTTTTCATTTATAGAGAAGTGCAGATGAATTATGTTGTTGGAGGAAGTCAGGACTGGGAAAAAATTAATCAAAAAACATAAATACACAAGGAGAACATGCAAACTCCACACAGAAACCCTCGGAGGAAATGAAGCAGCTGAAGTTTCCAGAGCTCCAGACTGACGTGAAAACATGTGGCGGTCGTCTGCGAGGCTGTGAGAACTGAGATGGACCGTTGTGGTCTCTGGTCCTTGCATCACACAATGTGTTTAAAATATTAGGTTAAAACATTGGTTCGGCCCAGACTACGGTTAAAGTGATTATTTGATGCAAGTTACTGTCTCAGGATGAATTGACGTAATTAGGAAACTGATAAACGGATCATTTTTGACACGTGTGTAAAGTTCATAACATCAGAAAGAAGATATGAGAAAAATGGCGTGGTACAATAAAAACAAGATATGAAAGAAGTATTTTAAGTATTCAATAATAAAGGTACAGCAAAGAAACACTCTCCCAGGATCTTGTGTGTGCGTGGGACGGCTGCTGATCTTGACTGTTTACTCTCACTAACACGTGAATATAAGTCAACAGGTAACATCTGACTGTAAATCAGACCCAGTTTCAGAAGCTTCACAGGCGGAGAGGCTGTAGAGACAAGTGGACAGTCAGAGACGCTGAACCCTCTGGGGGCCGCTGAACCTCCGGATCACCTGACAAAGCACTTGCTAAAGTTGGATCGCGCTCTGAGAGAACCTGAAAAAGCAGGAGAATAACCTTGGGGCACCGCAGAGAGCTATAACGCTTCACAGAGCGCGAGTCCAACGTGCCAGCCGAGCACGTTCGCACGTGCATCGAAGAGGCATGTGTGTTTACGCCCGCCGAGGGACGAGGGCCTGCTGACACGGCACGTCAGCTTCCAGTCGCTTTTATCCAGATCACAGGCAGCAGTGGCCGTCCGAACCGTGCTGAGATCCTTTATTACCCCGTCTGTGTGTGTGTGTGTGCACTGAGAGACGGCGTGGGGGTGTGAGAGTGTGTGTGCCACGGACACGTGTCGACCCGATAAGCCAGGAAATACCCGTCCAGCTAAGACGTGGGCTCGGCGCCAAGCATCATCGATTACAGGACACGCTGGCCTCATTATCACAGCTCGGGCAGTAATGTCGCTCTGTAGCACACGCACACGCACACACACACACACACACACGTTCAGGAAGGTCTCAGCTCGAGCGATTGCCGACCGCCGTCCCGGAGGAGCAGTGGGTGAATCGGCTGGCCGCGGCGCCTGTTTTCAGCTCCGCAGCCGCAGATCTTATCATCCGAGGCGCAGCTGAACGCCCAGACGCAGCTGCAGCAGGAAGAAAGCCCCGGGTTCAGCAGCTTCGCCCCACAGAGAGGCACGAGCAGAAAGAGAAAGAGAAAGGCCTCTGGGGAAATCAGCAGCCGACAGGGTGAAAGGAGGGATTCTAGATTAAAAAAAGCACAAAGTGATAAAGAACTATGAAGCTTTAGTGGCGCAACTATTCAACATTTGCACGGAGGATGGTGCTGACTGAGACGACATGGTGGGAAAAGGAAAAGCAGTGAGAAACTATACGATTTCCTCTGCTTATAGTTAATCAGACTGATGGCTTTAGTGCAGTTAAAGATATTCACTGTTATGAGGAAACCTTTAAGCACAGGCAATAAAAAGAGCCTGCTGCAGGATGGATAGCTTTAATTGTAAATGATGGAGTGGTTATTGTGTCGAGTTTGCATGTTCTTATCAATCATTTGTCCTGGTGGGTGGAGCTTAGGGGGTCTTTTTGAGGGTTTTCTTTTAATTTTCATCAATGCAATTGATAAAACCTTGTTCTCCTTTCACGTGTTCATTCATTCATACACATACTGTGCATATACATCAAACTCAACTTCATTCTTATAACTTTTTTGTGCTTAACAGCAAGAATGAAACTATTATATTGATAATGGGCTTGGTGATGAGCAGAAGTCAGATGATAGACCTGTAAAAGTGAGTTTTAATGGAGCTTTTTGACAGAAAGTACTGAATCTTCCAGACTTGACTCGACACTCAGGTTGTTTGAGGAGCTTTAACCATCAGCAATAACACAGATCATGACTCAGCTTTATATAAAGCACTGCAAATTCCACTAAAAACTTTCATTTTCTTTTACTTTCCAGAGACTCCTGGCATTGACGTGCATTGATCACTCTGTCTGCAGCTTAAATATAGATAACTTTACCTCTGAGTCTGAACTGTGAG
Source organism: Salarias fasciatus (assembly GCF_902148845.1). Lineage (NCBI taxonomy): Eukaryota > Metazoa > Chordata > Actinopteri > Blenniiformes > Blenniidae > Salarias > Salarias fasciatus. The sequence goes on along the minus strand of NC_043750.1, from coordinate 37,405,966 downwards.
GTTTGTAAACTTTACCACTTGCTGAATTCCACCTGTGTCGCTGTACAGGTGGAATTCAACACATTCAACAGTTTTCGAGCTATGCACAGATTTATAAATATGAAAATCTACATGCGTCTGTCAGCGCTCGTTAAAATCCTGCCTGCGCTGCGACGTGTCACATGTCTGCACTGAATACAGAGAAGCATGTCGAAATGTAAACTAACACTGGGTTCTACCTGGCACCCACACAAGGAATGTCACTTTCTCTCATTCTGAGTGTTTCTCCCTCCCCACTAAAAGGGCCTCTCTCCTCCTGCCCCCGAGGCTGCTGGGTAACATGCAGATGAGGTGGATCGGGGGGCTGCGATTGGCCGGGGAGCAGCAGAGTGTCCACGACAAAGTCAGCCTGGTATTTATAGCTGAGTCTCATCAGATCACTGAAACCAGAGCTGCTGGACCGCATGGTTATTCCTGTACACACTCACACACTGCAAAAGTACACACACACACACACACACACACAAAAAACTTCTGTTTTCTGAACGAGAGGATGAGGAGAACGTTTCCAGAACGTTGTGGAAAAGTGGGACACGTTTCGCCGACCCAGCAGCGGTCTGAGTTCAGCTTCAACACAAAGAAAACACAATCCGAGGAGACACTTTACTGGTTATCTCTCTCTCTCTCTCTCTCTGACACACACACACACACTCCTCATCCAAAAACATAAAGCTGCCTCTCATTCTTTGCATTCATCCCTCCATCAGCTGGACATTCAGATGATACCTGAACCTTGGCAACCCCACACACACACACACACACACACACACACACACACAGTCTTGTATTTCTATCCTTGTGGGGACCATCCATTGACTCCCATTCATGTCTAGCCCCTAACCCTGACCCTTACCCTAACCCTAACCCACCCACAACAAAGCCTAACCCTAAAGAAATGTTTTTGCACTTTTACTTTTTTCAGTAACAACAACATGGTCAAGAAAACACTGTTTCTCCTACTTAGGACCGGAAAAAGGTCCCCACAAGGCACGTCGTTCCACGTTTTGCTATCCTTGTGGGGACATTTGGCCCCAACAAGGATAGAAATACGAGAACACACACACACACACACACACACACACACACACACACACGCTTCATCCACACATCCACAGAGAGCGCTGTCTAACAGGGATCATGTGACTCTATAAACAACTACAGAAAATCACTGGAGTCCAGTCGGAGGCCCGTCTGTGTGGAGTTTGCATGTTCCCCATGTGCATCTGTGGATTACCTGTTTGAATAAGTGTGTGTTTATCAGCTTGGCCTTACATCACCACAAAGCTGTCTTTAAAAAAAATTCGATAGAAATGGTTTCATTTTTCAAACCAGACTGCAAAAAATCTGAGCGTTTTCACTGATCTGTTTGATTCGATACACCTGCAGCCCTGCAAGCGATAGTGAAAAATGAATTCAATCATTTCAATAGGTGAAAAAACTACTTTTGGTAATACAGTGCATGAAACCCTTAGACTGGTCAAAATAGAAATCATTCAAAGTAATCAAAATGGCTTCAACTTCTCAGCTGGAACTGAAGAATTTTGCTGCAGATCATGAGATATGATCAGTTTGGATCTCCTTCTTTACTCTTCTCATCTTTCCTCAATTTCCTCTGTTGTTTTTATTGATTTTCCCACAAAGTCTGATTGTGTTGCTATTAATCTGGAATTGGTTTGATCACTTAATGCCCCTTCATGTCCAACTCCAAACGCTGTCCCATTTCATTTTTACACTTAAGCGGAAAGCAATTCAGCGTTCATTATTCTGACTCAGCGTCTGATGGAGTGAAATATAGAGCTATAAACACAAAGGAGAAACTTTAGAGGTCTGTAAAATGTGAAAGTCACAAGCGCCGAGCGTCGAGCAAACAAATTCCAGAGAGTTTCACTGGGTTTCCGGCGTCGGTTACTTTCGCTCTGAACATCTGTCTCTGCCGGTTGAACGCTCTCTCATGGATTCTGCGACCTTCGTCTCGTGTCCTCCGGCCGGCGTCGTTTCACTGAGACAGTTTGGCGTCTTCTCCACAACATCCCCGGGCCGTCTCCAGAGGACGAGCTAGAGCCAGACCATACTCTCTGTGGTCAGTCAGAGTTCCACCTTCCAGAGTTCCAGCTTGAGCCTTCGAGAAGGGAGTTTCCAGGGAGCTCTTGGGGTGATTTTGGTCGGCTGGTCACTCCTGGAGAGGCTCACCACTGTTCCATGTTTTCTCCATTAGTGGATTATGGTTCAGAGACCCAAAGCTTTAGAAATGGCCTTATGACCTTTTCCACACTGAAGGATCATTTGTTCTTTATCTCTCTGGATCTCGGCATGACGTCCAGCATTGGAGGATCTTCTGGTCTCCTCTTCGTCAGCAGGTTTCAGTTCTTTCTTGACTGAGAGCTGCTGTGGCAGTGATCAGGGTGTGGCTGGAGAAACTCAACTCAGCTGTGATAAACCACAGTTACGTTTTAACAATTCCAAAGTGTCCCTTTTATTGAGTTAACTGTCTACATTGAATCGAGTATCTTTTCACAAATCTTGACAAAATGAAAGGAGATAGGTTACATTTTCAACATCAAGCTGTTTTTACTGGTGAAATAAAACAGCAAAATGTCAAAACAAACAAAAAAAATCCTATTTCATTGCATCTGAAAATCAAAAAAGTAATAAAAGTGCCATGAACTTCTGTTTTGTTTGGCAAACAAAGAAGAGAGAGATGTGTATTTGGTTCCAGCACTGTTTAGTGTACTGACCTAATCAGCCAGTGTGGCTGGCTGGTGCTTCAAGTGATTTTCATCTGTTCTCATTTGTCACAGAAATAAAACAATTTGGTATCTTCTGATTTGTTACAATATGTTACTGTATGTGATATTATGATGTGTAATGTGATGATATGCTTTAGGTGAAGTTACAATTTGTGATGATACAATGTTACAATATGGTACGGGGAATTTCGTTGATGCCATGTTTCAATTTTTTATTTGATATATATTCAGAATGAAATAGTATGAAAATATGAACTAAAATGAGAGAGTTGTCCTGATCTTGACAGTCTACAGTGTTGACTTTCTGCACCCTGACCCCCCCCACCCCCCCACCCCCCCGTGACTCACAGTATCCGCAGCGACTTCCGCCCTCGAACACGAAGCCGTTGGGGACGGCGCCGTACCGCCTCAACGCCGACAGCTTCCAGTGGCCGATGACGAACGGCGGCACGCCGCGGCTGAGCGCCAGCAGGTTGTTGCACAGGTGGAGGGAGGCGGAGCCGTTCTGCAGCGTCGTGCCGGGCTCCACGGTGACGCCGAACCTGTGGACTGAAGCAGAGAGACGGTGAGGAGCGCCGGCGGCGAGTCCCGAAGACTCAAGGCTCATTAATCCTACGGAAGATCAATCATGGTAGAAATGAAGTGGAGCGCTGGAGCGCACACACACACACACACAGCTGCAGTAACACAAGTATAAAACGATGGCTGCAGTTAATGATGATTAAGCAGTTCTTTAAGCTCTGCTGCCTGTAATTTGCCATCGCTCACTTCATGCAGATGGCATTTATTCAGTGCCAAGGTCTGCTTCTCCTTCTCTCAGACTAAACTCTGAACATCAGCTCCAATACACACACCTCGCCACAGAATGATAAGAACCGCTGGAAAGTTCTCTGCACTTCAGAAAAGATGACATACAAATTGCAGCATAAAGAAACAAAGAATATATTTTTGGTCTTAAATCTCAGACTTGGAGCATTACCTGACTCAAGGCTGCACATGATCGGCATGTGAAGAGTCAAGGAGAACTTATGAATCAAATTCATTACAGCGATTCTGAATGCGGAAGCTTCATTTTTCAGTGCACACATTTCACTCTCACATCACCGAAAAGCTACAACTTCAATCATCATTCTCAGACAAAACCATCAAAATACTAAAACTCGACTGATGCAGAGCGACAACAGTGGAAACACGGAACTTCTTCATGAACAGAACTGAGTAGAGATTAAGGCTTCCCATAGTTTTTGATGTGGAAAATCAATTAGTGTGTACGGAAGTCTCAGTACATTTGAACTAAAAACAAAGGCAATTTCTTGACTTTTATTTCAGTTAAGTTTAACAGAGTTAAGTAGATTACTTGATATTTCATGCCAAGTTTGATTAGGTTGTTATCTACTCAGAATAAATGCGACAAAAGTCTGGTTTATAGAGAAGATTACTGACTTTAAAGTTGTTCAAAAGACACAAATCCTCACACAGATAAGAAGTCACATAGGGTCAGTGATGAAAGTAGATCCACTGAAGGTCGACTAGAATGTCAAAGCAAAGGTTACAGGGATCAGCCTCCCTGGAAAGTGTTTACTTGGCCGTCCTAAGTTGTCTTTTTGTTTTCTCCATTTATAAATCTGAGAGTCTGAAGGGAAAGCGGAGCGGATCAGAACCGTCTGGGATGATTCGTTGATGTTGGTATTCTGTTTTAAACTTTCTTTATCTTCACTCTGGATCATCAGCAGGTTCCGGGTTCAACCACCAAACAGGAAGCAGGAGCTCCTGAATCCTTTTCAGGTGAAGCTAATGGAACGTACCAAATGTGGCAGAGATTATACAGGACAAAAATTAAGACAATCTCTTTCATTTTGCTGGATTTCTGTCATTTTAGGACTTTGGTGAAGTTGTATGAGGAGCTGTTGAGGGTGAATTTGCAGCCCCTCAAAGTATTCATTCTGTGAATGGTTTGGCCCCGTAGGAGGGGCGGCAGGGCCACAAGGCCAGCAAATACAGAGGATTAGTTGTTTGTAGCAAATTTTAAGATTTTTTTTATTTTTTATTTTTTATTTTTTTTTAAACTTTTCTTCTAAAGTATTGAAATTTCTTTAGACATACACGTGGAGGCTCGATGGAGCGTGTCTCCCATCGCAGGAAGAAACTACAGAAATGGAACATTCACCTTCAGGATGCGTCAATATCCCTGTGAGCGTCCACCGACATAAAGGAAGTGCTGAATCTCCACAAACACTCCGCACAATGTTCTTATGTAACCCAAACAGTGCCTCCAGGTGCAAAATGAATACTTAGAGATACAGAAAGGTGAAATGAGGAGATGTTTCTTCCAAAGTTTTACAGCAGCGTCTCAGAGAAAACTTACAGGCGTGAAATAGACTCTCTGTGCAGTGAAACAGCAGAAGGAAAGAAAAGCGTGAACGACGACGTCAAGGTAGAAACAGTATGATATACTGAAGAGGAGACAACAAAACAGAAAAACTATTCGACAATACGCTGCAGATGGGATTTCAAACCGAAGAGTTGAAAAGAGGAGAGGTCGAGACGCAAACTCTGAATGAAGGAGCGAGAGGAGCTCCTGATGGCGTCTGGAGCCCAGAAACAGGCCTGGATGTGAGACTGAGGGAGAACTGACAGAGCCGTCTGCCGCGGCACAAAAAAAAAAAAAAAAAAGAAACTTATTTCAATTTGCAACTGATTTGAATAAATCCGACTGCAGTAATATAAGCAGGGCTTTCAAATCCCGGATAATTGAAGGAACATTTCATTTCAATAAGGCCAGCGTGAAAAGAATGTCTGATTAGATGGAGAACAGTTTTCCAGAAGATTCAAGGTTAAAATTTTACACCCAATATCATTTCTAACGGAGTCAGAAACACGAGGAGCCAAAGAGCGATACACACCAAAACAGAGACGAGCACACACATTTGATCTGACTTCTTCTACACCTGGTTCTTCCTGAACAGATTCCCAAAGAGCCTCTATGAAACACAACCAAGCAATTTCAAGTGAAATCAGGAAAGTTCCAAAACTTTCAGGTCTGTCCACTAGGACCAGCTTGTAGTTCAACATCTTGCTCAAAGACACTTCAACATATGGACACAGGGAGCAAAAACACAGCCTTCAGGTTAAGAGACGACCGCTCTGCCAACCGATCCAGTGTAGGTGATACTCTGTTGGGACATCAGTCAAACAATGGACATCAATTTAAAATCATTGCCATGTGAGCAAAAGATGTTTTCTTAAACAAAAACGTAAAAATGGTGTATTTTCCCTTGAAACCTTTTTTGTGTAAGCAAGGTCTGCGTCTATTATCCTGAAAAGTGTATCTTTGGATATCAGGTGACACCCAAACAACCACAGAGCGAACATGCAGCCTCCAAGCAGAGGGAACCTGGCAACAAATTCAGTGGCAGCCTTTCAAATAGAAAACAAAATGGAAATGAAACTTTAAAAAGTGATATAATTATACAATACAGGTGTTTTGGGATGCAGTAAATCAATTTGCACCTTCAGTGGATCAGATCAGAGAGACAATCACCTCCACACCATCAACTAATTAACCCATCAGTCACATCTGTGGATTTCAGCCGGACGTTGGAGAAAAAAAAACACACACTCAGATGAAGAACATGCAAACTCCACTCAAAAAGACTGAGAACCTGGAATCAAACCGGGGTCTCCTCACCGTGAGGAGCGACCACAAGAAAGCAACCTTTCAGCATGAGAGGAATTCGGCGTGGTTCAGTCTGCGGAGCGGCGAGGGTGACACAGCAGACGGAGACGGAGCTGGATCGTGTCTGTCTGAGAAAGCCCCAGTGTAATTTATCTGCTCGCCTCTCGCCGGTGACCCCAATGTTTTCCTCTTAACCTGCTGAAATGACGGTGGCGCCCAACAGTCTGCTGCACATTTCAGCAGTCGCAGCACTTTGTGCTGAGACGTCGCTCAACAGACAACTTTCAGGCTTCAATACTTCTTCAAAATGTGAAAAAAAATCAACGTACCGAGAAGGTTTTCAAGCGAGAGTCGACACAAACATGAAGACAATCCATCATCTCGGAGGAGAAAAGCTGCTCCTCTTCATTGAATTTTGTTTTTCAATCAGGTGAATACATGAAACTTCAATCTCAGTTCCGTTATTCACACATGCACAGCGTTATCGACAAACCTAGTCTGGATTTAAAATGAAAATCCACCTTGATTTAAGTCCTGTTTTCCCAGGAAATGTCAAAAGAGCTCAAGAAATATTTGATGTCCTTTAAAGACCAGTAAACCTTCTGTCAATCGAATTGATTAAACCAGAGATAGCCAGACGTTTTATTCCTTCAAGCTGAAAGGATTTCCTTAAAGGGCAACTCCGGTTTTTTGACACCTGGACCTTATTTCTAGGTGTGTGCATGCTCATATACTCACTCAGACAAAAATCGTGCAGCTCGGAGTCCTCCAGAAGTTATTTAGATCCAACCGATTTAGCCGCACTTAGCGAGGGCCACAGCAATGGAGCTTTAGCGCGGGACATAATCTCTGCAAAATCGCTCATTTCGGCTATATTTCTTCATCCATCGCCAGTGTTATCATAAAGTCAGCTTGTCTACCGTCTTCAGGTGGGTCAGCTGACAGTTTTCGCTAACTTAGCCACGATTAGCTCGGATGGGAACGTTGGAGCTCCTCTCCCCAGCAGAGAGGCACTCTGAGGCGGCCTCAGCTGTCACGGCGCCCGGGCGTCTGACTTCCAGGGGCCGAGTTGGGGCCGATTGGGTAAACGGCCCGTAGCTGCTCCACGGAGGCGACGGGAGAGCTCCAGCAGTCGCGGCCTGCTTCACGCGCCTCCGTGGTTATCTGACGGGTCCCCGCGCGCTCCGCGGCCGGCACAGAGCGCGTCTCCGCCCGGGAGCGGAGATCCGGAGCTGCCGCGCCGCGGCTTGCTCCACGGAGGCGCATGAAGCAGGCCGCAGCTTCCAGGGGCCGAGTTGGGGCCGACTGGGTAAACGGCCCGGAGCTGCTCCATGGAGGCTGACGGGAGAGCTCCGGATCTCTGCTCCCGGGCGGAGACGCGCTCCGTGCCGGCCGCGGAGCGCGCGGGGAACCGCCGCATAACCATGGAGGCGGAGAGGAGCTCCGCGACGTTCCCATCCGAGCTAATTGTGGCTAAGTTAGCACGGTGTCAGAGAAGAGCGAAGTGCAGCAGATCCCATCAGAGCAGAGCAGAGCAGAGCTTTGAGCATCCAACCCCGGGGCGCTCCTGGAAGTCTCTCCTCACCGAGAGTCTCTGGAGGTCTCCAAGCCGGGCAAGGAGCGCTGTGCGCGGGCCGCGGGGCGGCTGACGGGAGAGGCTCCAGCATCCGAGCTAATTGTGGCTAAGTTAGCGAAAACTGTCAGCTGACTCACCTGAAGACGGTAGACGAGCTGACTTTATGATAACACTGGCGATGGATGAAGAAATATAGTCGAAATGAGCGATTTTGCAGAGATTATGTCCCGCACTAAAGCTCCATTGCCGTGGCCCCCAATAAGTGCGGCTAAATCGGTTGGATCTAAATAACTTCTGGAGGACTCCGAGCTGCACGATGTTTGTCTGAGTGAGTATATGAGCATGCACACACCTGTAAATAAGGTCCAGGTGTCAAAAAAACGGAGTTGCCCTTTAATAAGTCTAAATTAAAGAAGAGTTTTTACATGTTTAGAGATGTTTCACCACAAATCCACAACTGATCTTCCTGATCCTGGTGAACTGTGCTTTAGTGACCTTTGGTGACGGTGACCTCCACTGACCTTCTCCCAGGCTGTAGCGGACGCGGGCGTCCCAGGCCAGCAGGGCGTCCCGGCTGCTAAAGCCCAGGACCAGCGTGTGCACCAGGCAGAGGATGGACAGGGTGTAGGAGACTCCATCGAACCCGGGGCCCGGCTCCACGCCACAGATTCCCTGGAGGAGCGGCGGACATGTCCGTTAAACACACATTCCAGGCGGAGCTGCTCCTGCCGTCACAATGCGAACAGCAGGCCGATCGCGCTCTGCTCAGGCCGCGACCGACTGAGGTCAGGTCCGGTCTGACGTCAGGCGTGGATACTTTTCCAGCCATGAGGCCACAAACTGAAACACGAGAGCGAAGTGAAAACAGTGTCAGGTGTCGGAGTGGACTCCGGACTCAGACCTGCTGACCCCACAGCTGATCTCCACCACGCTCTCAGCAGCTTACGGAGTCCTGATGGTATAAAACATTTATTTTTTTAACATCTATTTCTCACTTCATTAGAAAGTATAAACTACAAGATTTCAGATTTGAATAAACGGTTAAAAATATCTTGAAAAGCGTGGATCATCACAGTCAGTAAGTCCACTTTATTTGGTGAATTTAGAGATTTCAAAAAGATGGAAACACAAAAACCTTTTCTATAAGCATAAAGCAAGCTGAGTGTGTCAAGATGATTGATTGTAAGGACAAGAGGGCAGAGAGATTTACCGCACACTGATTTACAATGGTTCATATTGAGAATAATTGAAAATAATGTAGTTTTTATCAAACTAACAGCACTAAAAAAGTAAAGTAACATCTTAATTGTTCCAAATGGGTTAATGGCCACTCAGCAGGACATTGTGGTGCTCTAATAAGAAACAACTCATTCAACTCATGATCAGGTCTTTTCTGTCCAAATTTATCCCTCTGTTGTCTTTTTAATCAAAGTACCAACCGTACTCAGTTATTCATCAGTAACACAAAGAATAATGGATTATGGAGGGACTGTTGACTGTGATAAAACTGCAGGAGAATAACTCATCGCTCTCATGAGGTCTGTTGATCAATCAGTTACGAATGTTTCTCTGCAAACAAACAAGTGAAGTTGGAATTGGGAAGTTTCAGACACAGCTCAGAAGTTTGAATTCACATCTAAGAAATCCTATTTCCTTGTGATTTAAAAATAAAACTCATTGCTGTACAACTGAAATTGTCCTAAAAAGACATCGGCAATTGATTATTCATAAATGAAACAAATTACCATGAAGGCTGATTTAACAGTTTGTCAGCTGTCTGTCATCTGCTGTATCAGTGCCTTGGTTTGCAACCTTTTTTACAAAGCAAGTTATTTTTTAAATTCTCCTCATGAAGTGTATCTCTGCTGGAGCTCAGAAAAGATTTTCTGTATCACAATAAACTGTTCTTTCCAATATATTGATGAAATTAAAGAGATTGCTTTCTGTCAGCCTTGAATGAAATCAAAATTGCTTTTGGTGGAAGATAACTTCATTTTAACTTAAACTATTCAAAAAAATTCTATAATTAGACAAATCATCTGTGATTTGAAGATCAGAGGCCCTCTGAAGGTCAATGTGTAACAAAATGAGGCAAAATAAAAGTGACTGATTATTTAAAGTTATAGGTTTCAGACCACTGTGGTTATTGTCAAGTGGTAAACTACCAACTGTGAAATGGGACTTTCCCAACTTTTTCACAAGTTTAATACTAAATGTACTCAAACAAGTGACTTGAGCTGAACTGAATGAGCAAAAGTCAACAGTAACACCATAATGAAACATCCTTTACTTCAACACTATTCACCCTTTTAATGACTATCTTTAAAATAAACTATATTAAAGCGCTGCTTCTCAGAGGTTTAGAGTTGGTGACAGCAGCAGCAGGACTGAACCAACAAGGAGCTGAACGTACCTCCAGCGTCACATTCAGCCTCTCCTTGTGGCTGCCGCCTTTCTCCTTCACTTTCTTCTTCTCCTTGTACACCAGCAGAGACAGGCAATCTGAGGTGAACACACACACGCACACACAGAGGCAGCTACACTTTACAGAGCAGCAGACATAAAAAGTAAATGTTGTCTTTAATAACTGAATAACAAAAGTGCCACTTTGTGTGATCCCTGGCTGCGGGCCTGTCTGTCTGTGGAGCCACAGCTGTCATAGCAAAGCCTGAAACAATGAAGTGATCCACTGGCACAGCTGATGATGAAGACACACACACACACACACACACACACACACACACACACACACACACACACACACACACACACACACACACACAGGGCAGAGTTGCCTGACATTATTCTCGCCACTCTTGCCAGTTTCTTCAAGGACACAGCAGCAGCCCTCCAGGCCATATGTTTTTGTATGCTGACAGGCTCAGTATCTCTCCTCGCAGCATCTCAAGTGAAGCACTCCTTCAGACACGCGCCTCTCCCCCTGCCAAGCTGTCCACACGAACCTCTGCCGGACTGAGACAAAGTCAAGGTTTATGCGCTTCTGGATGGAAAGCTTTCGGATAATTAACCTCGTATTTGAAGGCAATTTCCTTCCCAGACTGTTGATTTGAAAGGGTGCAAACAGGGGTGATCTCCTGTCTGCACCGTTTAGTGTCAGCTCTGGGATCAGCGTAATGAAATTTCTCTGGATCGATTTGGAACATCCAAGCGCGCAGACGCACATGTTGCGTTATGGCGCACAGCCAAGACACAAATTGGCACAATTTAATTGGTTAAACGGCAGGAAATCAGCAGGTATTAGAAATGGCAGGTGTGTTTAAATAAGCTGACAGTTGCGTCCATTGTGAAAATGAGCAGAAAACTCTGATCCAACAAGTTACCTGCGACTGGAGAAGGTTTCCGCAGTACGACCCAGCGCGTCTTCCACTGTGGGGCAAGTTCGCAAAACAAAAAAAAGAAACAACAAATCAACAAATATATCCCAGGAAGGTCGGTCTGGAACATGTTGAAGCGCGTTTTGAAAACTTCAAATGAGCAAGAAAAGTTGGTTTATTGACCTTTTTCCCATCTCTAAACTTGACTTGTCCCTCCGCGACAACTGTATCCGTCATCTTCTGTCATGGTTCCGAGCAGCTGTGTGTGTGTGTGTGTGTGTGTGTGTGTGTGTGTGTGTGTGTGTGTGTGTGTGTGTGTGTTGAAAATAGCCTTGCAGCGGGCCCAGCCTCTCTCTCTCTCTCTCCAGTTGTCGTCGCGCGTCAGGCTCGCTGTTTAAAAAGCCGCTAATTCGATTAAAAGGCGCATTACTGACGCACCTTCCACTTAACTGCGGGAACTCCGTCTCCCGCCCGGGTGTTAAAGTGGGATTCATGCCGCCTTTACTGCTGATCTGTGGGGCTGCAGCTCCGCCTGACTTTAATCTGGCGGAGCTGGCTCAAGAATAACTCCAATTAGGACGCGAGATGAGTAAATTCCTTTGGAAATCCGCTACAACTGCTGAAATAAACGATTACAAAGAAGGACAGCCGTAGATGTAACAGCAAAACTGTTTCCAAATACACTTCATTACATTGAAAGATTATTTAGATAATTAACAATAAATGCTGATTCCTTTTCTTTAAACAAAATTATACCATTCCTTCGACAGGCTTTACATGGTGTAAATTTTACTTATGTAAAAGAGAAATTACATTCCTAAATTTTTTTTTACTTTGAGAAAATAAGGAAGTGAAATACTGACCTCAGTATTTCATTTCACAGAGGCCAATTTTTGAACCCTTTTTTTAAAAATATTTCTGGAGTGAATCAAGAACTCATGAAAACATGATCTTACCTTGAATTACGGATCATCTGCAGGTTCATGACTCCAGCCTGAGCAGTAAGGGGTTAAAGGTCTTGTTCAGAGGCGGAGTGGGTCTCAGTACAGAGGGGGCGGAGCATTCTCCACGGGCCCTTATGATAGTAATTTTACCATTCAAACAATCCCTCACCCTACCATCAAACAACACACTAATGCTCACTTTTATTGAGCCAAGCAAACCTATATGCCTCAGAAAGCAGAATAAAGTCACAAACCAGTTCACAAACTTGTACTGAAGAACAAATACACATACGCACGCACACACGCACACACCCACCCACACACACACACACACACACACACACACACACACACACACACACAAATGCAGCCTGATGACAGCTGTCAATCTCAGAGCGTCCGCTGTCCATGGTGCTGAAAACTGAGATTAAAAACTCACGGGCTAAATCTGTACCATCTTTGATACAGCTTAAATATAAAATAAACACAGCTGGTCTAAAATTACACAATCTATTCAGATAGATATAGACACAGCTATATTTTTGGAATTCACGTATATTAGAAAAAAAATAGACTCGGTGGTCTCTTATAGTTGAGAGCAACACAAGGCTCATTCAAATATCCAGGTGTTTAAGACCACAGCATTCTGATAAAGATAATATTTTTGAAGGTTTCACTGACTCACCAGTGGCTCCGATGTTAGGTTTTGGGTAGTACCGCTAGCGGCTAGCATAGTGTTTAGCATACTGTTTAACTTCCCTCCAAAGAGTTCAGATCAAGAGCAAAAGAAGAAACTGGTTCATGCCGCACAGCCAATCAGCGCTGGCTTACAGCTCTGATGCATTCATGGACAGTCGTAATGTAAGAATTGGCAAATTGGAGCCCACAATCATATGCTATACCTTCTCGCACACACTGCACATTTTATTATAATAATTTATTTACGAGTAAATGTGAACACATCACATGAAACGGGGCCCTATTACCTCTTGGGCCCTGGGGCGACCGCCCCCTCGCCCCCACTCCGGCTCCGCTACAGGTCTTGTTCCTGGGACCCTTTGGCAGTGGGGATTCGAACCAGTGAACTTGACCAGCTTGTTTTCTCTGCTGACTGACCACGTGTGCTCAGCACTGCCCTCCTACAGTGAGGCAGTGGTACTGACTGCCTCAGCTTTTTTCACTTTTACTAATAAATGCCTTCAAATGCCATCTTTAGTTCAAACATTACTGGAGATGAACTGTCTGAAAAGTGCATTTTTGTCAGTTTGAGGAAACTAATAAAAAAAAAAGCAGTCAAAGTCAGGTTTTATGATCAGTTTCACTGGTTAAAATTCCATCCTGAGTTAGTAAATTTGAGATACTGACAGAAATGTCAAAGGCTACAGTGGTTTCATGACCTTCTAACCACGTTAAGATGTCTGCTCTCATCCTGAGGTCAGTTCCCCTCGAGTTACTCTCGAGGTGGAGGTTCGATCCTCCTGCATCTGCACATGAATAACCGGACGTCTGCAGTAATGTGACGAGGCTTCAGAACAAAATCCACTGACTTTAATTTACCGTTGTAATCCTTGATCTTCTGATGTGCTTACAAAAAAAAAAACTACAGATTTTGAAGACAGAAAGACTCATGGTAATACTGGCGATGATTGAGAGCAGCTCAGTGGAAGAGAGGAGGCCTGAAGCAGTCAGGGACAGAAGACGAGCTTCAGTCCGTTTTGCTCTGATTTCACTCATTTCAATGTACGACAGCTTCACAGAAGAGCAACACAGAATCTCTTGAATCCACCTTCAATTAAAAAAAAAAGTGCAAAATGACAGTGTGTCCCGATGGAGGCGGCTCCTTGAGCTCAACGCTGCGTCCCAGTTGTACAGTCGCTCTGAGTCTGCAGTACGTCGCTGCTGAACGCTGCTTTTCTGCAGAGTGCAGAGAATTGGAGGTTGAAGAATCTCTTCCTCTCATTCATTGAAATAAAGTTCCACCGTACTCAGCTGACGCTCTCACTGTGTGCAGTGTGTGTTCATAGTGTGTGCATGCTGTGTGTGAAGCGTCTATGTGGAGAAAATGTGAAGAGCACACACTTCACCTTGCAGGTGGGAAAACAGTTATCTCGACTTCAGCGTTATTAAATCCACTTTAAGTGAAGTGAAAAAGTGAGTCTGAATGTGAGTAAAATCAGTGTCTTCTTCCTTCTGTTGATGACTTTCCAAAAGGAAGCAGCAGGTTTTCAGATGGGACAGGCTCAGGGAGAACATGCAGAATCAGTGTGGCTGGATGAGGTGGAGCAGCTGTGTTGGATGTCCTGATGGCTGCAGAGCAGAACCGGGACTCGGCTCTGACTGATCTCAGCCTCCGGCGCTGCGGGGTGCGAGTCGGCCCGACGTCCTCAGACGAACGTGGCCTTCAGCTTACTGCGCTCCAGCTGACCTTTGCCCTCGCCCCGCTCCGACTTGGCCCTCACCATGGAGGGCAGGTCGGAGGTCTGGTACACGGCCGACCTCATCCGGCCGCCGCGGCAGCGCAGCTCCAGGGCCACGCCCTCCCACTTCCTGTCCAGCTCCGAGCCCCGGGGCCCCCCGCGGGGGGGCTGGCGGGGGGCCTCGGGGTCGGCGCCGCCGTCGATCCGGTCCAGGTCCAGGGCTCGCTTCGGGGGGGCGTGGCCGCGGGACGAGGGAGACTTGGACTTCCGGCGGGAGCGGAGAGGAGGCCGGGGCGGAGGGAGAGGGGGGAGAGGGGGGGAGCAGTGCAGGGTGGAGGAGGCCGTCCTCCTGCCGGGCAGCTTGACGCCTCCTCCACCTCTCTCCCTGCCCCTCCGCCCGTCTCTGTCCTTACCTGAGGAGGAGGAGCCGCTTTAAACACAGACGGAGGAGAAACGCCAGAGATCTCACTGCACCGCACACAGTCCGCATGCAGGAGCGATTCAGAGAGCAAACACCGCACTCCATCCTCACACAGCACAGCACAGCACACACACACACACACTCTCAAGCTACGTCTCTCAGTGTGTGTGTGTGTGTGTGTGTTTCTCTCCATCCATCCTCCTAAATGAATCTCAGGGCTTCGGGATGCTGGAGCAGATCCCAGACTACAATGACACAAGACAGAATATACATCCTGAACACACACACACACACACACACACACACACACACACACACACACACACACACACACACACACACACACACACACACACACACACGCGCAGTCTCGTATTTCTATCCTTGTGGGGACCGTCCATTGACTCCCATTCATGTCTAGCCCCTAACCCTGACCCTTACCCTAACCCTAACCCACACCACAACAAAGCCTAACCCTAAAGAAATGTTTTTGCACTTTTACTTTTTTCAGTAACAACAACATGGTCAAGAAAACACTGTTTCTCCTACTTAGGACCGGAAAAAGGTCCCCACAAGGCACGTCGTTCCACGTTTTGCTATCTTTGTGGGGACATTTGGCCCCCACAAGGATAGAAATACGAGAACACACACACACACACACACACACACACACACACACACACACACACACACACACACACACACACACACACACACACACACACACACACACACACAGCTGGGGGCCAGGCTGCGACTAATCGGATGTGACAGATATTCCCATGTTAGCTGCCGGCGGTGACATCGTGGGAAATACAGTTGGATTGTGCAGTGTGTGTGTGTGTGTGTGTGTGTGTGTGTGTGTGTGTGTGTGTGTGTGTGTGTGTGTGTGTGTGTGTGTGTGTGTGTGTGTGTGTGTATTGCATTGTGTTTAAATGTTCAGTGTGTGTTCAGTGCATGTTTGAGCAGTGTCTACTGTATGTGCAGTGTGTCTTTGTCGAGTGTTCAGTGTGTGTGCACAGTATGTGTGTGAGTGTGTGTGTCATGTGTTTGTGAAGTGTGTGTTCCATTTGTGTTTGGGTGCATGCTATGTGTTTATGTAGTTTTTGTGTACAGTTGAGTTGTGTTTACTGAGTGCTTGTGGAGCCTGTCCTCCTGTCTCTGTACAGACTGCTGCCATCTACTGGCTGAAGTCAGGAACAACATGCGGTCTGGTTTCTTTTCTTGTCTTTTTCTGGGTTTGTTCTCCCTCTGTCCAGTTATCAATATTCTACCTTCATCAGTCAGTAGATTGATAATTTTCTGGTTGATTTCTCATCTGTTTCAACATTATACTGTCAATTTTGATTTTCTGAAACAGTGTTTCACAGAAGAAAAACCCCTTTAAACAGCTGGAAGGGCCTCAGTGCAGCTAAGTGTCACAAAAATAAAGCAGGAGTTCAAGTAATGAATTACAGATTTCCTCATTACTGGAATTAAGATGTTTTTTTCTATTTCTTTTTACCACAAACTACAGTTTAATTCACAACTTGTAGTGTTGTAATGTTCTGCGATCATAAACAGACATTCTTAATTTGAGGTTGACACACACACACACACACACTTGTGTCAAGGTATATCACTTGTTTTGAGTCAGAAACTGAAATGTCATGAAAAAAGCTGCTCTTCTTACTAAACAATGAATTCAACTGAAAATGAGTTTAAGTGTGAACGTGAGTGACTTTCTGCTCCCGTATGTTTGAACTCTGACCTGTCCAGTAACCTCCAGCACTCCACACACCCTGACTCTGAATAAATAAACCACAGTTTATTTAAACATGGCGGCTGGGCTCTGCTCTCGCTTGTGTTCTACTCTTTCTCTCCTTTTTTTTCTGTCCAGAAGCCATTTGTGATGCAAAGATAAACTGTGTTCATGCGCTGGGAAGCAATTATTTTGTTGGCCGGTGGACGGAGAACGAGTCCAAAAGCAGAGCCAAGACTGGAATCAGACAGCAGGTCCTGCAGAATCAGGGTTTCCCATGGAGCTACAGCCACGATCAGAGAACTCAACGGGCCCGAACAAGGCCGACAGCCGGAGTCTGCCTCATGCTCCTCTGTCTTCATTTAAACTCAGAGAATGTGACGCTACACAGGAGAGAAGCGGAGAGACTCCTGATTCCACTGCTTTTTTTACTGTTGATATTGAGAATCTGATAACTCACTTAAAACACATCTCACTGCCATTAAAGGCGAAACACAACCACGCTTTATCTCTCAGGTTATAGTACCGATGTGTTGCGCTGAGTGGACCGGTTAAATAAAATCAGTGTGTCACATGTTGGTCCTCGAGGAAACAGAAACGCGGCCGACAACAACGAACAATTATCCCGAGGAAAAACCGCCACAGACCGAAGCCGTCACATGGTGCAAAAGACACCGAGAGACGGCGCTTCTACGTGAGCGCAGGCACGCATGTGCGAAGAGGAACCGGGGATCTGTGTGTGTGTGTGTGTGTGTGTGTGAGGAAGAAACAGGACCTAGTTTTGTTGGTGGGCTACCAAAGAGCCCAGCATGACAAAGCCAGACTAACAAGGCATTGAGCAGAAGGGAACCCATGCATAACTAACAGCCAAGTCCCCCAAAAGCCTTTGTACCCTAAAACAAAGGCCCTGTGCTGCAGACACACACACACACACACACACACACACACACACACACACACACACACACACACACACACACACACACACACACACACACACACACACACACACACGGAGAGCAGAGAGGAATATCAAGTGAGATGATAAATGGGAGAGAGTTCAGACTGATGGAGTGAGGAGGACAGAGGTCCAAACCAAACCTGAGGATTCTTTTTGTCTTTGAGTTTTGATTATAAAAACAAACACGTAATAAACCAAAACAGATTGAATGCTATCCCATAATGTATGATGATATTTTGACTGTTTTTTGGTGTCAGACATCCAAAAATTGGGGGGGGGGGGGTTTTTCTTGTCACAAGGAGAAAATGAGTGTCTTGTACATCGATTTGCAGTTGAATTGACTGTTTTGTTGTTTGTGGTGTAGAATCAAATTAAAATGTAAAATTATCTTCATAAACAGCTGAGAAGCCTGTATGGTTTAGACTGACAATGGAGCCCAACAGCTGTTAAATATTTCATCTTTCACCAGTCCATCACAGGACAAACACACACACACACACACACATTCATATGGAGGGGCAATTTCAGAGCCACCAATTAACCTCACATGTGCGTTTTTGGACTGTGGGAGGAAACCAGATTGTGGGGCCTGTAATATCTTGTAATAATAACCTGATTTCTTAGTTTTCCATCACTACAAGCCTCTCAGTGCTGCTCAGTGCTGTGTGTGGCGGTTTAGCTCTGTCACATGCTGAGAAAGACTCCTTTCTGTGCAGTTTGCATGTTCTCCCTGAGCCTACAGGGCTTTCCTCAGGGTATTTTCCTCCCACAGTCTAAAAACATCTGAGGTTAATTACTGTGGTCAGCTCCAGCACCTCAGGAATGGATGAATATATTCTGGCAAAAAACATTTTTTTTCATACTTTAAATAATAAATTAGCTGAAGAAACTGTTGTTTTTTTAAAATAAATAAATAAATAAATACATAATGACTTAGCAGCGCTGAAAAATCCCCAAGAGGTTTATTTAATAAAAAAAATTATCACTGCTTTGTAACCAAAGTCTTCAAAGATTGTACTAATCTGAATATAAAAAGGTTTTTTTTATGCTGGATAATGTTAAGTGATATTAGTGAAAACACACAATTTTTAATTATTAAACCACTATTAATGAAGCTTTAAAAAACCGTTTTTTTTCTCCTGACTTTGTGGAGATGTGTGTGAAAACAGAGAGAAGCGCTTCAGCACACAACAAATCACAGGTTATCGAAAGTCTGAAGAAGAAAGAAGCTGCTCGCCAGAGGCTACAGGGAGAGTTCAACCTCTAAAACATTTATTTGATCTATTTACAGACAGTACAGTCAACTGAACGGAACAGAGAATCGGCTCCTATCGCGACACAGCAGAGCTGCGGTTCAACCGGGACTACGGCAATATGGCCTTTTCACAGAGTATACTATATACAAACCAATACTTGTGGCAGATTATCACCAGTTTATTGTTGTTTTTGATGGGAAAAGTACGAAACTGAGTCCTTTTTTGTCCAGCGGGGACGGAAATGAAAGAAGAGGAAAGAAGTGAGCTTTTGCAGAGCAGAAGCTTCTGGATGGTTTGGTCTGAGAGGATCGCCCGCATGAGCGCTCGCCATACTGTGTCCTTCCTTCTTTTTCTTTTTTTTCTTTTTTTTTTTTTAAATGAGTGACACGAGAATGGCCCGAGGTAAGAGAGGAGGGGAGGAAACACAGAGTGCACTGTGCTCGGGACGGTAAAGAACAGCTGAGCGAATGAGAGCGCTGCTGCAGCTGCATATGTTTGTATTTATGGGGTCAGGTCCGCGGCGTCGGTCTGCGGCGCGCTTAAAAGCATGTAATGAGTCGAAAATACCACATGGCCCACTTATCAGCGTGGCGCCGGAGCCGCTGCAACACTCTGGAGTGAGATTCAGCAGAGCTCCTTTGTTTTTCTCGCAAAGTAAAAAAAAAAAAACAAACAAACAAAAACAACAAAAAGAAGCAAAGAAAATGATTTTTTTCTTCCTTTTTTTTTTTTTTTTTAAAGGTCTTGTTTGTAATTGGCTAAAGTGCATTGTTAGATTCTGTACAAAGAAAAAGGGGCTGATAGAGATTTGGAGTTTGGCACTGGACATCACCAAAGACACTGGAGCTCGCTCTTGAGAGGAAAACAAACAAACAAAAACAATCCACAGCAAGTCCGCTCAAAGGTTCACACAGATGCACGGCACACGGGGAGGCGGCGGGGAGGAGCGGCGTCCGAGCCCAATGCATCCGTCTGTCCTCTCGCCTCGCGGCGCCCGAGCCGCCCGGGCCGCTTCCTACTGTACATTATTAACTCTACCTGTCACATTAGTTGCGTTGCCAAAGTGAGACGTGAGTTTTTCAGTGAGACGTGAGTCGGGGAGGAGACCGGGATGCATTCAGCGAGCGGCCGAGGAGTGGGTCGGTTCACCGCGACCTCGGCGGACCTCCGGTCCGAATCCCGGTCGCGTGAAGTGAGGAGTGAGAGTTGAGAGGTTTTCAGAAAGTTTCACACGGGGGAGGTACCTGAGCTGGGCCGGGCGTCCGGGGCGTGCTGCTGGGGTCGGGGGTGGGGTTTGCACGGCACGGCCGAGGGGGTGACGTAGTTGAGGCTGGGGCTGTTCAGGTCCGCCTCCCCCACCAGAGTCAGGTCGGAGAGGGTGTCCTCCTCCAGCATCTGGACCGACTCCCCCCTGCCGGAGTCCAGGAGGAGGCCGCGCTGCGGGCCCTGGCCCGCCGGGTGGATGGGGGAGACGGCGCCGGGGAAGGGAGGGGGCGGCCTGGCTTTCCTCCCGCCTCCGCTCTCGGCGCCCAGCGCAGAGTCCAGGCTCTGGGACTGATGGCTGGCGTTCAGCAGGTGGGTGCCCCCTGCCATTCCCCCTCCTCCTCCCCCTCCCCCCCTGTCGTTGCCGTTCGCCTTATTGCCCCGGCGACCGCCGCTGGGGAAGCTGCCGTTGTCGGGGTTACGGGAGTTGGGGGTGGAGCAGCTGGGCTCGGGGTCGTAGGGGGGCGGCGCGGCCTGGTCGGTCGCCGCCGGCGACAGGCGCAGGAAGTCTGGGAGCTGCAGGTCGGTCTTGTTTAGCAGGCCTCGCTGGTCGTCGGCTCGGTTGCTCTGAGCTTTGGATATGAGGTCGAAGAACTCTGCAGGCGCGCACACACACACACACACACACACACACAATAACACAGCATGCATACACACAAACACACATGAAGATGTGCACCGACTCTGTATTCTTGAAAACAGATTCACTGGGAAACATGCAGCAAAGTGTGTATTGATTATTTGGACGAGTCAAAGCTACGTTCAGTCAAAGCAGAGGTGACTGTGCTACATGTAGCGGCTAGCTAGCACTGCAATACTGCAAACAGGCAGGAGGGTTAGTGTGATCACAGCAACACAGCTACAGACTAGAGAGAGGGAGGTCGTTCAGCTTTACCTTCAGCTTCGTCTATATTTATCTTTTTCTGCTTTCGTTTCTCCGGAGCCTTATGGAGAGAGACAGAGTGGTTGGGTAAGGGCTGGCGGCTCGTGTCGGGGCTGGGCCCGGCCTTGCCGTTTTCCCCATGGGGGTGGGCCGGACCGGCTTTCCCTGACGGCCTGTCCTCCCCCTGGGGGCCACAAGGAGAGCGGAGCCGGGCGTTAGAGCCCCGGCGAGCGGTGCACTAAAGCTATCCGAGGATAACCAGGCGCTCTTATTGGAAAGAAGACAACCGCACTGGACGGAAATGAGAGACGGCTTCCAGGGTTTGGACTGTTTTTGACAGGAGGGTGAAGATGTTTACAGGGCTGGATGTCTTTGGCGACTGATTACAGAGAATCAAATGAAACATTTACGCTTGATGAAACACAGGTGAGATGTTTCACACATCCATCATGTCCACTGTGTGTACTCAGCATCATCAACGTGTAGGCTCGCAGGAACACACACCCACAGCAGCAGAGGGACTAACTACTCACTACAGCTTCACTACTGCGCACGAGGGAGGAAAATAAAAAAAAAAACACTTCGCCAGCAGAATCAAAAAGCCAGCAAGGTAAAAAAAAAAAAAAAAAAAAAAAAATAAAGACCAGCTGGAACCCAAAGAGCGACATGGAAAACCCAGAAAGCAGTCTGAAGCCGCATTTCCAGCTACGGTTCCTGTGAGCGCCGTTTCCTGACTTTCCACTGGGACCCTGATACACACCTGGATAAAGATTGTTTTCATGCACTGTGGCTGATCAAATTCAAAATGTAAAAAAAACAGAGTGACTTATTCCTGTTCAGTCACAAAAATTATATATATATCTCAAAATGACATTATCATTGTAATTCTAAAGATTAATGCACAGCGCACGCTCACCCGCTGTGCCGTTATTGAAATATGGAAATACAAATGAGGTAAAAATGGAGATTTGAACACGCAGCCGGGCAAATGCAAACTGGACAAAAGGTCTGAGTTAGTACTTAAAAAATATGTTTTCACTATTACTGATATTTTACCATCAGTTGATATGGGTATTTTACTGTTTCCTTTTAACTATTATTGGTATTTTATTCATTACATGGACTTTATTGATACTTTTTCATGAGTAATAGTACTTTATTGATCACTGATTACTAGTATGAGAGCTGTACTGACTGTTTCTAACTATTATGGTACTTTAATAATACTTGTCCACTATCACATGGACTTTTAATTCTGGGAATTAAATTCAAAACGCTCTGTGATGTTTTGTTGCACTCTGGAAAAGTTCTGGAAATGCAGCTCGAAGTTCCACCACTTCCACTACCTACACTGTTCCCGGGAAGCGGGGGGGCAGCAGGGGGGGCTTTTCTGCTGTACTAACGACCAGGAGGAGCTCTGTGAGGCGGGGCGGGGCGTGCCGTGCCTGGCAGGAGGGTTTTGTTATGGAAGGAAGAGAACCAGCAAACCAGAGAGAGCAGTTGATGATGCATTCGGCCACAGGCAGACCACAATAATGGAACATTAGGAACCTGGACAGGGTGAAGGGGGCTCCGGACCCCCGCAGCGACGGTCCACAAGAACACGGTCGACACAGCCAGAGACGCACACTGATACACACATCTTCACTTTGAAACACTGTGCAAACACACACGGCTGAGTGAACACGGCGGGGGAGACACTTAGTAGCGTGATATCGTGGAGAAGGAGACATTCGGTGGGTTACGGAACATTCCGGGGCGAGAGCAGGGGAACACAGATGAGATCTTACTGTCGTTGATTGGTTTCTGCTTGTGGAGGCCTGAAGGTGACTCTTGGCGGCGGCGACTTTCTGTTTATCTAGCGAGAGAAGGGAAGGAGGCAGGTGTGGAGATACAGAGGTAATTCAGCTGTAAAAGTCTCTGGATTTATTGATTCAGAATCGGAATCGGAATGTCTCTTTTTGTTGGTACATTTAATAACAGGGTGAGATAAACGACTGAATATGTAGAGAGTAAATAAATAACCTGTAATAAGAACATTACAATGTCAGTTCTGAATGAAATCTTGCAGGCTGGACATTTTATCCCAGAGGGTCATGAGCTGGTTCTTCTCATTTTAGCTGTTTTTCTACTTTTTGGTGAGGTTAACGTTTGCCTCTCTGCATTGAGTTTGGATGCTGTCGACATGCGTTTGAGGTTAATTAATAATTCCAACTTTATTTGTTACGGGCCTGTGTGTGTGTGTGTGTGTGTGTTGCATACCTTTTCCAGGGGCGTTTTCTGCTATATCTAACACCACCCGCAGCCCGTCCAGGTTGGAAATGGGAAGGCCTAGATCTAAAGGCTCCGACTCCCCACTCTGAATCACACACACGGACAAGATAAGGACCTCATTGCATTACCCGCACGTCCGTCTGTCTGCAGCCTGAACACACACTCACAATGCGAGCCACCAGGTCTGAAAGGTGCAGGCCGTATTTGGCCACCACGGGCCTGAGGACCTCGGTCACTGGCTTCGTGGGCTTCGCTTTTAAACCCACCGAGCGGTTTATGGGGACCAGGTCCAGTCTGGAAAAGACGAGACGGCGGTCATGCATCATCCTGCTCTATGAAACGGTTTCAAGCCGACAGTTGGTCATTCGGTGGGAGCGTACCTGAAAAGAGTGCGCTTTTCTAGCCTGAGGTCCCGAGAGCACAGCGTCATGCAGTCTTGGTCCAAAACGAGTGGCTGAGAGACACAGAAACAGAGAGTGGAGTCGTGTTCATTTCAACCACTAGGGGGCAGAACTCTGCAGGATCACAGCATGCTCCTCTGCCCCAGAGCTCTGAAGCTGACATGAAGCCTTTGAAACGTTTCAGCAAGAGTTCTCTGGTCGGTGACAATGAATCACAGCAGAGTGAGCGCAGACGGGGGGAACAAAGGCCTGACGTTTCAAAGTATCTGGCACATGACATACTGCACAGCTACAGGGTCATGACCTGATGACAAGAAGCTGAATGGTGAGAAATGGCGCTCAGGAGGACGGCTGCAGGTATTCTGATCTGGAGACTTGTCAGAAAATGTGCCGTGAGTGAGAGTTCTGACAGTTATTTAAAATGACGGCATGTTTTGATGATGTATAAATGATTTTATTTAGATTTGCTTGATACTAATTCTTTTAAGTTTCGACATGCTTAGAGGTTGAATCCCAGCGTGTCTGCAGGTCCTACCTTCTCTCCTCCGACCAGGAAGAGGTCGATAGCTGCCAGGTTGATGCAGAGCTTCTCACAGAGGCCCAGCAGCAGGTCCCTGATGGACACGCCGGCCCTCAGCGGCACGGAGCAACACGAGCCGTCCGGCAAGCTTATGTTACACTGCCTCAGGGGGGCGCTGCCGCCTCCTCGATCGGCGCCGCGAGAACCGTCGGCCTGGAGGACGAATGACAGGAAGAAACAGAGAAGTGAGGACGGGACAAGGGCTGGTTTGATATTTGAGTCATTGAGTTGAGACTCGGGAATGGTCTAAACTTCATCATTCAGCTGCTCAGATGATCTGACTCCAGACTGACCTCCGTCTTTCCCGGTAACTCCAAACTGGCTCCCGACGACAGCGAACCCTGGGACTCCCGGCGGCCGTTGCTCCCAGAGAAATCTAGAAAGATCCACGAAGAGCAGCCTCGTCTTAAGCGTTTCAGAGAAAACAAAGGATGGAAACGGAGCCGCCGAAGGAGGAGGGGAAACAGGAAGCTACTGACTGTAGTTGAAGTCGGTCAGTTCTCGTTTCTTGGGGCCTTTGCCGAAGCTCCTGTTGCGAGACCAGGAGAAGAACATGCCTTTCCTCCGGTCGCCTAAATCCTCGCGGCTGTCGTCATTTAGAGATCGACCAGATTTGCTCTTCTTGTCCTCCTGTAACATCACAAAAAAGAAAAAAACTGGTGTAGAAAAGTGGACGAGATTTATCTTGACTTAAGAAACAAAACCAAAAACAGGTGATTTTCTTTGCCGGAAGCGGAAGGATGAGCGTCTCCAAACCTTCTTGGGCGTGGAGAGGTTGGAGCGGTCGGAGCCGGTGGTGCTGTGCTTGGAGGTGGGGCTGCTGGGGATGTGGTATGGGTCCGGCAGAGGCCGGCCCTCAACCTCCGCCAGCATGCACTCCTGGTACAGCAGAGACTTGAGGAACCGCGTGTAGCTGTCGAACTTCATCAGGTTGAAGATCTGAAAACAGCGGGAAAGAAGAAATAAGTGTGTAGAAAGAAAAAAAAACATCAGCAGAGGGAAAAAAAACTGGAGAAAGAGAAAAGGGCACGAGGGAGAAAGGATGGAAAAACTAACTGAAGCAATAAAGTGAACATTAAGATCAAGATCAAAGAAATGCGGGAAAATAAAAAAGGGGTTAAGATTAGAGAAGATTAAGAAGAAGAAAGAATTAGGAAAAAAAAAGAAGAATAAAGCAAATAAAAAGATTGAAAGAAGATGTTCATGTGGACGACAGCTGAAGCCTCACGGTTTTATTTAAGTCTGAGCTTCATCCAAAGCCTCTCCAGGCCTGACGTCAGGTTTTAAACGGACACACACTTCCTGCTCCAAAACTTTACATGTTTTTGCTACAAGTTCAACACGCAGTTCCTGTTTCTAACTCCAGGTGGCAGCAGCACGGTGTAGCAGGCAACCAATCAGAGCCGCAGCTGAACTGACTGCAGAACAGAACCATTCGGTACATTTGAGACTTTAAAGGGAGTCGGAGTCGTTTCCACACGATGACGAGACAATACACACACACACACAATACAAAATGTGTGTGTTTTTTTTGACACGTGCACGTGTGAGCCTCAGATCTTTTTGGGCGGCGTCGGGTCGGTGGGGGGGGGCAGGGTGTGTGGAGGGTCTCCTTCCAGCCTTGTGACTCTTATCACAGCTAGAACATCTGAGCTGAAGCTGCTGAAATCAATGGAGCTTTTCAGCGACTGTGCCTCACGCGCGACGTGCACATCCCCAACGCCAGCCGGAGATGATGAATAGCTGACCTTATGTGTGAGAGCACTCGCCGCTGTTATGCTAGTACGCTCTGATTTCTTTTGATTAGGCGCTGCGAGGAGGAATAACACGTTTGTCCTTCAGAAAAAAAAAAAAAAACATCCAGATGGAAGGTCGCTGGTCGGGATAAAATACAGCGAAATATCCAAAAAATCTTCTTCTTCAGCAGATAAATTATGCCTGTTTTTACAAACTCGCCCTGACAGCATGGCTTTGAGGATAGTTTGGTAGTAGCAAGGCCCACGGACCTTATGTTTAACACCCCTGTTTGCGTCGTCGTACCTGCAGCTGCTGCTCCTTGAACATGTCGGGTTTGGGGGCGTTGAGGATGTCGTCGGCCAGCTGAGCCTGGCTGTCGATGTTGACCGGAGTGGTGGCTTTACTGGACAGGAAGCTGTTGTAGATCTCTCTGGCGCGCTGAGAGAGCTGGAAGCAGCGGAGGGCGAGACATAAGGAGGGCCGATCACCGAGGAAATGCGTGCAGGCATGAAAGGAAACCCTGCTGGTTTACCTGCTTGTTGTCGTTCTCTGGGACATGGCTGAAAAACTCACAAGCCTGCCAGAAGAGGATGTTCTCCTCGCTGAACTCTTTCTTTAGAAATTCCTGCAGCCAGAGAAACAAAACAACACTTATCAGTGGCGCCTTTTCATCTGCTTCAGCGATGCTGGATCCACCATTCATACACAAAATCACTCACACACAACCAAAAGGTTGACATTTTTGTGTTATGATTTGAAAGAAAAAAATGTCAAGGCCATTTCAGATAGTGTCCCAGATCTGAGAAATCACAAGGAATACCGTTTAAAAAAAAAAAAAGGTTTGGAAAAATTAAGTTCATGCAAAAAAATCTAAAATATATGAAAGCATATTTTGGAAAAAGAACACACACACGCACGCGCACGCGCACGCCCTCCAACATGAGCGTGATTAATGGTGTTGCTGTACTACCGAGAAGTAGCGGACCCCCACGGGGTCCTGCAGCAGCCTCTCGAAGCAGACGGCCCAGCTGGCCACTCTCCGCTCGGTGTGGCGCCGGTGGCTCTGGACGCTGGGCAGGCTGGCATTACTGTTCAGGCTGTTGTCGCTGCTGCAGCCCTGCAGCTCCACGCTGTTCAGTTCTTTCAACACACACACACACACAAAAACACACATCAGGTTGTTAGTGGAGTTTACCACTGATGCTGTTAGTCACACAACCAAACTACGGACAATGTAATCCAGAGATGACTGAATTTTACAGTTAAATTTGATACCAGAACAAGAAAAAAGCTGCTTCACGAGTTTGTATTTGACCCAGCGGATCTTTGTTTGAACACTTGAGCAACAAGAACATTCAGAAGAGCGAAAATGATGAGAAGCGCAGATTAATACAGGATAATAATCCTGTCATGAAGCCTCTCGCTGGGAGATGCTGCGGCAGAGACGCCAGACAGAAATCTGCCCGATCGCAGCACTGCTGAAAACAGCAGGTCGGTGGTGGAGGAGTTTCCTCTCACAAAACCAAAGAAGTTTGGTAGTCATCCTCTAAGAACATGCAAATATCTATCAAATAAATTAAAAGACAAACATCTTTCATATCATCACTCCACTGGATTAATTCACAAACACACTGACCCACTGTGGGACAAGTAAAGCTGATCTGATCTGATCCGATTGTGTCTGCTCTGATCTGATTTTATCTGATCTGATCTGATCTGATCCAGACCTGCACAAGGTGTTGCCGCATTTCCAGCCACTTGGTATTATTTTCCCAGAGAAGTTGCTCATTAAGTTAACAGCCCTCCAAGATGCTTCTTCCAGTTGAACAGATCAAATCTTTACATGAGTTGTGACAGTTTTCTGAGCACTTTTACTTGTTTTTGCCAATTAGTCTTCGGCCAAACAACAGAGAAATTAGTCCTCAGGAAAAGGGTAAAATAATACAATAAAAAGGGATGAAAACATGACTTAATGAAAGCTAATCACATATCTCATAACACAAGCTGCGCATTTCTATTCATTATTTAATCACTCTGCTTTCTGGACATGCTTTTGGGCCACAGTAGCTCAAACTGTAGCAAATATAAAGAAAACCATAAAGTGTTTTAACTATTTCCACGACATTTGCTTGAAAAGTAAATCCAGCTGTGGACCTGAGTCGTGTAAAACCAGAAGGTAATAGGCTGTCACTGCATTCTGATGAACTGAAGTGTGTAAAAAGAGAAAATGCTTCCACTGCCTTTCATTAGTGCACCAGACATTATTCAGGTAGTAACTGCTTCAGCGCAGCTCCGTAATGTTCACATCAAAGCTGTTAGGTGTTAGCAAAGCCATCGACTGCACTTTCTGAATTATTTACATTTTTCATCCTCATTCACTCTCACTTTTGATGAGAGCAGGTTTCATATAGCACATCCTCCAGTTACAAACCAACTTCACCTAAGAGAAGAGTTTTGACACTGCAGTTCACTGAATCAAGGCTCAATCTCTCAGAGAAGAGTCAGAGTGCAGCTAAGAAAGACTTTCTCCCCTCACCACTAGACTGCATGGCCTCCATGTTTGGACCAAATCAGGCAG
Source organism: Salarias fasciatus (assembly GCF_902148845.1). Classification (NCBI taxonomy): domain Eukaryota; kingdom Metazoa; phylum Chordata; class Actinopteri; order Blenniiformes; family Blenniidae; genus Salarias; species Salarias fasciatus. The sequence continues at coordinate 37,377,137 of NC_043750.1, read as the reverse complement.
AGACAGAAGAGGCACAGAGAGAAACAAAAAAAAAAAAAGAAAAACAGGGAGAATCTGCAGAGGATGGCTTCAGGCCTGCTGAACTGGAGTGGGTTGCTAAGTTCAGATAAAATAAAACACAAGTGGCGCCAGAGGGCAGGCATCAGCGGTCAGGTGCCCGGGACCACGCAAATCACGCAAATAAAGTGAAAGAGCAGAATCCTGCCGCCAGCCAATGTCCCGGGTGATCCAAAACATGGAGACCGGCCCGCAAACGGACTCTTCCTCAGCCCCGCGCCGACACATTTCTCTTCCCTCTAACACCGCCAATGACATTTCCAATCGTTCTGCCAGAGCACTCGGCAGCATTCACTCTTATTGAGGCCGCAGCGGCGCGGCAAACAATGGCGAGCCTCCACTTAACATTAACGGCCATCTATCACGGTGAATAGGAGCCTCACATTCATTCAAGTGTTGCCTGAACCACATGTCCTGCTCAGCGTCACGAGGGCTGCAGTTTCCCCCACCACCGCCCCGCCCACTCCAGATCCGCTCCAGATCCACTAGATCCACTTCTTACCAACTTTATATCAACCACAGCAGCAAAAGCAGACCAGAAAACAACAAAGCACCCAGTAGAGGCTTTTTATTCAATTTGTGTGACATTACTGTCAAACACATTTTTGTTCAGGGCCAGCTCATGTCGGTACAATAGTGCTACAATAACTTGTAAATGTAAACTATATCTTCCAAATAACCAGTTTAATGTTAATCAAAGCTACAGTGTGTTCATTTAATCCTTTTTGGGTGTTTTACGTGTCAATAACACATTTTTAATGTGGAACGATGAGACGGAGCAGCATGTTGGAATCTTTCACAGAGAAATTCAGAACATTTAGGAACATTTTTAAGCCCTGAACAAATTAAAATCTAACTCTCTGATTGATTAGATTGGATCAAAAACCATAAGCGTCTCGCACAAAAGATCTTTTTTTCATATTCTGATGTATCTGTCTGTTCTACAGATAAATTAGAAGTACATATATAAATAAGTGATTCAAATATTTACTCCAGGTCAAAAGTGAATATCAAAATATAAATACTTCGACATGACATTAATTGTATTTATTACAAATAGAAGAACTGCTGTTAAAACAAACTCGAGCAAAATGCACGGAGCTGACAACTGTAAAGTCAACATATTGATTACTTTCAATATCCAACCATTAACAGGAGATATTTGATCCACTATCGACATTCATGCAGAAATTACACAACACAAAAAAACTAGGATTATCTCAGAAATAAACATAATGCAGAATAAACTATTTAGATATTTAAAACCGTGTCCACACTCAGGAGTACCAAAGTTACAAGAACCGAAAAAATACAACTTCATCACAATAATGGGACCAACTGATTATTCCTACTGTGTCAGTTAACTAAAGGTTTGAGTTTCAGCTCTTTATAAATAGTTAGAAAAGTCTTATAATTAAACTTTAAGGACGATTACTAAATAATTTAGTTATGTGATCTCAACTAAAGTCAGCGAGATGAAGTTAAGATTAGTATTTACTCTAAAAATGTAGAGTGATTCAAACGAAGCAAAACTATTTTATATGCTCAACTAAAACAACAACAAGTTGGTAAAAGCTGGTTAAGATCATTCAAGGCTCCGAAATCTGTAATCTCCTACTTTTCCCACATGTTGATCACTAAACCTGCTCCGTCTGGAGTTCCTCCTCCTCCGGCTGGAGCCCCGGCGGCCCGCTCACCTGGGCACAGCTGGTAGGAGCCGGAGTGCCAGCGGGGGAGGTAACGGGTCCTGAGGGGCAGCCAAGCCCCTCCGTCCATACTCGGCCCGCTTCACGGCCTCACGCACACGCCGGGACGCATCCGCGCACACGCCAGGCCCAGGCCGAGCACACGGACCGGGACGCATCCACACACACACCCGCAACGCACATCGGCGCCACAGACGATGAAGGGAAATGGAAAAGAAAGAGAAGCTGCTGCTGCTGCGACCGAGCAGCCTGCACGACAACTTGAGAAAGCACAGAGTCAGGTCACTACACGCACACGCACACGCACACGCACATGCACACACACACACACACAGAGCCATCGACACATATACACGCACACACCTCTCAGGGTTGGCTGCAAGGTAAGTGATACAAGCACACACAGGCCTCAAGAGCATGAATAATTCAGAGGCCAGAGAGAAAACACACACACAAACACAAACACACACACACAAACACACACACACACACACACACACACTGCAGTATTGATGAAGGGCTTGTTAAGGGAAGGCCACAACTGAGACTAATCAGGCCGGCAGACCCCATAGCGCTACACGCACACACGCGTGCACGCACGCACACACACACACGCTTTACAAAGAGGTGCAACAGTGTCCTGCGTTGAGTTCAGAGTTGAGTTTACGATGAATGTTTTGCGCTTTGACTGTCAATAGTCGGATCGGATGTTGGAACACAGACTGTTCGGAACAATTCGTTCTCATTTTTGAGCATTTCGATAGAATTTGCGAACATTTCAGTTAAACAGATGACATCTTTGCTTTGCCTCCAAATAACCCTGCTTTTTCTCTCGCCCTCACTTTTCACCGGCCATGTTTTTTTTTTTTTCTTTTCACCTGCAGTTGTTTCTTGCAGCTGGCCACTCATAATGAAAAAAGGAGAGCTGTCGGTTCAAATTTTCCAGCTAATTGCACCATTTTCACAAATTAATCAGACTTTTCTTTCCAATTAAAAATTCTGTTATTTAGGATTTACAGCGCGTCGATGCACAGCGTAAGAAGGCATAATGTTGATATCAGTAAATAAGTCAGTGTCCCTCACACTCAGCTCTGCCGCTCATCCCTAAATGAGAAAATAAGACAGCTAAAGATTACTGCTCCAAACAGCATTGCTGTTTTTTTCTGGACAGTGTCGAGTTCAAACGGACGGTGTTTAACAGGAGCCGTCTGGAGAGTTTCATTATGGGGTAAATAAAAGATTGTGAGTGTGTGCACTGATCCTGATTCTGTTAATGTCTGCAGCAGTCTGAACTCCGACACTTGGACCGGAACGTGTTCCAGGCTTCGCTCCTCACGTGTTTCTAAGAGCCTCGGCCCGTTCTCCACCTGCGGCTGCTCCGTCCTCAGACCGCTGAACTCTCGCAGTCTGGCCTCAACTTCTTTAAAAATCTAACCCAAGAGCGATCGAGTCAGGTAACTTAAAATAACATCGTAATGGGCAGTAATAGAATTCAAGGCTAAAGTTTGTACTTTGATAAAGACGCTGAACAAAACCTCAGCGAGCATCTCTTTATTTTCTCACCAATCAGTCACAGAAAACAGAAAATCCAGGAAGTGAAAGTGGATCTGGTCGCAGCACACACTGGCAACTATGTAATAACACACACTGCTGGTTTAGAGTGTTTACCTTCACTGCAATGGAATATCAAGTGAAGGAGTTCAGGATAATCGATTAACGCAAAATGAGATTTGCTGATTTGAAAACAATGCTGTTTATGACGGCTACTTTTTTTTTAACCATGCCTGAAAAAGGGGAAACAAATGAGCTCAACTTTCATCACAGAAGTTGCTGTTTTTGTGGTGAGAAGCCATGAAATGATCATTACGGTCACAAACCACAAAGTTCCCCAAATTCTGATTAATTTTCTGCTAAATTCTGTTAAATTTTCACTTGAAAACAATGTTTAAATTTGACCTCGATCCCTGACTCACCGTTAAATTCCACAAACATGGAAATGCTCCTTCTCTCTCAGCCAGTCTAAGCCCTGAAAGCGCAGTAAATAGGTGAAGTTCATTCCATATCTGCTCATTTCTTGACTTCTTTCCTGCAGATCCAAGAGGAGTTTTCTACATAACGGCAATTGAGGAAATGAAAACTATTTCCATTGTTTTGATCGCACCTATTTCATCCTGCTGACGGTGATCTGAACGCAGGAGGAACCAGTCGATATTTCCATAAGTTCTTCATTTGTCACGCTCCCTACATCACATGCACGAGACCCGACGATTTCCCCTCCGCTGACAATGGACACCTTCTCTTTTTGAGACGCACGAGGCGAGAACGAGCGGCCGCAGACACTTCTGCACTCCGGCTGATTGTAAACATGTTTTCCCTCAGATTCTATAGCTCCGTTGTTTAGTTTCTCACATCCTTCTCTCCCTCTTTTATCTCCCATCTGTCATACATGTTGCCTCTCTGGAGCTTCTACAAAGCGCCATCAGGTGACTTAGAGGCTGCTAATGCTGTGAATTGTGTATAAAATAACAACTTTTGCTGTGTTTTTTTGGGGGGGGGTTTGTTGCCATGACAACGGTGCTCGGAATCAGTGAAAATGCGGCTTGTTGAAAATGGTTCCGAAGGTGGAATATTTTGAGACAGTTTTGTCTCTTTTTTCACGTAAACGGGCGAAGACACAACTTTCTGGAAACGCTCGGGTTCCGTCTCGGTGTAGATGAGGGGAACGCCGCTATGAGCACCACGACCACCGTAAACATGTTCAAACAGGACCTGAAACTATATCTGACAACCGACTGAAGGGTTGAACGACATGATTAAAACAAAACGTGCGAGAACAGCTGAGAGGTTTTCAGTTTTCAAACAGTGAAGGTTCGATTGATTTCTGTCTAATACAGATAAAATAAGCCAGAGACATGATACAGAGAGTGACTGTGTTAGAGAAATAAAGAGTCTGATACTGTGTTTATTGTCACACGGTTCCCCTGACTTAAGGTTAAGCCCTAATCCAACGTCCCAACAGTATTCCACGTAGATAAAAATCCCTCAAAAATCCAGTCAGTCGGAGTAAAGAAAGCACATGACTCTCAGACTCGGCTGTATTTATGACTTGTCCGTGCACGTCCTCGTTTGCAGCTGATTTCTTCACTAATTTGAGGATATTTCGAGGTTGCACCCTGCTAATAACAACACGGCAGGCGGAGGTGGGGCAGACACCCAGCGAGTCAAACCAGATCATCTGTTCTTGTGAGGGTATACTGAAAGCAATCAGAAGATCACCTGAAGAGGAAATTTTCTACCCGACGCACTGCAACATCAACTCCAATAAAGTCACAGTATGTGGGAAGACAAGAAGAGATGTTGAGGAAGGTGTGTTACTCACCTCCATCAGAGACTGCAGCAGACTGTAAAAAAGCAGAGAAAGACATGGATTAGCAGGTTTCTTCATCACACACTCACATGAGCTCACTGCGTCTCTGAGGGCCGCCAGGCGGCTGTCTGAGCATGTACCATTTGACCACATGGAGCCACGGACCCACTGTGTTTTTCAACAGGACATTATCACACACACACACACACACACACACACACACACACATACATACACTTTCACATCATGACACAGTCAGGTCAGCGCCCACAATTCTTTGTCTTCTACGTGGGGAGGAACCGTCTGTGAACTTGCTGTGCTTGCTCTGCAGGAAAACTTCCTCAGAGAGGGCGGGACCTAGCCAGTGTGTGTGTGTGTGTGTGTGTGTACGCGTGTCCGCACCTTTTTCTATACTTGTGGGGACCATATGTCCCCACAAGTATAGGAAAACCTGTGCCTTGTGGGGACCTTTTTCCAGTCCTAATGAGGACAAACAGTGTTTTCTTGACCATGTTGTTGTTACTGAAAAAAGTAAAAGTGCAAAAACATTTCTTTAGGGTTAGGCTGTGTTGTGGTTAGGGGCTAGTAAATGAACTGTGTCAATGAGTGTCCTCACAAGGATAGAAATACAAACCTGTGTGTGTGTGTGTGTGTGTGTGTGTGTGTGTGTGTGTGTGTGTGTGTAAGAAAAGGTTAAATAAAAACCTGCCCCCAATTTCACAGTTAAGTGTGGAGCGTACTTGGATATCACAAAATTACTAATTACTGCGAGTCAAACATGCAGCGACACATTAAATCCCCAATCTAATTTTGAGTGCGACACACACGCAGGACGCACGCCCACACAGCCCACACACACACACACACACACACACACACACACACGCGCTCAGTCTCGTATTTCTATCCTTGTGGGGACCTTCTATTGACTCCCATTCATGTCTAGCCCCTTACCCTAACCCTAACCCACACCACAACAAAGCCTAACCCTAAAGAAATGTTTTTGCACTTTTACTTTTTTCAGTAACAACAACATGGTCAAGAAAACACTGTTTCTCCTACTTAGGACCGGAAAAGGTCCCCACAAGGCACGTCGTTCCACGTTTTGCTATCCTTGTGGGGACATTTGGCCCCGACAAGGATAGAAATACAAGAACACACACACACACACACACACACACACCACACACACACACACACACACACACACACCACACACACACACACACACACAGCTTACTAAAGCTATGGGGCGCTCACACAAAGTTGAGTTTCCTGTTTCCATGGAGACGGAGTCAACATGCGTCAACATCATGTAAATGAACGCCCAGAACTATGGATGCAGTGATGTGAACAATTTCACCGATATTGATATCTAATAACATTGTAGTTATGGCCCATGCTGACATTGAAACAAATAAAAAAAAAATGTAAAAAACTGAATTGAAAAGTCATTCATTTCTTTATTTTTTCAAACTTCAAAAAAACACAAAACAAATGCAATTAGATAAGAGTGTTAGTTTTAGGCTGAGCTGTAAACGCATAATAGTAACTAGAGGAAGTAAATATCAACTGCTAATATCAGACCAGTTTTACTTATCGGGCCGATACCAACATGTTAAAAAATTACAGATATGAACTGATACCGATAAACGCCGTGCATCGTGCATCCCTTCCCAAAACGCAAAGAAAGTTTTCCATTTCACTTGAAAACGCCACGTAACGGGACCGAATACGACACAGAAACACGAAAATGGAGAAAGTGGTGAAAATGAAAAGCAAAACGGAGGAGAGGGCGAAGACGAGCAGCAGAGGACACAGCGGCTCTGGAGGCTGTTCTACAGAACAGCAGCATGAGGAAGTGAACTTTAAATGATCTCAGTATGACTCTGCACGGACACATGGGAGTCGTCTGCGCGTCTCGACATTTCTGTCGGGCCACGTCACATTCAAACTACTCGATGTCGTTTTGGAGAGAATATGTGCTTTTTCCTTTCGTTTGGCCAGTGTTGTGACATGAAGTGGAATTTGTCTGACTGCCTGAATTCTGAAGAAAATACGCAGACATTAAAAGAAAAGTAGTGATTTACACTTTTTTTTTCATCCTTTCAAACTAAACTGAGCAGGAGCGGGTCTTTAATGAAGCTTCACCACGACGACACACAAAAAATCTTCAGCTTCAGATCACAGTGAAAGTTATTCAGCTGTTTACATTCATTTAGGTTAACAAATGAAGATGCAACTTCAAGTCTGGAAAACACAGTGAGTCCAATTCTACTGCTAAAAACTCAACTTTAGAATCATCATCCTCTGTTATAAATTCCAGCTCTGCTTTTCAGAGTCTTACACTCCACAATGTCAACAACCGTTAGTGAAAGCCTGGGTCCTGATCCAGAACACACATCCAGGCTGTGATTGGGTAAACTTCCCAAACAAGGTAAATCTCATTAGGCTGACCTCTGCGTGCAGCATATGTGCTTCTTCGATCGCTGCGTCTCCTGGTTTATTTCCTCTCTGGAGTCAAGCCGCGCTGCCCAGATGGCACGACCGGCAGACTCGCCGGGATTAGCCGGGAGGTTTGGCACCGGCGCACGAGAGGAGATCTGATGTGATTCTGAAGGAGGCTGATTGTTGTCAAACACAGAGGAGGAACGCAGCTCCCGGATGCTGAGGACTGCTTCACGTGGGAGCAGCCAGCATGCATATGGCCGCCATATGTTAGAGATGGTTCTTTTGTGTGCAGGGTGCATTCTTTAGCATTTCTCAGCGTGAGTGTGTGTGTGTGTGTGTGTGTGTGTGTGTGAGAGAGAAAGCGAGTATGCTGATTCCGCTGCAGTGATCACTTCCAGACGCCTGCTGCGTTGGAAGGGTTTGGCCGCTGGTTCAGGGCCCGAGTCCCCTCTCCTCTATGCTCCTCACTCATCTCGCTCCTCTGTTACCTCCTCTGTTTGTTCTTCCCCCTCTTTTAATTCCCCCCTCCGTCTGTCCACTGTTTTCATCTCTCTTTCGGCCTCCTTTTTCCCCCCTCCAGCAGCCAATCCGGCGGTGTTTCCCCGCTTCTCTTGGCACATCCAGGTCATTCCTTACAGCCCACAGAGAACGGCTGGGGTTTTCCACAGATTCCCTCCTCCAGATCCTGTTCCCGGGCCGATACACACACACATTCGGGCTGCATACAAACACAACACTGATTCCAGATAACCATAACATCTAATATGTCTCCTATTATTCCTAACAAACAGGGCTGACCACTTCACAGTCCTACTATGATTTCCAGGCATCATTTGCACGACGTTTCTCTGTGAAAACATGTCGTTTTTGTGTTTTTGTCAAGAAAAGTTTCGAGATGACAATGACGTAGTTTCCATGTTGGACCACCAGTGGGAGGAGCTGTTTGTTTTTGTAATGTAACACTTTGTGAGAAGTCTTGGATGATTCAGGTGAAGTGAAATGACCACGGCAGTTTATCAATACTGGCTGATGAATACAGGAGCGATCAAGCAAAAATTAAAAGAAATAAAAAGTTCCCATTCTTCAGTAAATGCAACACAAACAGCAGAGTTTCAGACAGCAGTGGGTGACTGACAATCGTCATTACAGTCACATGTGAGGAGGACGAAGTGAAGAAAATAACATGTAGAAACTCAGAATATGTGTGTGTGGCTGTACTTTAGATGGTTTCAGACGGGGCTCACTTTTATCCATACGAAAGTCGATATTTCAGTTCGTTGACATTTAAACCGTCTCATATGGAGTCCATTAGCAAGCGGCATGGCGGAAACTCTGCAAGTCTTTTCTTACCAGTCAAACTACGAATCTGTAGCTACAGGACGCCTCCTGCTTTCAGTACACACATTTAATGCATTTGAAGAGAGTTTTTCTTTTTTTTTTACTGTGACATGATTTTATAACCACTGCCCCTTCAGCGCCCCGTTTGTCATAACGATGTGAAGTCTGGATAGAACACAACAGCGTGCATTAACACTGGAACCTGGGACTGAGAATTTTGCAACTCTAACTGGTTAAATGTCAATGAGGATCTGTAAAACTGGGGAACGAGCCAGACCAATCAGCCATCAATAACACAGATTTATCTGTTTCTAGTAATGTTACAGCAGATACATCAATAGTTAAAGCAATATAGTTAATAATGTTCATCCACTGATGTTTGTCCTTCCAAAAAAGCTCGTTTTTTTGGCGGTGAGCCTCCGTCGGCACATCTTGAAATAGAAATGAATGAGTCTTGTGAATGACTTTGTGGGATGCTTTTTTTTGTTGTTGTTTTGTTTTTGTTTTTTTGTGGCGGGGAGATTCTAAGAAGTGCTTCGCTCCGAACAGCGATACAGTGGAAGTGCTGCAGACGGTTACACAATCAATTCACATCACTGTGAAAGATAAGACGGATGAATCACATGAGAGCACGACGCTCGCCGGCAACGCATGCGGATGGGAATCAGATGTCCAGAAACGTTTCTCTTTTCATGGCCCACAGGAATCACACTGAAATCTGCAAGATGCAGCTGGTTTCACTGGGCGCGCTCGGAATTTTCATTTCCCGGTGAGGATTAAATAAGGAAAAAAAAAGGTGCGGTTAAAACACGCCGTTTCCACTTTTCTTTGTCAGCAGGTCAAAACTTGTTTGCTTTCCAACATACTCCTGCTTTCCTGAAGCTAAAAGCCACCTTGTAGCCACACGCCTGGCCTGTTTATGTTGTTGTTTGTGTGTGTGTGTGTGTGTGTGTGGGGAGTGCCCGGTCACTGTGCTCACAGGTCCCAGGTGGTTTATGAGCTGCGACTCGAGGGGACTCGGAGGCTTACATCATCTGTTATGGAGCCTGGACACCAGGATCCCAGTTCCTCTAAACACAGGCGGCGATTTACAGCTGGTCATTATCACGTCCAGAACAATATTAATGCTTCAGGAGCCGTGAAAGTCTGCTTAAACAACGTCAGGTTTGTGTACGAGACGGTCTGTTGTGCCGGACGAGACACAGAGCAGCCAGGACGAAAACGTCTGTGGGAGAAACCGTGAGGGATAACACACACACACACACACACACACACACACACACACACACAAAGCCAGCAGTGTTTGCAGCACCGGGAGGAAGTCCAGGCTGCATCCCTGGATCCTAACTGCCACCTTTGGTAAGGAATGAGGCGCTGCTCTCACTTGTATACAAGAGGAAGATAACTGAAACACGGAGGAACAGCCAGCATTTCGGTCATGTGAGCGCTGGCATTACGTGACGACGCCACACCTATAACTGAACAAATGACACACACACACACAAACACACATGCTGTCCTTAAAAGGTGACGAAGTTTTCACACGCACACACACACACTGGGAGCTGCAGAGGAAGCCGTCGTGCCAGCAGCCTCAGTGTGTGCCTGCCGGTGTGTTTACTTTCGAATATGAGGTGAATAGTGGCGGCTATTGAGGAGAGCGGAGTCGTCCTGCCAGCATCGGCAGCCGTAAAACCGCCCGGCTCCGAGCGGAGAGGATGAGGAGGACGATCCGATCCCGGCGACTCGGAGCGAGTCAGAAAACAAGGGGAAAATAAAAAAGTCAGCGCAGGTGTGAGCAGGGCGAGGACGCACAAACTTTCACCTCAATAAAACACAAGCAAACTATATCAATGTGTCAAAAGTCTCCTTTGCTCTTCTGATTTCAGCAAACATTTCAAAAATGTGCTCGAAAGTGAAATCGTCTGTGGCCGTTTGAGGAATTCCTGGATGAAACCCCGAATCCCTGCGAGGCATTGGGAATCAATATCCACTCCCAATGAAAGGAAGGAATGCAGATAATGTTTGCTTCCCTACAATAGAGCCACACAGGAGATGTGACTCAGAGGCTGAGCGGCTGATAAATGTCTGTTTGACTTGGCCGGCCGCCTCAAACACCGAGAGGAGAGGGAACAAGACGTAAACACAAATTAATGTGCTCTTAATGCCCGCGCCGTATCGCAGCTGCCCGTCCACACGCTGGATTAAGAGGATCTCGCCGGCCTCCTCACCTCTTTGTCCTACGACTGCTGTCTAAAAGCCCAGAGAGGCCAGTGGGGAGAGATGTATAAACCATAAGAGTGGCAGGGGCGCGTAGCGGGGAGCGCTCTGTCCGTCTGCATCAGCCCCGAGTCCCCGGCCTCGGCTACATCTGGCTCCCAGAGCAAGACAAACAGCCTGGAGCGGAGCGGAATCTTGTTAAGCCCTTCTCTCCTCCTGTGCCACCTCACCTTTACACACACTTCTCCTTTACACACACTTCTTCCTCAGCCTCGGTCAAGAATTCCACTTTCTGTATTTTGTCTTCATTCATCACGACTCATCATGTTGTTTTCCTTCCTGTCTGGAACTCCTCAGCACTTCGCTGCGCTGAACAGTCCTTCCTCTCATAGATCCGTTTGTCTTAATTTCATCCTCCTGAAATGTTAGGGTGAAGCTACAGACAGTTGCTTCATGGATTTTTGTGCCACTTGGGCGACTCAACGCGACACCACACAGATCAACCTGTCCGGAAAACCGCCAGTGTCTGGGATGAAGAAGTCTTAAAGTACTCACAGCGTTGAAGTTCCAGACCCTCTTGAAGGAGAGCCTCTTCCTCAGGCTCATCCTGCTCTCCTCTCAGAGGAGGAAACGCCACAGCGGCTCGCTCTACATATCTGGACCACACACTCGCTCACACACAGATACACACACACACACACACACACACACACGCGCTGACTCCAGTGTGTTCAGGAGCTATCTACAGCAGGAAATTCATGCACACAGCCGATTTGGATGGAGCCATGCCTCAGCTGGTCTGCACACACACATAAACAGACACACACACACACACACACAGACACACACACACACACACACAAACACGCCTCAGAGTCTATTTCAACTCTCTGCTAAAGTAGAACCTGTTGAATCACGGTTACTGTACACACTCCACACACTGAGCTGACACACTGACGAGGGAGTCCCATTCTCTCCCAGACACACACTCACACACACACACACACACACACAGCTCAGTTTCCATAGTGACACGCCCCCATCAGGCAACAGTTACCACGAAGGGGAGGGAACAAAGGTCAGCCTGCCAATCACGCTGCAGCACGGCCCGCACCTCTCCTCCCGTCTCCTCTTCCTCTGCGCCAGGTTTGGGATTAATCAAATCCGACCTGTACGAGTCTCCGCTTCCCTCATCGAGTTGAAAAAGAAAAAAAAAAAAAAGTGTTTCATTTCTGAAACGCGATGAAAGCGGAGAGGACGGAGACTTTCATGTTGATGCAGACCATGAATGGAAATCCTGCAGGTTTGTTCAAAAGGTCAAGTTGAAGCAAACAAAGGCAGTTCACAGGGCAGAGCAGCCCACTTCAGCACGCACGCACTCACACACACACACACACGCATATTAACAAAGACCGCAATGTGCACATGGCCTTGAGTCTACACCCAGCTCCACTTAATTTCCTGTTTTGGCAAAAGAAAAAAGAAAAGTGTGTTTCTTTCACTTAAAGCTCCATCCTCCGTCCGACTGAAGTCACTGTCCTGACCGGGTGTCAGTCCCACAACACACACGGTGATGAATGGCTGCGTTTTTACCTGATGTGACTCCTGCAGGCTGCACGGTGCACTTACGTGTGTGTGTGTGTCTGTGTGTGTGTGTGTGTGTGATGCTGAAGCTGTGAGAAATGTAAATATTCCTCAAGCTGCAGATAAATAAGAGCTGAAACTGTTGAATTACGGCAACGTAAAGCATCGTTTTCCTCACATTTTCCTTTCAGAAAAGCTTGGTGTTTACATGGAAACGTTTTGAAAATCACTTTCGCTTCCATAAAAATGGCAGAAATGGTGAAAGTGTTGTCGTTTTCATGTTGGGCCACTAGCGGGTGCTGTTGTTTGTTTTTGTAATAGAGGACAATACACTACAAACACTAACAATAGAAGAACACTGACACTGTTCCACCTTGGGAGCCTTTCTCTAAAAGTTTCAGCGAAAATTTTGCGTTTTCATGTTTCACGTTTCCACGGTGACGGGGTTCACGCTGGAGTCGCCAGCTTTGATGTGTTGGAAAATATTTAAAGGTTTATTTGAACTTTTCACATTTGAATCCCTGCAGAAGGTCTTGAAACATGCTGCTTTTTTATTAAGTGACATTTTCAGGTGTATCAGAATCGACTTGAACTTATGGCTCGGTAATCCCGGCGTTTCATGTGGCTCCCTCGGGAAAATTAATTGCCCACCCTCGTTCAAGACCAAACGGCTAATTTATTAACTGGGAGAAAACCTGGCCGGCAAATCAATAAAGAAAATCAACATTAGCGGCACTCCCAGTGTCTTTTCTTGGTGTATTCCTGCCGCTGGGCTCTGATCACAGTTTGATGAGGACTAATCGCAAACATCAAAGCAGTTCTCTTAAAGATCAGGAAATCTGTAAATATTCCGAGCAGAAGATGTGTTTGGGATTTTCCTCCCGACACACTGAGAAGCTCCAGAGGCTGAAAGCTGGACTTGCTGCTGCATATCGTTCCTAAAGTTAATGCTGACCTTCCAGGTCGCTGTATCATAGCAACATCAGGGCCGGCTCGGGCACTCGGCGCACCGGCTCCCATCGCACACACAGCCAGGCTGCCAGAGCACTAATTACCACAGCTTCTCCTGCTAAAGAGGCCGCCCAGTGGAAGCCTGATTAAAAAAAAAAAAAAAAAAAAAAAAAACATTTCAAGTTTGCCTGGTTCAGCTAATTAAGTGAAATGCAAGACAAAAGCCGGCGAAGCCACAGCGTTCAAACCCGGGAGGCGGTATTCCAGCGCAGCGTCCCTGAACATCCCTGAAAGACGGATAAGAGGAAGTTTGACTTGACTGAAATCACACCACCAGGAAGAGAAGAGAGGAAAGACAAAAGTTCTCAGGACTCTGCTCCCCCCCCCCCCCTTCAGCCTGATTCCTGTGGTCGAGCCCAGCAGACCCGCTCTCTGGCTGGACCTCATTCATGCTCTGTTGTACCAGGAATTCAATATTTTCTGCAGATATCAGATAACATAAAAGGACACAGAAACTTTATTCGCCTGCATTCAGACAGAAGATATTAGGAAGTTTAAAGAGTAAACATGTAATTCACACGATCAAACCACAATTTTACATCTATAAGATAAACCTAGCTTCACCCCAACAATACATGATTAAATTACAGTTAAATTGGGTTATTAAGGCAACATTTGTCCTTATTTTACACATCTTTATAAAACATTTCTTCACATACCAGCTTTGTTTCTGGTATTCACAGAAAGAAATGATCTTAACTAGATAAAAGAATAAAGATTTTGATCAACCTGTGTCAAATAATGTGCTGTAATATTCTGCTAATACTAATCTGATAAGATCAGATCAGTATCTGAACATCAATCAATCAGAGTTTTAACTACAAAAATGGTTTTTCAGTTTATTGAGATATCCTGGCATCTTTAAACAGCTCTTTAGAGATAAACCTTTACGGCTTTTCTAACTTCCAAATTCTTCCAAAATAACAGTAATGAGTCAAACTTGAGAAAATACTCATGTGACACATGAAACATGTGCTGCTTGGGTAGAGTGATTGAACTGTGTGCGACTGAACTTGACACTTCTGCCTTAAACTTCTGAACTTTGCTCCCTTTTGCCTTAGAAAACCTCGTCACACTCCGAATGAATGCGCGACATCACCTGATGAATCACAGTGAACCACAAGCGGCACCGGAGCCATCCTGACTGAACACAAGACTCTGATAAGAGACACAAGGTGAGAAACAGGAGGGGTGAAAATGAACGACGTGAAGGAATTCGTTTCATTGTGCCTTCAGAAGCGTATTTTCCAGCAGAGAAGGGTTTTATTTCTCAATCTCTCTCTTGAACTTAATAAAACTCAACAGTGCCCTCTGCTGTCGCCAGCCCGGTGAGACACCCAAACAGGACGAGCACATAAACATCTCATCTGTTCAGTTTCTTTTGGGTCTTCCGCAAAACGCTGGATTAAATCTCAACATGAGATTAATCAGTGGCAGAAAACGGAGGAGGAACCCGATCACCTTCGTGAACGCCAGCCTGGTCAAAATGAAGAAAGCCCGGCGCTCAGCCTTGTGGTAATTCTTGCAAATGCACCATTAGGCGGTCTAATGTTCCCATCCTGCTTTGAAGATGGCCCATTTGACTACTTTTGAAATTGAAATTAAAAAGGGCTCATGTGCTTCTCTTTTTGAACTTCGATTGGCCACGGCCGGCGGTTGAGTAACAGCTTCACAAAAAAAAAAAAAAAAAGAAGAGAACTGGAGCAGAAATCTTAAGCATCATGATGAATCACGCCGAAAAAGTGAAAAGCGGCGGAATAAAGAGGGACACACAAGAGGATTTTCACCAAACAGCACCAACAGCGGCGGAGCGGAGCGGCGTCCGGTCAAACAAGCCCAAAACGTATCCCAGAGCTGAGAGGTCACATGACACGGTTTGACTTTGCTGATGCAGGAAACTGCAGCGTTTGGCACAAGAAGCACTTGTGATTCTTTGAAACGGGAGCAGCGTCTGATGCGACTCGCCGCCTCCCGAGGTGATTCGTGCACAGGAGCCGCGTTGATCCGGTCTCATCATCTGATTCTCTTTTCCGAGCACACTCTGCTTTCTGCTCCCAGGGGATGTCACGAGGAGCAGCGCGCGCACACACACACACACACACACACACACACACACACACACACACACACACACACACACACAGAATACACACAATCCAGAAAGAAATGTGTTTGTAGCTTCTAGTCTCCGGTTGCGTCCTTTTTTGGGATGTGAATGAGTCTTTCTGATTGTGTGTGTGTGTGTGTGTGTGTGTGTGTGTGTGTGTGTGTGTGTGTGTGTGTGTGTGTGTCGGGTCAGAGGGCTGGCAGCCTTCTCTTTTCTCACTCCTGTGTTTAGTGAAATAATGTCCCGAGCTGCTTTCCACCAACGTGTCAAAACTCCCTCACTCAAAACTTCACACACACACACACACACACACACACACACTCACACACACACACACACACACACACACACACATACAACTACGGGCCTGTTGCACGACTTAAACACATCATTTAGGAGGACATATTCCAGCTGCACACACTGCTAAATTCACCTGCTTCTATACATTTAACTGTCTGATCAGTTGCTCTGTTTTAATACCAGATTACTTCAAAAAGACGTGTTGGTATTGAAGGCACAGAGAGAAAGGATCAACAGGTTTCCCTTTAACAGCGCAGAGCCAAAACCCAGCCGGCCGATTGGCCCTCGCAAGTCACATGACCTGTCATTCCTGAGATAGGCCGCATAACCAAAGTTTCGTGGCATTTCATTTATTTCAGCATGAACTGGATCGCAGGTGATCGCCGATTTAAAAAAAGAGAAGGAGAGGAGAAGTGGCATGCGACAGGTGAAGGTGTTCCGGAGGTGTGTGAAGCCTCACAATCAGCAGCGACTGACATTTTTTTAATCAATATATTGTATTTTCAACTGATATTACAGAATCCGCAGCGGCAACGCTGATCTAGAACTGTCAATACTGGGAACGCAGTGTGAAGCCGGTGCGCTGAAGCGCAGGCTGCATCACACACACACACACACACTCACAAAGTCTGACACAGACGCCCACACTGCCGGTGTACTCACTGGATCCGTGGCTGTTTCAGAATCCACGCTCAAAGTTTGCTGCTCCATGAAGAAGGAGAGCAGTAAATCCTCAGCGCCGCGAGACAGAGCTCCCCTCGCCGCTCTCTGCCATCAGCTGTTGAATGTCTGCGCGCGCCAAGGAGACCGAGGGGTGACGGCTTGATTGCTCTCGAACGTCCAAACCGCTACAGAATGTCGCTGTCGCCAGACTCCCCTTCCCTCTCTCCCTCTCTCTCACTGTCATCCCCCTCCCCCTCCTCCTCCTCCTCCTCCTCCCCCTCCTCGGTATCGTCTCCCTTGCCCTGCCTCTCAGCTCTCCCCCTCCTCCAGCTCTTGCTTTTGCACCCACCCCTCGAATAATTTCTATTCCACCCACACTGCTGTGGGCTCACACACACACACACACACACACACACACACATGCAACAGGAATGCGTAGGCACGGCTGCGGAGGGAGACCCCTCGCCATTAAGGAAGACACCCACACATAAAATCGGCGTGGAGTTGAATGTGTTGCCCTCAGAGCTCCTCTGTCAGCTGCTTAGTATGCCCCACGCACGTCTGCGGCAAGAAGAGTAAACTGACATTCATGATGGAGGAGGAGGAGGAGGAGGAGGAGGAGGAGGAGGAGGAGGAGGAGGAGGGGGGGGTGTAAAATGCGTGAAACGGGGAGAAATGGATGCTCGGGGTGTTTGGAGATGACGGTCGCCCCTGGAAGAGGGAGACGGGGAGGTCATCCAGCCGACAGCAGCGATCGCTATCTGCAGCAGCGATCAGGCTGCCAGCAGCAGGAGTTAAGAAGTCGCTGCATTCTTCAACATGCCTTGACACAGCGAAAGTACTCACCCTAACACACACACCCGTCCTCCACTTGGCCCTGGGGTGAGGACAGCGAGTGGAGAACCACCTCACTCCAACAGGAAAACAATGTTTTTCCACATATCAACTTTTTCAGACACTTAGGATTTTGGTGTCTTTTGTCCCGTTCAGGACTTTTAGCGTTGATAGTATGGACTAAAAGAGTCCTTCCCCTTGTGACCAGTGGCAGGTGGAGTGAACGAGACGTCGCCTCTGAAGGTTTCCAGAGATCCGCATGTTTAGTTTGGCTCAGCCTCGATGACGGATACTCCTCCTGATGCAACCTGATGCCACCGCCGCTCCGAAGCGAATAACACAGATCTCCTTCAAAGTGAGAGGCTCGTGAACATTTCGTCCTCAGTTAATATTTCATAAGCACAAACGCGAACGCTGGAAGGATTTGAGGGAGTTTGACGAGGACGAGACGAGAGCATCCTGAACTGGCGCGACCGATCTGTGGAGTTAAAGGGAAGGGGGCGAAGTTCACGACGAGGCGCTGCAGAGACGCCTGAAGAGCTCAGCGAACACTGAGGGCAGGACCGGTGAAGAGGGGTTAAAGCAGGGCCAAATGCACTCACTCGCTTGAAGACGTTTCCTGTCTCATCCGCGAGGGTCCTTCGGTGTAATGGAAGCCATGAGGCAAAATGACACAGGTTTATTTCTGTCTGTTGACCAGCAAACAACAGTTTTAGTTCAGGATCTGAGCCTGACAGAAGGTTCAATAAACTGATCTGAAAGTGAATCAAAAGACTGCTTGTTTATGAACTGAAAGCAAGAAGGACAAAGACGATTTCACCCTGCTTCCTCCAATCTGGCTTCTTCCCAAAGTTTAAACCCAATATAGAGACGACTGTTTCAGTAAATTATGCTCAGGAATAGCCGATTTAAAAATAAAGTCTCCCAGAACAGAAAAATCACAGGATCTGTAGGACGCCGCTCCGGTGTCGGAGTGTGGATCTAATTCTAGTGTCGAGGAAGTCGTCAGGTGGATGCCTCGGGGTCAAGGTCATGATATGAGGTGGTGATCAGCTTAAAGCTCCAAAGAGAGAAAAAAACACAAATAAACAGACTTCGTTTGTCTGTGAGAGGCCGGCTTCGGTTTGCTTTTGGAAGAGTGAAAACAAGGAGTCCTACAGAACTGACTGACCTTGTTAAAATGCTTCTACTTCCTGCAGAGTGACTCTGAACTCAAACTCTAATTGTTCATTTAACCAAACCGTAACCACGGTCTAACCTTTCTACCCCAAAACCACCTGGCTTCACCCGCCCACACAGACAGACATCCTGACCCTAACAGAGGATTCATGAAGGGTTAAAGCCTCGAAATCAGAGAAAAGCTCTGAACAGGACTTGAACAGTCACAGCCTGAGTTTAATCAAGATTTATTTAATATTTTCAACACAGCTGAACCTTTAATAGAATTACATTTTTGCTAATCAGGAAGGTTTTTTTACTTTCCAGACTAATTAAGAAAGCCTTGTCAGAGTGCTTGATCTTACCTGTTTAATGACCGCCCTGTTGGTCCACTTCAGGCTCCGTTTACACGACGACGTTTCCAATGAAAACAGAAAACTTTCGTTGTGTTTTGAGGCTCCGTTTACACGACAACGTTACTCGGAGTCACTGAAAGCACAGCTTTTTGAAAACGACTGAATTCTTTCCCATCAGACGATCAGACTGTTCCGTTAATGTGAACACTGAATAAATTAAAAGTTTATATGTAGCAAGATGTGGCCCCTTTAATTTCAGTGGATCAATCCCATAATGCTTTGCACTGAGACATTTTCAGTTTGTGACGTGTACAGAATCTCATAAGGTCAAAAATGGAACGAACCAGAGTTATCACGCTTGTGGTCCTTCCTTTTTCATGAGTTTTTAAACTGAAACATCAAATAAATCTTCTCTTTTCGAAAGTCTGATCAGGAAAAGGCGAGAAGGGACATTTTTTGGCGTGTGAACGGACGTCAGACCGACGCACAAAGCTCTGACTGGAGGAAATAACCAGATGTGACTTCTTCCATGGACCGGATCGAATCCCGGACCACAGCAGCGTCTCTGATCCGACTGATTCTTCAATCGGATGGTTCATGATCGGTGCTGACTCAGAGTTGTAAAACACTGAGTCTGTTTATCTGCACAGTGAAAATCTGATTTATGGAGGATTTTTCAAGTAGTTCCTGAAAGCAGCAGAATGTTTTGTGCTTCATCAGATAACAGCAGACGTCCGATTAGCGCAAATCAGATTAACACTCCTGGATTTCTCCAAATTCTCTGAGCTCACTACTTCACCTGATTGAACTCTTTAATTCCTTCTTTCACATCTGCGCATGTCGCAAAGTGAAGGTGAAAAGAAGACTCCAGCTGACAATCTCCAACCCTGATTTGATGCATTTCGCCAATAAAGAGGAGCATCACCCTGTTATGCTCACCGTGGATCGAACTTATTCTGCGCACAGCAATAACATCTTCGTGGTCGGCTCGGAGAGCTACGGCGCCAGTAAAGGCATCAGGAGCTGAAAGAAGCTGAAAGGATGGATTTTTCTTTTCTCTCTCTCTCTTTTTTTTTTTTTTTTTTTTTTTAAACAAGATGTGCCGCACATTGTGTCCTGTGCAGCAATGAGGGCATCATTTCCACTGCATCTGCTGCGTGCAGGAACACAGTGTTACACTGTACGGGCAAATAAATAAATATATTTCTGCTGCTGGATTTGTCTCCAAGACAAACACTTGAGCTCCAAAGGGGAGAAATTTGGTCTCCTCCCGCCCATCGCTGACGGCGGGGAAACAGCAGCAATCAGGCTTGCAATCAGCCCATTGTGCTGAAGTGTTTGGTGGCTATATTTGTGCATTTGACAACTCCATGATTATTTGTGACTGCTGTCATTTTCTACTTGGGTAAACAGCGCGCACGCGGGAGCGATTCAGACCCCGACCTGGTACGACAACTTGTGAATGGCTGCATGCGCATCAGTGTCTTTTAATTTTAACGGAGTGTTTTTATTTATAGTTTCTAAAACAGCAGCCTGTGGTTTTGAACATCAACAACGGAGTTCTGCTGCAATTATCCAACAACGATCGTCATTATACACGTGTGTTCACTGAGGTGGAAAAGTAAATTCATCAATGCAGAAAAGCGGGAATCCAGGATCAGGGAGCAGATGTGTAAGAGGGACTTCATCCCCGCTCACGGCCGCCTGCTGGCATCAGAGCTGTGCGCTTTGAGCTCCTCTACTGAACAATAACAAAGGTAAGTAGCAGGCGTCAAGGTTTATCAAACAAATACATATAAAACACACACACACACACCAAGCGCAGCGTGATGTGAAAAAACTGCAGCAGGAGCTTAAATAGCACAACTAACAAGATGGCTGAAAGCTGTATGTGTGTGTGTGTGTGTGTGTGCGCGTGTGTGTGTGCAGGTTGTAATTTCTGTCAGCTTGCACGATGTTTTATGCGTTTGCATCTGCACATATGGCTCTCGGTGTGTGCATGCGTGTGTGTGTGTGTGTCTTGGGGTAGTAACTTGTTTGTCTGTCAGCATGCATGATGTTCCAGGTATGTGTGTGTGTGTGTGTGTGTGTGCATATACGGCTGTGTGTGCGTGTGTGAGAATACATGTCTACATACTGTGGCTGTCTTTGTGGAGCAGCTTCACTAACGAGGCGAATGTCAGCTTGTTGCTCATCAGAGCTCATTAGAAGTGCAGACTAACACTTAGAACCCCATTACCACACACACACACACACACACACACACACACACGCACACGCACACATCTCGAGCGCCTCTTCTTCCCTCCACCGACACAAAGCCCTCTCTGTTTGTGGACATTACTGCATGTGCAGTGAGAGGAAAAAGGCCTAACGACCGGAAGAAAAAGGTAGAATGGAAGCGGAGGGAGGGGTGGAGAAGAGCAAAAGAAGAGCGGAGCGCTGCCATGGGACGCTCTGGCAAGGCCACATCCACCCCTGTGAAGGCAGCACAATGCCGGGCGGCTGAAGTGAGCAGAGATTCCACGGCGCTCACCAGAATATGAACGTGATGGGAGGAGAGCGGCGTTAAGGCGGCGTTTGAGCCAAATCACAAAACAAAAAAAAAAAAAAAAACAGGACGCACAAACACAAAAGCTGATTCTGAGGGACGGGATTCATTAAAGGTTTCCCTCACAGTTTGGGGTTCAACTTTTCCTGCAGGCTCCTCCTTCCCCGAGCTTCCTGTTGCTCTCCTCCGTGCCAACCAACGAGGGAAAAAAAATGCCAAAAATGTATATGAGAAAACAAGATCACTACAGAAGCAGCAGTTATTTGCTTATCTCCTCCCGGGCTGCCCTAGACATCACTAAACGGCGGAAACCATTTAGCTTTCCTCTGATCTTTATCTGTCAAATCCCGGCTATGGTTATGAATTGTGCTGGAGACGGCTGGACGTTACTACAGTCCTGCCGTATTTACACACGAGACACATCCAGCGGCGCAAAACACATGAAGATTACTGGATCTACTGGTTCTCCTGCACGCCACGTCTCCACCAAATCTACTTGATTATCAACAATTACGTAACTGTTACTGCAAATGCAATGCTGTATATTAAATAATGAATACAAATGAAGAGGAGCAGCTGCCGTCACCTCAGACTTTATTTAGAGCTGAAACCGGGACTAAATAGGCATACTGTTCAACAAAACTCATGTTTCTCAAATGACTGCAGACTGGGTCATTTCTCGCAGCTAAAGCAGGAACAAAAGCGGAATTCCTGCAGCGCTGTAGCCACCCAGCACGCAGCGAGTAGGACGCAGTTAAGAAGTAGTTTTCTAATTCTCCGAAGTGTGCAGTCGTCTTGATCCTTGTCCACAAGGAGGAGGAATGCAATTTGTTGCCTTCTATAAGACGGATCTGTCTGTATGTTGCCACGGTGATGAGAGCGGAGGGTCTGAAGCGTCATGTGAGGATGTATGGTGAGCGTGAGCTGCTATTATTAGAGATGGTTGCTGCACGTGTGGCTCCAATGTGACAGCGGCGCAGCGGTCAGGGCTGAGCCGGAGCGCCGGCGCGAGGACGCGCATGGCCCTTACCTCCAGGTCGTCCAGGGAGCGCGCCAGGCTCAGGCGTTTGGAGCGTCCGAAGGAGCGGCGGGCCGCAGAGCGCTGGCCCAGAGGGGGGAATCCCATGGTCAGACCGCGGAAGCGTCCACCCTGAGGCCGGAGGAGAGAACATGATCAGTCCACAAGAGGACCTTCAGCTTCATTTATACACCAAACAGTCAAGTCACTTCACTGTATTGATTAACAAAAAAAACCAAAACACACATAACTGTAACAGTAACTAGGTAACAAGAACCAATGACTGATAGCCATATCAACCAGATGTATCGTGAATTCAACTTTTTATGTTCTGGAAGAGAAAATGTCCATTTTTTTTTACTGTTTCTCAGTCAAGCGTGTGTTTAAACTGACTGATGAAGTTCTTTGTTTAGATGAAATCCCCCAGAGGCTTCAGTCCACAGACGGCAGAGCGTCGACCGGAGGGCAGCTCTGCCTTCATCTATCAACCTAGTATCTTCATCAGGCTTTATTCTTCACATCTTGCAACACATCTTGAAAAAAGAGCTGTCATTGTGTTGCTGTATTTTGATTTCTTATACTGTATTAGCTGTATTATTAGTCGCAGAGGAAAAAACAATAAATCAATGTCCACTCCATCCCCAAATCACAAAAAACACAGCAAAGTGAATGAACGCAACAATAAAAGGAGACGCTGACCCACTATAAGCCGACACACCGCCTCAGATCATCAGACATGAAGCTTCCTGACGTCCCACACACACAGTCAAAGAGACTCGCTTTTAGACAATGGCGTCTTTAAAAAACTGGCTGTAAATCACCCCAAGCTCATAACCTCCATTGTAAACGTCCGGTATGCTGTTTGAAACTGAAAGTAATTAAATTACTGCACTGAGGCGTGGGAAAATACGCTGAAGTTCACAGGAAAAACGTAAATCAGAATCAGAGTAATGAATGAGGTGTGTTTCTCAAACACACTGATAAAATGGTAAAAGTTTGGAAAAATGCTTCAGAAGAGAGACGGGATGTAAAAAGAGAGCGGATATGAAGAAAAGAGGAAAGGGTTTGATCAGGGGAGTTCAACGGTTCACAGGCCACAAACACACTGAGAGGCTTTACTTTGCGGACAAATTTCAATCAGGCTTCAGGTCGAGACATAGCACCGAGTCTGCGTTGTTGAGGGTCCATAATGATATATTGACAGCTCTAGACAACAGAAGTTCTGTTGTCTTGGTGTTATTAGATCTTACCGCTGCCTTTGATACCGTGGATCATTCCATCCTCATTTCCAGACTTCAACACACTGTAGGCCTGCAGGGTGCGGTTCTCAAGTGGTTTTCCTCCTATCTCTCAAACAGATCCTTCACGGTACATATAAATGAGTTTGCGTCTTCTGCTGCTCCTCTCTCGTCTGGAGTGCCTCAAGGCTCTATTCTTGGTCCCATTCTGTTTTCATTATATATGCTACCACTTGGTCGACTTATCTCCAGTCACAACATCCAATTTCACTTTTATGCAGACGATCTCCAGATTTATCTTCCAGTTATCTATAATGATCGCTCTGCGTTAGATCCCCTCAATAACTGTCTCCACACCATCAAACAGTGGTTGTCACAGAATTTCCTTCATTTGAATGGGGAAAAGACTGAATATATCCACTTCAGTTCTGACCCAACCCACAGTTCCCCAGATTTTGGTTCATCCACCCCACAATTTGCTTCTGCTGTGAGGAATCTGGGTGTGATTTTTGACAATGAACTTAACTTTGAAAAGCAAATCAGTTCTGTTGTGAGGGCGGGCTTTTTCCAACTAAGGCTTCTGAGCAGAGTTAAGCCATTCTTGTCTCGGGCAGATTTAGAGAAGGCCGCTCATGCTCTCATCAGCTCAAGACTTGACTATTGTAACGCCCTTTATGCTGGACTGAATCTCTCACTCCTCCATAAACTTCAGTTGGTTCAGAACGCAGCAGCTCGTCTCATCTCCAACTCCTCAAAATACTCTCACATTACTCCGGTCCTTCAAGCTCTCCACTGGCTTCCAGTGCGGTTCCGAGTCCAGTACAAGATTCTGGTGTTTGTGTTTATGGCTACTAATGGGTATGCCCCCCCTTACATCTCAGAGCTGTTGCAAATTTATCAACCTGCCAGGACTCTACGCTCGTCAAGCCACACCTCCTTGGTTGTCCCCAGGGCGAGATATAGAAAGTTTGGTGACCGCTCTTTTGCTGTTCTTGGCCCGAAGCTCTGGAACTCTCTTCCTCTGGATTTAAAGTCTATCACTGCACTTAATGTTTTTAAATGTCATCTGAAAACGCACCTTTTTCATTTAGCGTTTGATGTTTAGCCCCTTTTAGTACTTTGTGTCTTAAAGTGTTTTTACTTATTTATTTTGTTTTACTCTGTTAAGCGCCTTGTGCTCCGTTTGGCAGTTGGAAGGCGCTTTAGAAATAAAATTTGATTGATTGATTGATTGCTTTAAAGCAGAGCACATGAGATGAAAATATTCTGTAAATTCAAACAATTACTGCAGAAAATTACAACGATCTCAACATAAAGCAATTTTAATGGAAAATTCAGCTGCAAAATACAGTGAAACGTCCTAAAAACTTGCATGTTTTTACAAACTCCGTTAACTTCTCCTCATCTTCAACCCGTCGCCACGGCAGCCTCACGTAAACGTACCCGACTTAAATTAGTTACAATATTTTTTAGAACCCTAAAAGTGAAAATATGTGTATTCATGAAGAGTTTAGTCTTTAAATCAGTGTAGAAACCTTGTATTTTCTAATAATTTGATGAATGCTCTGTAAGTAATGTGAATGATTGTCAAAAATGTAATGAAATCGTTTGCATTCAGTCTCCACAATGCAGCTGCTGTTATTTCATCAAAAGTTCAGGGACAGCCACATTTATCATAAAAGCCAATCTTGTTATCTGGGAGGATTGGATGTATTATTTTATTGCACGTCTATTGTTGACTCAGCTGTTAGTGTACCAGCTGCTTGTCAGGGTCTCAGGTTCATCCGTTATTAATAATTAGATTACTAATATGACATTTATTTATATAAACCGAAGCTGAAGACCTAATGAGACTGTGAAAACAGTGCAAACGGAGAGAAGACGCCGTGCGTGTGCAGCTGTTTCTTCTGTCTGCCGAAGACGGCTTTCCCCCTTTTTCACCTAAACGTTAAATTCCGCATGTCAGACGCAAGCATGTGCGGTCCTGTGATTTAGCCCGAAGCGCCACATCGTGCTTCAGTCGAGCCCGCAGTGACGACAGAGCAGACGAGCGGAGGGACGCTGCAGAGCCGCCGCAGCTCGCTGGGCCATTCCACCCACGATGGGAGTCTGGACGGACTCAAAGCTCAAGCAAAAACTAAACCAATTCAGCGTGAAAATTGGAAGATTTAATGGAAGTGTCCATTTAAAATCATGATAAAAATAAAAAAGAAATATATAAAAAATTAATTTCATTTAAAAAACCCTCACTTGGCATATCTTGAAAATGCCTCTAAATCAAAGAAAATATTCAAATACTCATGAATTAAGTTAAAATTACTCATCAATCAATCTAAGGTGAATTTCTCACTTCATTTATTAAACTAGCATCCTCATGAGGATTTACTGATCACATTATCCCATTGGGAAATATGGCACCGTTACAGGTTTTCAGGGCATTTCTCTATCACTTATTAATTAAGAGATTATTTTAAGTATAATAAAGCATTAATAAAGCACTCTTCACCATTTGTGCCACTAATTGTATATACATGTTGTTTCAATTTATTTTGAGAAGGCATATATTGAATATAAAAATAGAATAGAATAGAATAGAACTACTTTCAGTTACACTCTTCCTTCCCACTGCCCCAATGAGAAATTCCCAGTTAAATTGGGATCATGTTCACTTTTAACACATAGAAGTGAGATCCTCCTCACTTCCAGTTCTCTCTTTTTTCAACTGATAATATATAAAAGTATATTTTGGTCAAACCAATAAAAACACAGATTTTTTTTTTCAATCAGTTAACAACTAAGGTTATTCTACAGTAGTGTAAACTGAGGAAAGACCAGTACGAGTGCAGCTTTTTCCTCTACTAAACATGTTTGTTTACCAACGTACTATTGTCTGATCAATATACATCACATTGTTCTTTATTATAATGTATCATTTGATCAATAAATATGATTTCTTGGATGCAGTGAATTAATTTTATTCCATATCATCAAATGTGGTGTCAAAAGGGTTCATCATGATCAGTGCCGTCTATCTTCTTAGTTTGATAAATAAAAACCTGCATCTTTCTGTAGAAATGTTACCGTTTACAGTCGCTTGTCCGATAAGAGTTTAAGACTGTTTCTGACCAGTGAAGATCTACTGAAGCGGAAATCTATCCTTTCAACTATGTAACTTTTACACGAAGCCATAAATCGCTGCCTGAACAGGAGAAAATGAAGACGGGGGTCATTTAACTTTATGGTCCGCGGTCATTAACAGATGAGGTAACCAGAGTAAACCCAGAGCCGGACGGGACCAGAGCCGCTTTGATGTGTTCACAATTAGCCCCTGTTGTCTTTTCATCGTCACAGAACAACCGAAATGTCTCCTTTCTGCCCCTCTCGCAGATGGCACCGGGCTAATCTTCTGCTACTGTAGGGGAAAGCAAACACACACCAGCCCCGCTCGGCTAATGAGCAATTAATCAGCGCTGGCAGGTTTCACACCAGTTGGATGTGAGCGGCTGGTAAAGGCTGATCGTCTCCGCATTTCATCAGGCCATGACCACTGGTGTTGCCTGGATACTGAGTCAAGCCAGCATCTGTGTGTGTGTGTGTGTGTGTGTGTGTGGATGTGTGTGGGTGTGTGTGTGTGTGTGTGTGTGTGTGTGTGTGTCAGATAATGCAGATCTGAGGACTTGATTACATGTGTGCACACAGGCGCTCTCATCAGTCGCTTTTAAACTAATGCAAATGAAGCCTGAACAAAACATGAGGGTTTTTTTTTGTTTGTTTGTTTTTTTTTTAAGAAAGGCCGAGGTTTGAGTTGCGGAGGAAACGATAAAGAGTCGACGTCCCTCAGCGGTGCTGCGGTTGTTCTGGGTGTGGCTGGACGAGGGCCGCTTCTTTTTCAGTTTTTTTTTTTTTTTTGTTTTTTCTGAGAAAAATGTGAAATTTCAGAGGAAAACTCTTATCTGTGCAGCTGATCTCGTCTCGCCGTCTCTCTCTCTCACACACACAACGTAAAACCATACATCAAACACATACACACAATATGAGACTGGAAAATAATAATAACAAGTATAATGTACACTTTGAAACTTTGATTTTTTTTGTAGTCATAAACAAACTGAATGCACTGAGAGAGGTTACTCAACTATTTTTAACTTATTGCTCCAAGTGTTTGAACAGTAAGTCTTTTATTCACTCTCACACACACTCCCACACACACACACACACACACAGAGAAGCAGAGGCTTCTGACACTTGGACATCGTGACCAGAAACTGTCACCCAGCGAGCAATCAGCGCTCCATCTCCAGTCAGAGCCGCAGCATCACGATGATGCCGGTGCCACTTCCATCAGCGTGCAACCGCTCATTTCTGCACGTTCGCCACATTTTCACACTTTTTTCTCTCAGATTTTCTCCCCGTCTCGAGGAGGCTTCAACTTTTGCCCGTCAAAACATCTGTCACAGCTGACGTCGGGCTTTTTTTTTTAAGAACCTGAAAAGCTGAAATTACCTCCCACGGACAGCCAGCGTGTGGGAGCGGAGGGAGCGGAGGGAGGTTTAGGTGGTGAAACAGTGCCACCGTGTGTCAGCCAGCGAGAGGGACGAGGGGAGGACGCCTCCGGATCTTCAACAAGTTATTATTCTGAAAGCCTGAAAGAACGCAAAAGGCTCACCGCGAGTCTCCAGTCCCACAAAATGTTGAGGGGAGCAGCGTCCAGCTTCCTGCCGCCGGCCCTGGAAACACTTCCTGCCATTGTCCCCGAGCCGAGCGTCCCCGAGCCGTCGACCCCGCGGAGCCTCCGGCACACAGACTGATGCTGCTCCTGCTTCCTACACTCACACCGTCCACGGGCTACAGCAGAAGGAATCCAGCCCGGCTGGATTTATCTGTCTGTCTTTGTCTGCATCTCCTACTTTCTGTTTTCTAAAAGCTGCCAGGAGAAAAAACAAAAAAATCTCTGATTTGTTTAACCTTTCCTTCTGTCACTGGTTTCACATTTATTAATAATAAAAAAAAAAAAGGCCTGATTTTACTGAAAAAAAGCTGAGATTATTTAGTTTTTACTCTGGGTTATGATGGATGATCAGACTGAAATAGCTCAAGTTGTAGCGCTGACAGCACTTTTTAAAGATAAATACTCTCATCTGGTGTTTTAAATGGTGAAATCGACAACAGATCCCACACATTTCAATAAAACTTACAGTAGTGGCACAAAATAAAACCATCCATGTCATTTTTAGGCCATTACATCAAAGAAAGCCAAAGTTAAGACAGATTATCTTTACAAATTGGGACAAAATGACCTAAAAAATAAACAGAAGGGTTTAAATTATGTAAGGCAAAACTAGAATATACTTCATTTCTACTTCTGAAAAGCCCCTGAACCACGGTGCTGTTCCCTTTAAGGGAAACAGGTGGTTTTCAGATGAAGGCAGATATCTGCCTCCATGCATAATACATGATCTGATACTGGAGTCGTGAGGATAAATAACTTATCAATCCACTTGCACTGGCCGGGCGCAGGGAGCCAACTGGCACGCTGACATTAATTCACCGCGCTACGAGGGTGTCGGGTGGGCCGCGCGTGGCTTACGCTCATTCTCACCGAGTGAGGAAGGTTTTATGTGCAGAGTGAAAAAGTTCACGCTCCACGCCGGCGAGGCCTCGGGAAAGAGAGGGCGAGAGTGCAAACGAGAGCGCAGGGATGAGCGCCGATGGATTTATGGCCTCAATAAACTGGACTTGGACACACTGGGCTCGGGGTAAATTTCCACAGCAGGGATGTGTGATGGGGGATGCTGCAGACGGCCCGGCTTCTCATCTCCCGGTCACTTTTAACACGGCTCTCCCACAAAACACACGCTGGCACGGCACGTCGGTGAATGCTCTACTGTTGGAATTACCAGCTCCAGATGGAAGAACTCGACTTTACTAACTTGATTCAAAGTCGTACCTTTTTCTCGGCGTCCTTGGCGTTGCCTCCTCGCTTCTTCTCCGCTCCGCCGCGCTCCCGTTCTCCGGAGCCGAACAGCTTCTTGGCCCACTCATCCTTGTGGACGGCCAGCCGGTGGGTGTGAGGGTGCGAGGGAGGGGGCGGCTGGCTCCCCCCGGGCGGAGGCAGGTGGTCCCCGGGGGCCAGCGGAGCCCTGTAGCGGTCGGCCGGGATCTTGCTCATGGGTGGCGGCAGGGTGCTGCAGTTGGCGGACGACCAGCCGTCGGTGGACTCGGCGTAGGACTCCTGGTCGCTGCTCAGGCCCTGCAGGTGGCTGTGGTGGTGCTGCTGCCGCCAGTCTCGCAGCACATGGACTGGCAGCCAGCGCTGCGGCTCCGCCCCCGCGCCTCCCCCGCCCACCCTCCTGTCTCCTCCCCCCGCGGCTCCTCCCAGCTTGCCCGGGGAGTAGTGGTGTGGGTGGACGCCTCGGGAGTGCCTGCCGGGGACGTCGGGGTGAGCCAGGGGGAGGGGGTGGGGGAGGTCCGCCAGGTGCGGGTCGTGGCGGTAGTGGCCGTTTCTCAGCATGGGGGGGGGAGGGGGCGGAGGCGGGAGAGCGGCGGCTGCCGCTGCTCCCAGGGTGGGGCTCCAGGCCTGCTGAGACGGAGGGGGGCTGTCCCACAGGCGCGGCCCGGAGCTGTGGTTGTGATTGGGCGGCCCCCCGAGGTCGACCAGAAGCACCCTGTTGCTCTTCTCCTCCGGGAGGAAGTTCCCGATGCCGCTGTCGCTGTTGCTGCTGGTGCTGTGGTTCTGCTGGGCGTCGTTGTCCGGGTCGTGGAAGGCCCGGGCCCGGACGCCCTCGATGTTGTCCCCCATGTCCCGGTAGAGGACGGAGACGAACTGGAGCAGAGGCTGAGAGCTGGGGGGGAACTCCAGGCAGCCCCCGGTGTCCGGATCAGGAGTGCATTCGAAGCCAAACCTCATGGCCACTCCGAGGTGGACCTGAGCGAAGAGCAGTCTCCGTCAGTTCATCTTTTATCAACTTACTTTTCTGGTAGAAAACATCCACAAACAGTCCAATTACATCTTGAGCCAATCGCACTTCACTCTTTTCTGTGTTGTTACCTGATGGAGACAAAGCTCCGGGTCCACGATGAAGACGTGGCAGGAAGTCCTCAAGCCGCCCTCGTCGTCCCGTCCGTTGAAGAAGTGGTCGTGGTCGTCGGTGGCCTGCATGGTGACCAGGCCGAAGAAGCGCCGGTCGTCGGGGCAACACGCACTGAAAGCCAGCTTCTCTGCGGGGTAGGTGGCGAGGACCTGACCTCTGTCGCTGCACAGCCGCACGCTGTCGTGCATGACCTGAGGAAGGCAAGTGTATGAAGTCATTTAAAGCTTTGTTGCCTTTAAAATGAACTGCTATAAGTTAATAATGGTGCAGAATACATCTCCATTCTGATGGAAACAGTTCTTGCACGACACAAGATTTAGAGGCTACAGCATCTAATGATCAATATCAAATCTTTCTTTTTTTTAATTATAAGATGTGAAATACAGTGTTAAATTGATCATATTAAAACTTCTTGAGTGAGTTTCCTGAATGATCAAATCTTAGATGTTTAGGAACTTAGCGGTAGCTGAAATTAAGATTCAAGCAAAAACTACAAAAAGAATGAAAGAAACTGCCCACAGGTGAGACAAGTAACAAAGTGAGTCCCACCTTCATGAGAACCAATGAATGAATCTTCTGCTCGGCCCGGAGGCGCCTCATGCTCCCTCGGATGGCTTGGATACTGTCGCTCTCCAGGTTCGTCCCTGTGGAGGCCAGTTCGATGGACCCCAGGTACCCGACGATCATTCCCACGTTGAGGATCCCTTCGGCGGGCTCCAGGCCCAGGTCGCCCCCGTCCCCTACGTCCACATCCTGCTCCTCGTGATGGTGCAGGTGGAGATGCCGGAAGTCGGGCTCCAGGAAGACCGAGTCGTCGTTGAGAACTTGAGCCATCTCCTCTTCGGAGAGCAGGTTGGGGTTGCTCTGGGACCGCGAGGAGGAGCGGTACGGAGGGAACTCGGGGTCGGAGAGCGGGCGGGGCTTGGAGGAGGAGCTGGCCCCGGGTCTGTCCTTGTCCGAGCTGCTGGAGGAGTGGCTGGAGTTCTCAAAGATCATGTTGAAGATTCCTCCAGACTGCAGCTCTGCCACCACCTTCTCCGCCCGGTTGATGCCCAGCTGCTTGGAGTCCAGCTTGGGTTTGTACCAGCCTGCGCGGCCTCCGCAGGCCGACCGGCTGTTGTTGTTGTTGTTGACGCTGTTGTCATAGAAACCGTCCAGCTCGTCGTCACTGGAGCAGGAGTCCAGGTAAGACGCCGCCGCGGCGCTGCTGCTGTGGTGGCGGCCGCCCGCCGCCCGCTGGTGGTGGTGGTGGTGCCGCCTGTGCCGCTCCCCCTCGGCGATGACGAGCTTCAAGACGCCGGAGCAGCGTCCGATCAGCTTGACCACGTCCTCGTGCGACGCCTTGGAGACGTTGATGTCGTTGACGGAGAGGATGTAGTCCCCGGAGCGCAGCCCCACGTAGTCCGCCGGACTCCCCTTCAGGATGCAGCTCAGGACACAGGGGCTCTGGCCTGACAGCGTGAAGCCGTAGCCCGTCCGCCCTCTGGCCACCTCCACCGCCCGAATCCGGCCCTGCTGGCTGAAAGAGGAGGGAGGCGGCGGAGGAGGGAAGTTCATCCCACCTCCACCACCTCCGCCACCACCGGAGCGCCTTTTAGATGATGCATCCATCTGCCTGGACATCGCTCCAGGAAACTTTCTCTGGTCCATTGACTCAGTCACTTGTATTTGCAGGAGGCAGAGCTTTCAGATATCAGCTTGAAGCAACCCCCAGCTTCAAAGCGTTGGACACCTTCTCTCCTCAAACTTCCTTTCAAATCAGGTTTAATTCTAGCCGAGGCTGCTGCAGATGAATCTGTGCCATAGCTTAATGTTGTGGGATCTGCCTTAAAGCTCTGAGCACCTCTCCTCTGCTCCAACTGCATTCATGTGACACTTCTGCATGTCATGAACGTTGCGTCTTCTCTCTCCTGTAGTCTGTGCTTTCCCTCTCTGACCTCTGTCTCTCTCTCTACCTTCCTGCAGGTATCTCTGTCTCCTGAGCCGCAGGCCCATGATCTCTGCTGTTCACTGACTGGCATCTATGCTGTTGAACAGGTTGAAACAGACGTCCGTCGACCTCCCAGACAGGCGTCTTTTGTCGTTTTCTTTCAGTTAAAAGTAAATGCTGTGTAAGTGTTTATCTGCTTCAGATGGACACATGAACAAAAGCTGATTTATATTTCACTTTGCAGTCATCGTAAATCCTCAGGCATGAAAACACGCCACGTCCAGGGTCTGTCTTCCTCCAGGAGCCCCGCTGTCACGCCGCAATGGAAAAATGAGCATCGGCTCCAAATGCAGCGGAGGGATGAGAAGCTGGCCTCAGTTTTGGCACGGCCTCGCGAGCCATCCCATCCTGGTGTGACCCTCACCTCCGGGCAGGTCACCTGAAGCACAGAAAGCAAGCAAATCAGGAGAGTTTTCCTCAGTTCACCCTGTTTGACTTCAGTTCCTATCACATTTCTTGCTCATAGATTAAAGGTGAGGATGATGCAGTGTTGTAGTCTATACCAGTAATCCCCAAACAGACTGGCCCAACCTTTTACTGTATTTTGCACCAGAAGATCTAAAAATTGGCAATATGACAAGATTGCAGTAATTTACGGTAGAATTATTTGGTTCTGCAAAACTAAAGACATTTTTCATCACATAAACTACATAAAATTGGGGCTGAATTCATGATTTGATGTGAAAAACTGGCTGATGAAACATTGAAACTGTGCAAGCCGAAGCAGCATCAGTCGACCAAACAACCCGTATTGTATTTCAAAAATTTGGGCCCTTCAAGAATAAGGTTCGGAACCTTTGTTGTTGTGTTGAGGGGAGGAGGTTAATGGTGACACACCTGAGCAGGTAGCTGCAGGGCAGATCTGACAGGTGAACAAGTCCTGCCTACTTCACCCGCCAGAGGACCAGCTTTCTACTCATGTCTGACCTCTTACGCCGCATTATCTTTGATTTTCATGCAAGAAATTAAAGAGCTCTCTGCGACTTTTTTACTTTAGCTGACTCGGTAGTTGAGTTAGCTGAGCCATGCTAGCAGCGTTAGCCCCTCTCGGACAGCGGTGTCAGGACAGAGGGGGAAAAACACACTTTGTTACTTTCACAGGGAAACATGCGTGTTTTCTTGTCAGTTCACTTAAGTTAACTTTAAAAAGGTGTTTTTTTTTCTCTCTTGCCGTTACTTGTCCCTCAGAAGTGCATCCACCCGTGCTTAAACCCTAGTCCCGCCCCCTCCGCTTCCAGATCTGTGGAATGTCGGCGCGTAACCATGGCAACGGCGCTGTACACAGACTCTTACGCTCCTGTCATTGGCGCTCCCGGCTGTCAATCAGACCGTGAACAGTTATCCGGACAAATTAGCCAAAGTTTGATTGAGAAATCCGAAATAAATACAGAAAATAGTTAAACCACAAACCAATAAAAGTTCACTTTTGACGATAAATGCGTTTTATTTGAAGCGGAGTGAACGGATGTGTGTTATCAAGCTGCGCTCTGCACGTATGAGACAACAGCTGGCTGGAGGAGGTCTGAGTTGTAAAAAAGTAGTTAAATCTGAGGTGGGAGCTGGTTTTTTATTTCCCTACATGTTTTTAAAAAACACGTTTGAACCATTTTAATGAAGACTTACTTGAATGAGTCCAGCGGTGATGCTCTCTCCATAGCCGCGTAGCTAAGGTTAGGTGGGTAAACAAAAGAAAGACTGCACCATCTGGCGAAGTGGCCTTAAGGAGGAGGTCTGCAGGAGGAGGAGGAGGAGGAGGAGGGAGGTGTGTTTAAAGGAGGGTTTACAGGGGGGACACTAACAAACTAATGCACCCACACCCCAAAAACACTCTCCTGAAACACTTTGTATTCTCAACAATGTGTGGGGGGAATCTGAAGTGCACATCTGCAAGAAACCTGCACATTTCTGTGTCCTAAAGTGAGAGGTGTGTGTTTAGAGGAGGGTTTACTCCAACCTCATGCAATGAGACCCAAAATACAATCTCCCTAAATACTTCATACTCTCATCACTGTGTGTGGAGGGACTTAGAGTGCACATATGCAGAAAAATTGCATTTCTGTGTCATTAAATCAAACAGGTGTTTCCAAAGCAACTCAGCATTAATTTAATGTTTACATGAGGATATCTGGGGGGACGCCTCCAAAATCCTGTAATTATACTCAAAAACCCTTGCAATTAAGAGTTCATATTTTTAATCAATGTGTGGGGGAGCCTGAAGTGCACATCTGCCAGAAACTTGTAGAATTTAATGTCCCAAAAAGTCAGACGTTTGTTTGGAGGTATTACAGGTGGGACACATTCAAACTCCTAAAATCACAAAAAATTCTTTATTACTTCATATTCTCATCAGTGTGTGTGGAGGGACTTAAAGTGCACATCTGCAAGAGACCTGCACATTTCAGTACCTCAAAAAGTCAGAGATGTGTGTTTCTAAAGCAGATCAACATCCATCTTGTGTGTTTGGGGTTCAGTAAGGAGAGTTTACTGAACTAAAGCCTCCAACATCACGATTAAGTGTTGATTAGATTCTGTAAAGTTGATCCATAAGCAGCATTAATACCTGTGCCATCCTGATTTCAGTGAACCATATGGCAGCTGCCTGGTAATCCTGTTAATACGTTTTAATCACACCACCCCTCTCGATGGGCACTATCAAACAAGAGCATGTTTCCACCGTGTGTTTAGTTCATTAAAGGCTGAGTAAAGGAAACGGTACAAAATGTGATATCTGGCCTGTGGGGGTGGGTTTGTTGTCTGGAAACAGGCTCCACTCTGTTTGCAGTTGGCTGGCAACAGCTCGTTTGTTTCTGGCCGAGCCGAAGATAAGGCGGCACGTTTCACGTGGCCGTATCCTCGCTGGTTGATTGTGTTAGAGGCAGTTAATAGATCCTGCGAGTGCCAGGCTGACCCGACTCCGACATTATCTGCAAACCCATAAAACACCCGCAGCTGGTTACACGAGCAAAATCACATCTCAGGGCAGTTTAACGTCTTTAAATAATTTATTTGTTTCTACAACAGACCATATGCAGTGATTAATCTCTTTGAAAATAATGTCATTAACTGAAATACACAATCTCTTTCAGTCTTGTTTTCACAGGCAATTGTAAAAAAAAAAAAAAGAAAATGTGACCGAGGCTCCAGCCTGAAGATGATGGGAAGGGAATCGCTTCATTCTGTGTTTCCCAGAAAGGACGACTTTTAAAGTAAAGCTCAATCATGCTCAGCACAAAGTAGACATCAGGAGCCGTGTAATGTACTCCGCAGACAAAACGTGGCCCTAAAGTTACTCCTCGGAGTTCATTCTTCCCGAAGCGAGCGTGTTAAATCGATTGAGCATGACCTTTGCACACACGCCCTTCTCCCAAAACCACAAAAGATTTCTGGCTAATCGTATTACCCCCCCCTGCAGGGGGTTCCCTGCTCCTCTTCCACCAGGAGAAGACACCAAGCTGGAAAGACATTTCTCTACTCTTTAAGAAATATTTCATTCTTAAGTAGTGCATGGAGGAGGGAGGCTTTCCGTCACTTCACTTCCCCACAAATTAAAAATGAGTCTGAAAACGAGCCTCGCTCGGGCTTCTTTAATCTGCTCCGGTGGGGACTCCAGCGGTTTCTGTTGGGTGGACACATTATTTCAACATGAAAGGAAACCAGTCGTTTGCCTCCAAGGTTGGAAAGTGGTAACATAGTTAGCATACAACCTGCCGTGGTGTTCATTTCCGCAGGACTCGTTGCATATCAAGAAAGCGCCTAACGTCGACATCAAGAACTTCAAGTTTTTAAGTGCTGCATGTGTTCAGTATTCTGCACAGAGAGGATGAAATATTGACCGTTTCTCCACTGAAACTAATTAAAGCTCAACAAACACAGATAAAACCGGCCGCTGCGCCGCGGCCCCGCCACGCTGCACGTCCCCGTCTGTTGATTTGTCAATGCTGGCTGTTGGTCGCTAAGGTTACAAAGGCTCCCTTTGGATTGTGTTGCATCTCTCTCACACAACAGTCATGGCAAACGTATCCATGGAAACAGCGTTAAAGACGACGCAAGAAAAAGAAAAGGGAAAAAAAGAAGCGGTAATGTTAAACATGCTTTCAAGCGTTCAGTGTACAGGACATACGTGTTCAGTCTTTTCTCTAAGGCAAGTGTATGTACAGAGTAACGAACCCCGGCGCCCCGCCGGGACGCGCAGTCTTTAGTAAAACTCTGGAAGCTTGGAGCTTTCTGCATTCTGCCGCCTGCCGAGTCTCTGATGTGTCGCTTTCTCTCTGAGCCCTCTCGCCTTTATATAATTCATGCACCATGGCTTTCATGTTGCTATACAATGACTGTTTTTTTTACAAGGTACCAAGGACTGTAAATTACAACTACGATATCATGGTCACATCTTACATCCTGAGAATTACAAAGAAAAAAAAAAAAAAAAAAGTACAAGAAACATACAGGTGGAATCGTCCAGGTGCGCTCTGGACCAGACGAGACTGCAACTTAAAAAAGAAAGAAAGCGAGACTGATGGAAGTAATATAAAATCAAACGAGGGACGCTCGTCCCCTTAGGCTACCGCTGAAAGAAAAAAAATAAACATTGCAGCAATTTTGGTATCTTTCCTGTTTGACAGTGTTATTAATGTGGAGATGAATGGGCTCTCCAAGGGTTAAAACTGTGTGTGATTTTGGAAAAGTGAGATTTTTTTTTTTTTTTTTTTTATAATACTGACCAGCATGGGTTAAGTTCTTTGTCTTATCAATATAACATCTATAATAATTTCAGCAAACTAACAAGTGCAACACCGATCCCCTGCTTCTCATCAAAAAAAAACAAAAAAAAGGGAAAGAAACCTCACTATGAGCGATCATTCTTACACATAAATTATTCATTTTTCGCACTGTTGTGTATCAGAATGAGCACGAGTAACTTAAATATAAAAACTTCTTGAAATATACTATGGACAACATTTAGCAGGCGTGTGTCGGCCCATTGTCGGCTTCCTAAGCGGAGCTTACGCGCTCCAACAAAACTCACTGAAAAATAGATGACTTGAAACTTTTAAATATAGTAAATACTTTGCTTTTTTTTTTTTTTCTATTTTCACTTTACCGACGTCACGATACTCAAGCAAGTCCTCACAGGAAAATAAATCCAATTTTGTGTTTCCGTTGACGGTTTTTTTTCTTCTTGAGTTCTGATAAAAAGGTGCTGGGTGGGGAGGAGGTGGAGGTCTGAAGCTTCTTCATCTTCTGCTCGCGCGACACCGTGACCGGTTCAGCAGCTCGACTCGCTGAGGAGGGGGGGAGGGGAAGAGGCTACACTCGGGTTTCTTTTTATTTTCCGGTCGGGGAGGTGAGGGTGGAGACGTGGCCTCAGAGCGACGTGTCCTGGTGGATGGACTGCAGGCAGCCCAGCAGCTGGTGGTACGGGCTGCCCGGCGACGCCACCGTCTCGAAGACGGACTGGAAGGCCCGGCGGTCCAGCTCCTCGTCGATCTGGTGCCGGTAGAAATCCATGGCCACCAGGCAGAAGAGGTTGACGTCCACCACCTCGCTGGAGCCCATCCGGCTGATGACGTGCGGCAGGCTGAGAGGAGGCGGGAAGTCAAGGACGCGTCCGTAAGCATCAATTCAAACCTTCCTCCCTGTTCAAACACCTAGTTCAATCAGAAAGAAGTGTTTACATGGTCCGATTTTAACCTGTGTTAAAGGGGATTGCTTCTAATCGTAAATCATTTTCGTCATCAGTCAGACGATTCAACGCTTCGACCAGCCGATCAATCTGAAGCGCTGTGAAAGGATACAGGGCCGAGATCCACTGGGACGTGGAGGCAGAGACGAAGAAGCAGGACAGGCTCCACATGGCCATGGCCACCGGAGTCCTCTGGGTGAAGTTGGACAAAGACAGCAACACCCAGTCTCGCACCATCGAAGACTGGCCGGTGGCGTGAAGAGTCTGGAAGACCTGAGGGAGGGGAGACAGCAGAGCGGCAGGAATGAGGAAGGAGCTTTTTCTTTGATTTTTAATCTGAATCTGCTGTAAATGGGGCCTGGATTTGAGAGATTCATCTTTCATTTCATGGATTCAGGAATGTTTTGAGCAATTCCATTTTACATAAACAACTTAATGCATTCATTTTATTCATTCTTTGGTTTTTCACTCATGAAACCTTCAGTTTATAGACCAATTTTAAACTATTCATGCAAACAGTTCTGTCAAAAATCCACTTTGAATCTTCCTTTTCTCAGCATAATCAACTCATTTCCTGCGTTTGTAGTTTTCCTTTCATAGATTATCAGGTGGGATCATAAGCTTCAGCTTCCCGCAGCCTTACCTTGGACAGAACCGTCATTAAAGACCCTGCGGCTCACCTTGTAGACCACCGTGGCCATGAACTGAGGGTACGGCTGCTGATTGGACAGGAACTCTCCGATAACCTTGTTCATGACATCCTGTGGTGGGAAGAAGTCGTCCAGAAACTGGGGCAGGATCCTGGAGACGACTCTCGCCTCGCTGGGTAAACCCTTCCTGATCCTGGGAACAAAACAGGAAGCCCCCCCAGAAAGGCAAGTGACGACAGAAGAACTGCCGCAAGCGGATCATTTCTAAACTCCAGCTCAAAGATTTTACAGAGGAAGGAGACAGATTTGATCTGCGTCCTCTGGAATAAGGTGTGTGATGTCTGTGTGTGGAGTGTGTGGACGCGAGTACCTGTCGAAGAGCACCGAGACCCTCTCCATGGCCACGATGATGGACTCGCTGTCGGGGGCCTGAGGGTCGGGGTGGGCAGGGCGGCCGGCGGGGCTGGCTTTCTCCTTGCCTGAGGAGAAACCAACATGACCGGCCGTCACGCCCACCGCCTCCGCTACCGCAGCGCCAGAGTCAACCTGACCTCTAACCCCTGTAACGTCTGAACCCGACGCCAGCACCGCTGGGAAGACCAGAGGGGGGGTGGCACCGGGCGGGCCAGTGGGGGAAAGGTTAGAGCCGGGGTCGGGACACTCATCACAAGATTCAGGTCAGATTCAAAGAAAATCAGTCAAGTTGAGGCCACTGCCTTCAGTCAAGTGACATTCCTGAGTGACTGGTGCTGAAAGTATTAGAGGCTTTGAGCGCTGCGTTTCCTGGGTTCCAGATTAGCCTCGCGTCTGATCTGAATGTGCTTCAGTTTGCACATTCATCACAGATGAGGGAGGGAGGGAGGGAGGGGGGGTGTTATAAGTCGATTTGCATAGGCAGAGCTGGGGTTGGCTCGAAGAATTCGCCGGCTCGCTCTCAGCAACAAAGACGGGGTATTTACGGTTAGAGTAAGACTACAGGAGGGGTTAGTATGAGCCGACGTAAGGGTTAGAGGTAGGAACACATCTAATCAGATCTCCATGCAGGGAGCAAGCACGAGTGTTCACTTTCATCTTGGACTTCTAAACACTGTAAAGAAACTGAACCAGTTAATCACTAGTAGGTAAGTGTGACACCATGCTGGTGTGACGACAGTAACAAAACAGTGTTAGAGACAGTGTGAAGAGAGCAGGCACGGCAATCAGAACAGCCTCAAGCAAGAAAGCATGAAATGATTACGGGTGGAAAAGACGGAAATTCAGCACACAGCTTATAAAGCCAGCAAGGATTAGCAACAGTCAAACGGAGAGGCTGATGCGAGTGGAGATTCAGACAAGACGAACAGAATTGAGGAGCGAGTGCCACAAAGACTGAACACCACAACCTGAGAATCAGCTCGTTTCCTCCGACGGGCAGGAGACTGGAATTTTCATGAAAGCATGAGAAAACGGATTCGGTAATTTCTTGATCAAATTCATTCTGAACCAAGTTGAAGCGTCATTCTTGTGGCACTGTGGTGTGACTGCGCGAGCGTTCATGCAGTGGAGGAGTTGGTCAGCCAGATTCTCATGCTTGCAGGCGCTTGTGGGAATCAGTGAGAGCAGCAGTAATACCAGCACCAGTCCTAACGTCACACACGCCAATCGATACAGCCAGTGCAGTGTTCTCGCTCTCACCGGTGTACATGCAGGTGAGCATGAGGCCGAGGGCGGCCATGGCTCTGTGCGGCGACGGCATGTTGACTCGGTCCACGCTGAGCTTGACCAGCGCCTCGCCGTCCACGCGGGACAGCTGCTCCGACAGCAGGAGGCGCTCCAGGCCGCGGAGCACGCAGTGGTAGATGACCGACGGGGTGCAGTCCTCGCTGGCCGACACCATCACCCCA
The DNA here is from genome assembly GCF_902148845.1 of Salarias fasciatus. NCBI lineage: Eukaryota > Metazoa > Chordata > Actinopteri > Blenniiformes > Blenniidae > Salarias > Salarias fasciatus. The sequence continues at coordinate 37,335,884 of NC_043750.1, read as the reverse complement.
CACAACTGCAGTGAAAGAAATCTATGAAAAGGGGGAATTTTCCAAGAGAGAAAGAAAACAATGACTCTAATCTGGATTACAACACGTCACCTGAATGATCCCGGCCATAAACTCAGCTCCCACGTCCAGAGGGTAGTTCTCCATCATGTAGAACGCCACAGCACACATCACCAACACATGCTGCTGGTTATGCAGGTTCACACAGCTGGAGAACAGAGAAAGAACATGCAGTACATTAAAATCATCTGAAATGATTAAGAGAAGGCCTGGACGTGCTCCCACAGGCCAAAAGCTACACTGCACGCTTAATTCAATCACTTTATTTGGCTGGATTAAAAACTAACGGGCACAAAGATCCTCTTAGAGGATCTGACTGTGGGTGCAGAGGAGGGGAGCCATCCGAGTAATGAGACATCAAACGGTCGTCCTGAGGCGCCGCTCATTAGGAGGGGAGCCCGGGTCAGCGTCTGCGAGCGTTTGGGATTAGAGAAGGGGACACTCACTGAGCGATCGCTCTCAGGTTGGACAGGAGGTACTCGGACACGGTGGGGATCAGCTGCTTGGCCGTGTCGTCCAGCAGGTCGCACTCCAGCACGTACAGCACGCCGTGCAGCGCCCCCATGCGGCTGGGGAGGTGGGTGCTGCGCAGCGTGGTCTCCAGCAGGCGGCACACCGGCTCGGCGATCGCTTTGTCCTTGAAATGCAAATATAAAACTCCCATCAGTGCTGAAACAGCGATTGCAGTCAAACGGCATCACTCCGTCCGCAGCGCGGCGCCGCTCACCATCCCCAGCACGGCGGCGGCCTTGCAGATGGCCGGCACCAGGTACTGATTGAGGATCTCGTCTTCGGGAGGGTGGAGTTTCTGCAGCTCCATCAGGGTGGAGAACATCATGTCGAACTGGTTCCGCTCGGTGAACAGGTCCGACACCGCCAGCAGCTGCAGAGGCAGAGAGCAGAGCGTGAGATCCTTCAACGGCGGCGAGGAGAGCAACGTGAAGCGACCAGCAGCTCACCGATCGGACGACTTCACTGATGAGGATGGTCGGGGTTCGCCTGTGACTCGGGGAGCCGGGAATCAGCCACTGGCTGTAGAGCTCCAGCAGGAACTGGGAACACGAGTGAATGTCCACTCCTGCACGGTGCTTCCTGAAGCCAGGAGCGAGGCAGAACGTCAGAGTGTGTGTGGACGGAAGACGTCTCACGCCTGCTCAGGTGTGTGTTCATCGCTCTAACCTCGAGTTAATGGGGGAGACTGGGGGAGAGGTGGGCGCTGGGGTGTCCGCCTCATCCTCCTCATCCTCGCCCCACTCTTCCTCCCTCAGAGGAGTGATGTTGTTACCAAGCCACACTGAATGGATGGAGACCTGAGGAGACAGACGCCACAAACACACATCAGTCAGTGATAAACAACTCAATCCCGACAGACGGCTCTGACTCGGCTCAGGTTTTTCGCACCTGCCCCAGCTTGTAATCCATGTTTCCCATCTCCCTCTCTGTGTTGATCTGAAGCAGCAGCTTTTCGTGACTGATCAGCGTACCGGCTGGAATTAAAATAAACGACACGTTTACCCTCATGAGGAGCTCTGAAGGATTTAGTGGAGACGAGTCTGTGCGTTACCTGCAGAGGCGGCCGACAGAGAAGGAACGGGGTCCCAGGCGTGGTACGGGTGATGCGTGTGGACATTATCTCTCTTCGACACGAGAGCCTGGATCTCCCTCTCCACCTCTCCCCTTATCACAGCAAGCTTCCTCCCAAACCTGAAAGCGCAGACGGATGAAACCCTGACGACCTGCCTGTCAAACGGGGGGAGGAGACGAGCTCCGGGGCTGCCTACCGCGTCTCCAGGGCTTTAAGGCTCTTGTTGCGGGGCTGCTGTTCCAGACAGCTAACTGCAGGGTTCCCGGCGGTGGGAAGGGTCATGGCACTCAACACCAGGCTGGTGATGGCCTGCACGGCCAGCACATTCAGCTGGGTCCGCTCCAGGTCCTCCTGCAGAGACAGACACACAGTGAGAATGGTGGAAAACACATCAACGGAAACGACGAGGCATTCAAAAAAACTATTTAACACACTTTTCTAAGACCATGTGTATAAAATTGTGGGCTGGACTGTTAAAACGGTGCCATTGCCTTCTTTCTCAGTCTTGTGAAGTTTGTATGAAAGAAAAAAAAAAACATGTTTTGATTGAAATTGTTGCAATCAGTTGATGACTTGGTGGGCGGGATTAGAGAACCTTGCTGGCCGGGTTTGGCCCCTAACCCTTATGTTTGACACTCCTGTTCTCATAGGTTATACACACAAAGAAATTAAACCTCAAACACGTCCCTGACTGTGTGTTTACCTCCTGCTGCGTCTCCTCCTCCTGGTCCATCGTGATGGGTTGGGTGACCAGCACCCCCAGCAGGGTGGCCCACGTCTCCTCAAACTGAGTCCTGCTGCTCCAACCTAAACGCAGCGAAGTAGGCGGTGGAAACACAAATATAACTCAGTATAGAGAGACAGTGCGATAAAAACCACAGCGCGGTTCGATACTGAAACCCCGAGTGTGTTTCTGCACCTAGTGTGTTGATGCGATAGAGAAACTCTCTGAAGACGTCCTTTTCCTGCAAGAAGTCCACAGGGATCTCTGGCAACGTTGTACCGAACTCTCCTCCTGGCTGAGGGGACCAGCCCAGTTTCCAAACCTGTCACACACACACACACACACACACACACACACACACACAGCCCTTAAATATCATCACAAACACACTCATGTATCTGAGATGTCCTCCATTCCTGTCACTGACCAGTGGAGGGACTCGGGTGTAGCTGTTGACCAAAGGCAGGCGGGACAGACTTATAACGATGTTCCGCAACATCGGTGTGAGGAAAGCGGGAAATTCTGTGTTTCTATGATGACCCAGGGAGAGGACGCTCTGCAGGCCTTCCACCAGCTCCGCCATGATCTCACACGCCTGCCACTCACACATGTCTGGAACACACAGGAACCGTGAGAACGCCGGAGGCTTTTCGGACAACCTGAAGAATCCCGGCGATGTTTGGAAGCGGTTACTCACGATCGGCACGAGCCGAGTCCACCTGGTCTTCTTCGGGGTCTCCTTTAGTCTTCTTCTTCTCTGGATACAGCAGCTGGTCGCCGGGACTCACAGCCACTGCCAGACCAAAGACGCACGTTTGAACAGTAAAGAACCGGCACAATAAAAGCGCTTCAACAGGTGCGTGCAGCGGCTTTCCTGACCTGCAGCAATAATGAGACTGAGGCAGTAGACGAGCGAGCAGGTGTGTGTGCTGTACTCCGGGGTGGAGAGCTTGTTCCAGACGCACGGCTGCTGCAGAGCCAGACACAGACAGGACAGGGCCCACTGCAGGTCCACGCTGAGGGGCAGGCGGTCCTGGAGCAGACGCCACACCACCACCTGGGAGGAGGCGGGTTTAATATGAGCGTGTCAATCAGAGAAAATGAAAGTAAGGCCTTATCAAGACAACTAAATTACCTCGGTGGCGGTGCAGGTGAACGAGGTGATGAGGTGTTCCTTGTCAGCGGGGATACGCAGCGAAGACGGCAGCTGGCTCACACTCAGCAGATACTGGGAGAGCGCTCTGCAGAGCGACAGGACCCTGGGGTAGAACCCCGGCTCGTCTGGAAGAGCAAAACAAGGCGCCGATATTCAAAGTCTGTGTGTGAAATGAGCCGCCTCGTCCTCGTCCTCCGTCTCTCACCGTAGACGTCTCCCAGTTTGTCCCAGTACGGCTCTGTCTGGGCCGGAGGCAGGAAGGACTGGTGAGGGGCGGGAAGAGACCCGGTGACCCCCTCCAGTTGCTCCAGGGTCACCTGCAAGGCTGTCTCTAACAAAAGTGACCCTTGACCCCGTGCTAACCGCTGCACTCCCATACTCAGGCACGGACACAACAGGCTGAGATTGAAATCCTGATGAGAAAGAAAGAAAAAAAAAAAAGTGATTAATTCCATCCAAGTATAAAATAATTTATGAAAATTTACATTTGCTGTCATACTTGAGAAATCGCTCAGCATTACCTTGCAGCTCATGATGCTGAGGAGATCTGCAGGAGGCAGTTTGGTAAGAAGCTCCGTTGTCTCCAACAAGGAAACATCTCCACGGAGACAACACTGAGACTTCACCAGAGCAACGTACCACTCCTGCAGCAAAACACGGACGTGGGCTCAGCACAGTGGTCCAGCTCTTCATGCATGACTCTCTGTGTGTGTGGTTCCTCACCTTGTCTGCAATGACCAGTTCGGGGGCAGGGGGCGGCTCCCGTCCAGGGGGTGAGAGGTCACGGGAGGGGAGGGGCTGTTAGTGTCGGCGACCGTGGCTCTGAACCTGTCCAGCAGGGAGTAAAACCTCTGATGTCTGCGGCAGAGAAACAGAGCAGGAGACATTTATACTTCTCAGTTTAAAGGGTCTGTGTATGTGACTTGACTTCGAGCTGTGGTGCAGGAGGACGTCACCTCTGAGCCAAGCCACTGGTCTGGAGGTATTCTTGGATCCGGTCCAGTTCCTCCACTGGCAGCTGAGCTATGCTGTTCTGCAGGGGAAGGACCGGCGTGATGAGACGTGTGGGACCGCACTCACAACATACCCACATGGATGAAAATCACGAACTGAACCACACCTGCAGCGTCTCGGCGAGCAGCATCTCCACCCTGCGACATGCCAGCGTGTCCACCATGCGGGCCAAAACTCTGAAGGGAGTATTGAGCAGTTTGTCCACATAAAGCATGAGCAGCGAGCCAGACTGGCTGAGGTGAATCCCTTCCAAGCACTGCAGAGTCTTCTTCAGCATGGTGGGCTGCCGGGAGAGAAAACAGACGGGAGAGAAGCATGAGGCACAGATATCTGGCAACATACTGGCCGTCTGAGCGGCGAGGAAGTGCGGCTCCTCGTACGGTGGTCAGGTTGTCGCAGCGGGACTGGATGGCCTGGATGAAGAGGCCGCTGGCGGCCGAGTTGCGGTGGACGGCGCTGATGAAGTCCTGCACCGGAGGCTCATGGGAAAGGCTGATCAGGTCGCGCACGTGGTTGACGATCAGCCAGGTGAGATGCTCGGAGTCGTGGAGGTTCTGACACTGAAGAGCACCAGTCCGTTAATTTCTCCTTTTCAGACCTGACATTATGTCAAACTGTCAAAACGGTGAATGTGTTTTTTTTCTCACCACATAGTCGCAGAAGAGGATCAGAGCCCCCCGGCGTACGATCTCTCTGTTGACCATCGCCAAGCGCGACTCGGGCTTGTCCTCTTCTCCTTCTCCCGACGAATGAGGGCTCAGCAACTTCGTACATGAGAGGCTGTGTCTTCTGCTCGAGGAACAAAGACGGCGGATTTACAGAGTCCAGACATGAGGCAAGTTATTTATTCTACAGCCGTCAAGCCATGAATATTCGAGGTCTGACACTGAACAAACAACCACATTTACAAGTGAAAGCGTGAAATCATCAAGAAAGCGTCGCGTTCTTACCGGGGCGTCTGGTGAACCTCCGTCCACCAGGAGTAGTTGGTGTAGTTGATGATGAGGAGGACCTGACACCACAGCAGCACCAGGGAGGGGTGGGTGGTGATGAGGCTCTGCACCATGCTGTTCAGGCCTTCTAACGGGTAGAAGAGGCTGGCCTCGGCACCGGTCTGTCCACCTTCGCCCTTCAGGACCCGGCTGGCTGCAGCCGTGATCCTGCGGAACATTCCTGAGGAAATGAAATTGAAGGTTAAAACAAAAAAAAACCATTTACTTTTAAAACATTAAAGGAATGAAAAGTAGGAGCATTTTAAAAGTGCTTCGGAAACTCTCACCACTTTTGAAGACGTGTATCAGACACATGAGCAGCGTGCCCAGCTGCTGGCAGTAGAAGGTGTGCTGCTGCTCAGTGATGTCCACTTTCACCTGCCGGGTGGAAATGTCGTCCAGCAACACCCCGACCAGCTGCAGCAGGAACCTGCAGAGGAGGGACCGAGGCGGGGGTTCAGGCCAAAAGCTGGAAGAGAAACATCCGCGACCAGACAGTGAACGCGATCACCGACCGGGCGAAGGTTTCCTCAGGCGGAGCCTTCTGTGCTTCTCCGTTGGATTCCTGGTTTCCCAGCGTGTCCGCAGGGGGAAGGCCGCTGGAGGACGGGCTCTGCTGGTGCAGGTGGCGGATGGTGTGGCAGGAGAGGAGGTGAGGGGACAGAGACAGCTCGTGGATCCGAGACAGGACGATGTCCTCGGTGGACTGGGAGACGAGCACCCGGAGTACGGCCAGGATTCCCGACACCCACAGCTGGACGGTCGCCACAGACGCCTGCGAGGAATCAAGCATTAGGAAAAAAAACTCTAAATGAAAGCTGGACGTGGTGTTTAGTGATATCGAACAGGCCAGTGGTTCTCAAGGTTCTGAACACTGTAATCTTTTTCAGGTTTTCCATTAAACCACAGATTTTACTTATTTTTTAACCCTGATCTTAATAGTTTTTATTCAGGCCATTTAATCTCCTTTTATTGCCTTTCCTCATCACCTTGTTTTAAAGTATTTCCTTGTAAAGCGGTGTGAATCACTTTGTGTCTGAATAGTGCTAAAAAAAAGCAAAATAAAAAGTGTTTGATTTTTCTACACATACTAAAAGAGGGAACCACAGTCAAACTGAACGTTGGTCTCAGGCGGTCTCACCATTGTGGCGGGGATGGTGACATACTCTTGAGCAGCATGTCAACAGGTCGGAGAGAGGAAGGAGCCACAGACTCGAACAGTGTGTTCAACACTCCTAACGCCTCCGGAGAGTCCAGATGCATCTGTGAGGAAACAAATCAAACGTGCCCATTAAAACAAACCCAATCCTGCAGATCACCGAGGTACGCACGCTGCAGTCCAGCTGGATGCTTTCAAACCTGCTGCTTAGCGATCATAGGGAGTATGACGTCTGCGATCTGCCTGGACAGCCTCTTCCACTTGTCTTCGTTTTCTTTGTGACACTGCTGCAGAACGAGGATGAACATCTCCAGCACCTGCAGCAAATGTGTGAAAATGCATTTAAAGAGAAAGCGTTTCTCCAGTATGTGACGGGACACTGGATGTGGACACTGGTGAACACACCTGGTGGTGCTGGACCAGTCTGAGGAGCATGGAGACCACCACCTCCTTCTGCGTGTCCAGCTCTTTGCCTGCGTCGGCTTTGTTGGAGCCTCTCAACACGAACAGGTCGTGAACTATTGGCTGCAAGGCAGGGATGGCTGGAGGAGGAGGAGGAGGAGGAGGAGGAAGAACACAGACAGTCATACGTTACATGGCTGTGGACACGTAGAACAGTAAATACATTTTATCCTCATCAGACTTCACGTCACATCTTTCAAACACAAATTTATATGTGCACAGAGGTATGACACATAAATAGAAATAACTATTTAAGATAGCCAATATTCTTCACGTTATTCCTTTTGGAAAACTGCATTTTCAAAAATTTGGCTTTATTTGAAAAGTCTTTTTTCCCCACTTATTTCTACACTTGCAACCTAAAAACATTCCTGTTTCAAGCTTTAATCAAAAATATTGCAATAAATAATAACCAGAACCTTGTAAAAAAAATAAACTATTTCATAAATAGTTCTTACAAATATTTTCTGAAACAGAATGTTGATAGGAAGAAAAAAATCATTAACAAAGAAAACAAAAAAGAGGCTTGAAATGTTTAAATTATTGTCTACGTGTATCAAATTATTATCGAATAAAACTAAAATGAGTAGAAATACTTGTTTAAATATTGGAGAATACAAACTTTCTTTGTAGCAGTACTTTTGTGATGTGCCTCCAAATCGTTTATGACCTTTCCTTTGCAGAATTATATTTTTTTATTACATATAGAATTGTTTTTTGACATGTTTTTTGAACAAGTTAAAAGTCTCTATCATACAAATAAAAATGACTGGTGCGCGTGTGTGTGTGTGTGTTGTGAACTGATCACCGTGTGTGACAGCTTTCCTGCCGCTGGCCATGATGCCGTCACAGAGCTGGATGATCTTTGGGATGCTGATGATCTGCTTGGAGTGGTATCGCTCGTACGACAACAGGACCAGGAAGAAAAAGATGTTGGGAATGATCGCCTCGGAGTCTCTGTGAGAAAACCAAGAGTTCTGTCGGTTCAGGGCTGTCGAACACATTTTAATTCAGGAGCTTCATACAAAACTATTTTGTAGCAAGTGGGCCCAAACAGTTGAGCTTTGTTGTGGCACACAGCATACAACAATGAAAATGTCTAGTTTAATTTTCTAATGATGGAAAATGACGCAAAATACAGTGAAACATAAAAAAAAAAACAATTACATTTTCTTTGCAGTTTGGCAGAAGTAGAGATTCTTACAGGCCAGTTTCGGGCCACGTGCCTTATATTTGCCATACCTGGCTTAGAGACTGTTTTTCTAGTATGTGAGCTTGTATAAAATTACCTGAATTGCCCCACTTCAATGTACTCAAACTGCTTCAGGACAAAGCCTATGAACACCTGAAACACACAGAAACAGATTGAGATCAATCCTGTGATCTTGCGGTTCACGTGACCCCGTGTCGACGTGCACGTGGCGTCTCACCTGATCCGAGTCGAGCAGGCAGTAGTTGACTCGGAGCTGCACCAGCTGTGCCAGCAGGTCCAGCACCTGGCGCTGCAGGGCCACAGAGGTGCTGGTGGTGTACTGCTTCAAAGCTTTGATCACCAGAGGCTCAAACAGCCGGATGTGGTTGTGAATGGCATTCTGGGAAAAACGCAGAGGAAACCACAGCTCTCAGATCCGCAGCGGTAAAAGAACACTTGGCGCTTTGATCTGCAGCACCTGCCGTTGCTGACGGTGCATGCGTACCTTGTCTCCTCTGTGACGCGTGGCATTGGCGATGTTGGACCTCAGCTGAGTCGAAGCTTTCTGCATCACGTCGAACCAACTGAACAGCGGCAGAAAACAACGTAACTCACGACGTCCAGGACGAGCTCCATTCACACAAACCTGCTGGTGATCCGAGTACAACCCACCCAGACGTGTCCTGGTCCTGCTCCGCCTGCACCATGTTGCGGAGGCTGGCGTCGGCCAGAGCCTGGGTGAAGTGTGTGTACGGCGCCATGAAGCAGTAGTGGTAGAGTCCCGGTCGCAGGCTGGAGGAGCCGAGGCGGAGCGCCTTGCCCTGGGAGCGGCTGGGCCCACTCAGGACGCCCTCGCACTGAGAGGCCAGGTTGGTCCCAAACAGGGTTTTCAACAGCTAGGGGGGAAAAAAAACTATTAGAGCAGAATTAAACATCTACTTAAGATTCAACGGCACAGTCCGCTTGTCTGACTGGCAGTTGGAGTTGGGGTGTGAGTTTCCCCTCAACTGAAACGTGTTTGTCACGCCTGAACCACATGAACATGAATGTATGGAACCATCGCACAGGGAAACCAAGAGCTCTACAGGCCCTGTCGGCAGGAACCAGCCTCACTCTGTGTGGAGTCGCAGCGGTAACGGCACACTGCTCAGTGCAGAACCATAAAGACTACCACACACGCACACACACACAAAGGTGGCGGAAACACACAGACTACTGACCTGCTGTACACAAACTGTTGCCATTGTAGGTTCTCTGGAGAAGCAGGACTTGAGGTAGCCCAAGATTTCCTCCACACACTGAAAACAGATGTTTGTTTGGATTGTTTTTCAGCTTTAACACAAAGTTAACCACGGATAGTTGAAGTTTCATAGCGTTTCTCCAGTTGCTGAACCACGGTTACCTTGCTAATGTCATGTAGTGTTGCCAGCTCCAGCAGCTGACACAGGACATCTAAAGTGGACCGCAGGAAACTGCCAAACTTCTCCTGCTGGCTGTGGAGGTCCAGCGTCACCTGTGGGTCAAAGAGCAATTCTTACCAACAAGCTTCGAACGAAACACAAGCTGAGCAGCACGTGTTTGCCGACGGGCTGAAAGCTGTGACCTTGTAATTGGCGGTGCGTGGCCTTGAGCACATCGTAGAGGCTTCAGGTAGGGCGGAAGGTGGTAAAAACTTCCAGGGTGGTCGATTTGTTTACGGCCGCTGATCGGTGTGCCGTCCGCTCGGCCTGCCTGCTCACGCCAAAGCAGAGGAAGCATCTGAATGAATAGTCGCACACCACAGCAGAGTTAAGCGCTGTGGCTGCATGGCGAGGCGCGCTCGTACCCGTGTTGAGCTCATTGCTCTTTTTCGGGCTCATGGGGGCGGCGCCCGGCTCCGCGGCGTCCTTGTCTTTGCCTTTCCCTGCGGATTGGGCTGAGGGACGGAGTGTTGCTCAAAGACGGAAGAGCGGCCTGAAAGACGGGAACAGAGTACAAAACGCTCAACTCTCAAGTCTTCAGCAGGAGGATCGCAAGTCCTAAGAGTGGATAGTGGGATCGTGAGCCTCGCCTTCACTGCTGGTCCTGGCGGAGGTGCGTCCAACACGTGAGCACAGATGTTGAGGACCTTGAGCAGATGGGAAAAGAGCTGCTCCACCATGCCCACCAGGGAGCGTTCGGCCAGAGCGGCCCAGGGTTCCTCCATCTTGCTTTGGGCCTGTGGTGGCGTTCCCGCTGCTGGTCTCCTCCTCTCCGGCCCAAGGGTTGCGCATGCATGTAGGAGCTACAGCTGGAGCACCGTGAAGAGAGGGGCTTCTTTTAACAACTGAAAATATTCCCTTCTGCATAAAACCGAAGGCGTTTTTGTTTTTTTTTCCACCTACCAGCAAGCAGGTTGCCAGAAAGCAGAAGGGCATCCTGATGTGAAGAAAGATCGAGTGGAAACCAGGCGGAGGAGAGCAGAGACAGCACCCATGTTGGCCATCCCACCGTGAGAGTCTTCCGCTCGGCGTCTGCAGCCGACGAGGTGCCCGATGATGCTGGAGCAGTGGGGTTCTGTGACAAACTGCGCCACACACAAAGAAAGACAGGTATTTACAATAATAAAAGCATTACTGGGTCTAAAAGAGAAAAAAAAAACCCACAAACACTGGAATGTGATATTCACGGAGAGACAGACCTGAGTGTTCGGCCTCTGCTGCGGTTCAGACTAGACCGGGAGGAAAAGCTGCTGCTGGAGCTCACGTAACCACAGTGCCAGCCTGTGCTCCAAGTGCCCACTGGAAAGTTCGTAGCCAGGAGACACAGAGCCTCACAGCAGCCAAACTACAGAGAGAGAGAGAGAGGAAAAAAGGAACAATTGCGATTTCATATGAACACATACCAGGCTCTGCTGCAGGGCATGATGAAAACTCACTGTCAGCGCTCTGGAGGTAGATGAGGTGAAAGCGTGGGAGACGGCAGTTACGACTCTGGACAGGTTGTTCTCCAGGGTCACGTCAGACACGGCGGTGGAGAAGTTGTAGCCTCGGTACATCCTGGGAAGCGGGAAAAGTGTCAGACATCTAGAGTCCTGCACTTCTCTCCGTTTGAAGCAGATACTGATATTTCAGGATGCCCTGAAACGACGCCGTCTCACCTCGTGATTGTGCTAACTGTGAACTGGGAGGGCGGCTGCGTCTCGTGCATGAGTAGCTGCAGGTAGACTGAACTCTGGTCCCGGGCGATCGCCACCACCGGGTCCACCTGGCCCTGATCGCAGTCATAGAACAACCTGGGAACCAATCTTATGGACAGAAAAGCACAGAAATGCCTGAAAGTTAGAGCAAATAAAGAAAAAGGACATTCAAAGCAGTAGCTGGTTTACAGTACACTTCATGATTCAGTATATTGACAGATAAGCACCTGCTGACAGCAGATGCAGCCACATGTCTCACTCTGGGATCGTCATCTCCCAACAGATGTATCACAACATCATGCAGGACTCTGTCTTGCAGTCGGAGACACTGAAAACAAACATTGCGATAGAAATTCAAATTCAGAGTCAAACCGTTACACTCATAACCTGGGATAATACACCTGTCCTGGTGAGTTTTAAAAAACAGTTCCGAGGCATTTGCAGAGCGGAGAACTTACCCTGGTGTAGTGATGATCACCTTTGTGCAACGCCTCATTTTCCTTTCCAAGAAATTAACTAATCTAGAACACAGGAAAGAGTAAACATTTTTTAATCAATGTTCTTTAAAGTTATATCAGATTTTTTCTGGATTAGCGGCGGCCTTCAGCGAGGTTACAGGACACACCGATCCTAAATATGAACTCAACCCTACCGGAAGTCCAACTCAGCCAGAGTTTCTAAGAGTTCGGTCCGAACGAGCCAATAGGAAGAATCCTTGAGAGCGAACAGGTCGATGACCAGCTGCAGGCCGAGTTCACTCAAAGTGCTGCTGCACACCGTCATGATGCAGTGCTGAAACAAACAGATGACATTTCTCAGACTCAAAAACACAAAGCGCACACATTTCCATCCCACTGGTCTCTCTTCTCCTACCCTCACTGCAGAGCAGGCCATCTTACAGGTGACGGAAGACTCGTCTTTTAGAGTCTTCCGGAGCAAAGGCACCAAGTCCACCAGGGACAGAGGGTTACCTGAGGAGCACAGACACGCCATAGAGACACTAGCTCACCTCGCAGCAGCACCACCACCAGACACTCAAACACACACACTAACCTGTTGCGCTTTGCACACTGGCCAGCCAAGTGTGTATGTTGTAGCGTGTTTTAATGAGGGCAGCCTGTATGATGGCCCCGCAGAGGATGGCTGTGGCCCCCCTGATCTGAGGGTCCCCGTGTTCAATCAGCCCCAGGACGTCGCTGATATACTGCTGCTCTGCAGGCGCACAGACGGAGAGAGAGCATGCTCACAGACGGTTCTTCAACAATAATTTATCCCTTTCGTATTTGCATAATATACATCTATTGTTAATCAAGCGTTAGTAAAACGGATCTGGCTTCATGTTTCCATGCTCTTCTTACCGTCGGCTGGGACGCCATCCAGCGGCTCCAGGTAGAGAGAGTTGAAGAAGGCTTCGGGATGCAGCGCTGCGGCGGCTCCCACGCAGCTGACTGCTAAAGCCTTCACGCTCACTCGCACCTCTTTGTCAGGAATCAAACCTGGAGGAAACAAACCAGCGCTGATTTAGTTTGTCCACACAAAACCAGAGACAGAAAAAGCCGTGTTCGATCGCTGAGGGCCACGAACCGTTTTTCTGTCCGGTCAGCAGAAAGGAAGCGGCGAGAAGCCGGACGCAGTGAACCAGCGGCTCCACGTCCTGGTCGGTGTAGTGTCCGATCGCACCTTTAATCCGTGATGGCTGACGGAGAGACATGTTAGAATCACTCCCTACAGATCTGTCTGTTGTTTACAAAAAAAAAACAAGGCTGCAGCGTTACCTTGTTTCCGGTTCGGGCTCAGCTTGTTCATCCTTTGGTATGAAGCGGTCCACGCTGCTGTCGGAGCCCTGCCGGTTGTGGCCTCGGCCTTCGAAAAGGTGCGGCTTGCTCAAAGCTGCAGAACGAAAAAGAAGATTGACGCATTACAAGGCGCTCAACAAGACAATCAGAAATAGAAAATTCAATCCCAGTGTGATCAAAGTCAACTTTAATGTTTCACTTCCACACAGTAAGATCTGCTTCTGTCTGTCTGTCTGTCTGTCTGTCTGTTCATCTCTTTGACTGCTTCCTTCAGCGGTCGCCATAAACCATCAGGCGCCTCTCTTAGTGACACACACACATCATGTCTCCACACACACCCAGTGCTGACTGCAGGAATGGTTCGGGAGGCTCCTCCTGAGAGGAAGACGCTGCAGCAGTTGCTTCATCTTCTTCATCCTGTAGTGTTCCAATCTGCATCCCGGAGTATTGGCTCTCACTGCCATCCAGGACCTGATCAACACAAAAACACACACACACACACACACACACACACACAAAACAACACCGTGTGAATATATAAGACAGCTTACAACATGCAGCAACATGCAATCAAGTTTAAAGTCACTGAGTTAGATTTGCTGGAGGACGAAGACAAAACAACAGATTACTGAAACCGCAAGTCAACATTCCCTAAATAATTCTCTACTCAATCATGCTCGGATCCAAACAATTAACAGCAAAATCAACTGCAAACGGGAAAACAGCACAAGCTTGAGAAAGTCCACGTTTGGCCACGATCCAGAGGAAGAGCAAGCTTTTGATCCAATCGCTTGTGAAGGAGACAGACTTTTTATTGATGTATAATTAACAAAACCAGGCTGGTGTCAAGATGTCTTCCTACGAGACATCAAGGGAACACTCCAGACAGAGATAAGTAAAATACAGTCCGTCTGGCTTCTGCTGGAACGAAAGCCCGTCACAGTCTCTCCAAATGGGAGAGAGACGCAAATCAATTGAAGAATAGTTGGTCTTCATGCCTCTAAAATTGACTTTAATTACAAGCCCATCACAAGGGGGATCGGGCCGGCTTGTTTATACAAAGAGTCCTTCAAAAATAATGGAATTTTTGGAAAGAGATCACATTAACCAGGGGAACATAAGAAGGGGGTAGTGTATCGTCAATGACAACAAGAGGGAAAACAAGGCAACAAGCCAGGAAATTAGGTGCATCATGGGTCGGACCAACGAGCCAACAGAAAGAGAGAGAAAGCCAAACGTTGAGGGACAAGCAAGCTTTCTTCTGTTCCACTCAGAGCATCCCATCGTCTGACCTTATCACTACTGCTAGAGGAGGAGGTGGCATAGAAGGAGGAAGAGGATGAGAATGAGAAAGAAGACGACGTAGAGGAGGCGGTGTAGACGGACGAGTCGCTGTCGGTGGCGTCGGGACCCTCGGTGGAGGTCGGCGAGGGTGGGGACGGCTCGATCACCGACGGCAACGGAGTGCGCGACTGTGACGGAGTGAGGAGAAGGATGGAGGAAGGGGGGGTGATAGAGGTAGAACCGTTAGAACGGACAAGCTGCAGCATCCTCTGGGAGGAAGGCCCGACAACCTCCACATGGTTTCAAATGCGTTTCTGTTGTCTCATCCACCAGATGTTGAAAAGCAAAGTGTTTGCGGGCTTATTTCAGTTAGTGTTTATCATTTACACGTCACTCATTTCCTCAGGTGGGATCGGTAGAAGCCTCTGTGACGGCAGCTTGAATAAAGCAGGTGAAGGAGATAAACAAAGAGTGGATTACACTACAGGTACGCTGGAAACCTGCATGCTATACAATACTATTGTATCAGTACTGGCAATGGTTTTACTTGAGAGGTATCACCCAGCAGTACTGCAGACTAAGTTTTTAAAGCAGATTTTAAACTGGAGTCAGTCTCACTTTCACACTGACACAATACAACGTCAGTCTCTGTGCCTAAGAACATTATCGCCTCCTGCTGCCACAGCAAAGCACTAAATGTTTCATCAATTACAGCTCACACCACGATTTCACCCTCTGTCACCCACAACGCAATATTCATTGTATTTATAATAATGTCGTCATTAACGATTCCAACTTCTTGTATAATTTGTTTTTCTAAATTAAATGTGATTCGCTGCACACAAGGAGAAAAGCCAGATGTAAAATTCAAGTCGTCGCTTTGCTGATCAGGAATTTGATGCAAATTAAGTCGCAGGGGAAGAAGCAGCACAAACTCACAAGTTGATGTGGGGTAAAAAAAAAAAAATAAAAACAAGTCAATTAAAAGTTGCAGAAGGTGTGTAGTGATGTAAATGTTTCTTTAATCCGGGATAGGCTGGAATAAATATGGATACCCAAGCCTAACATCCTAATGGCAGGCTATTTTACTACACTGCCTCCCAGGAACATAATTTTTATTTTAAATTATACAACAGGCCATGTTCATACAGTTATTATCAACATAGTGGTACAAAATAATTAACTTGACGTCGATTCCATAATGTGGAGCAGATACGGGAGAAACTGTCTTTCGCATCTATACACCTCAGAAATATCCACTCATCTTTAGTTGATATGTTCAATGAACATAATTTTTTTTTTCTTTTTTTCTCTCTTTTTTTTTTTTTTTACGTCTGTGTGGTATGAGGTGAATTTACAGACTGGACACAATTAGGACTAATTAATGCACAAAAACATGAAGTTCCAAAGGATTCAGATACTTTCTTCTTGTGCTGTTGAACTTCTGAATTTGTTTAATTCAGACTCTGAATAAGTTGGTTTTATCATCTACAGAGTTGCATTGTAGATTAAATGTTTGGAGGACAGAAAGGTTCTTTTTCCCACGTGTTTCGCAAAATGCAAGAGGCACTGTGCTGAAGACGGTAAAATTCAAAAGGAGCCGGCAAATTTGGGATTTTTTTCCACAAACTCATTTGAGAAGCAGCATGCAGAGCGACTGTGGCTGTCTTCTAACGCAGCACAAAGGGAAAGACTGAAATGTGGTCCATTTGCTGCAGTGTAGCGTGAATCTTAAAGCGAGAGCAGAATCAGGAGGGACTCAGGGTTCACAGTTAATTATATCATCACACGGTAATTAACTCTCTCATCGTCTGGGGAAGCACTGTGTCAGCATCATCATAACTCTCAGCCACACTGACCAGCTCTGCCACGTCGGAGGGGGGTGACGGCCGAGTCCGGGCCCTCCGTGGTGGTCTGGGAGGAGTCGCTGGGGGGGAGCGCCGGTCGTTGGTGCCCAGCAGTGTGACGCCTTCCCCCAGCGGCCCTCCCTCCGGGGTGGCGTTCTCTGGCGTGGTGTAGTCCGCCGTCTCGGGGGTGACGTTGGCTCCGCCGCTGGAGCTGCGGCTCAGCATCTCCTCCTCGTTGTCGTTGGGCGACTCCGGGGTGCCGGACGAGACGTCCCGCCCCCTCCCTGCTCCGAGGACACGACTGAGGTCCACCGAGTCGCCGGGCTGCAGGGTGTGCTGGGAGGAGCGGGGCTGCTCGGTGATGATGTCCACCTGAGCCGCGGAAGGAGCCGTCCTGCGCCGACGACCGAGGCTGGAGGCAACAACGCAGAAACATCACTTCTTCATTCACTGTCTCAAGTTTTTATAGAAAGAAACTTAGCAAAAGGTGTCACAGACCACCATGAGTTTAGATTTGCCTTTAAGAGAGCACGTCTCACCTGTGAAGGCTCCAGTCGTGACCTCCGTCCTCTCGGATCATCTTCCAACCCATCCTCCTCCCCAGAAAGAATTTTACCTGAACAAACAGATTTAATGTCAAAAAGAAGTGGAGCACTAAATCGTAGGCGAGCAGGAGAGAGAGCAACTTGCTTCCAACTGAACGCAGAAAGAGATATGTTCTGTTAAAACATATAAATTTTAACAGTTCCCACAGAGTGGAATTTGACATTCTGAGATAAAGTCAGTCTGCAGCGACTCAGTTGAAGGCACAGTTGCCCGCGACGCTGGGGAAACGTCAGAAAGCAGGTCGAGGCGAGCAGAGGAAATAAATAGACCAGTCACCCTCTCTGTTTCTGAGAAGGAGCGACTGCAGGAAGACCCTCCCCCCGCTGCAAACGGCAGGAAAAACAGGAAGCAGAGACAGGTGGTGATGAGGGAGAAGCAGCAAAAAGCTTAGAAGGACTTTCAGGTTACAGATACAACAGCGAAAGTTAGGCAGCAACGGGAAAAAGCCACAAAGCAGGAGCTACAGTGGAAAAAGAAGGCGTGCCAACAGTTATCTAGCGAGCTCAATAAGGGTGCGAGAATATGAAGCTTTGTGAAGCTGACAGGATTGTGTACCAGCCAAGTGAAAACGCTGGACGACAGAGACTGCCCTGACTGATCGAAGTGATTACGATGAGCTCCAGGATGCTGCCGGAGCTAGTGCGCGGCTCTCTGCGTCCTGACGGAACACGGTGGCGTGTGAAATGCTGCCGGCGGTGATGAGCATGTGCAGAAGCTCCGGTGGCGGAGTCCTGAACACCTGCTGCAGCAGCTCCAGAGAGGCCGTGACCACATTGTGATCCCAGTGCTGTGTGTAGTGTAGGGTCAGCTCGTACACCTGCCAACACAGAAAGAGTTTAATCAACGAGCCGCAGGCCGACAAGCCGGCTCATTTTCTGTGTCCACACTCTCACCTGGAGAAGCTGTTCAGGGGTGGGCTGCACGTCCGCCTCTTTTCTCATGACTCCAAAGCTTCCTTTGAGGCTAGTGGTGTTCACCTGCTGCTGCAGCAGTGGCATTAGGTAGCGGAGCGTTAACAGCACCCCCAGAATGAGATGGGTGGGATGTTCCTCATCACTGGAACCACCAGACCTGCACACGCACATCGAAAAGACACATTTAAAACACATAATTCAAGAAATTAGCTAAAGTTAGGTAAGATTAGCATCATTTTGAGTTTAAAAAACTGGGCTGCTGTGAAGGACCCACCCAGCAGGACGTGAGAAGCCAAGTGTAGAAGTAGCTGGCGCGTCTGGAGTGTTGACACACACTGACGGCGGAGCTGGCGGCTGTCCGTCTGATGGTGGGGGAGCTGGACTTCAGGTTGGCCACAAATGATTTGAGCAGCACCTGCAGGAGCAGTGGTCAGCTTTAGCCTCAAACACAAAAGGAATAGGGAAGCGTTCCCCAAGAGGAGCTCTCCTCTCGACTACTGCATGTTTCTGCTTTTGTATTCGCAGGGCTGCAGCGGACCTTGATCTCTCCATCGTTAGCGAAGTGACCCAAGGCCATCATGATCTTCGGCATTGCTGCGGCGAGCGTCTCCTGCACCGTCTCCTCCTGTCGTTTGGTGATTCTGGTGAGGCACGGCAACAGGTTGACCAGATAGGGCCTGCAAACACAAAAGCAAAAATGAACAGAGGAAAAGTCTTCAGCCTTCAAACAAACCGAATTTCAAAGCCGCAGCTCTCCGGTTTGAATCCAGGAGGAAGTGTTACCTGCATTTTCTGTGGTCTGATGAGGTGGGGCAAGCTCAGCGAACCTCCACAGCGCTGCCCTCAAACTCCGAGAGGCACCGTTCTGCAGAAGCAGAGAAACAAGCTTAACTTCACCACTGCTCCTAATACTTCTTTATATGTTTATATAAACATAAAACATTCCTTCTTTACACTGACTGGGAGGAAAAGATGATAATTCTAGCAGCAGCAATAAATATAATCTTATACACAACTATTTAATCACATATTTTATGACTGTGATACATTTACAGTTCTTTTAGAATGTGAAAGCTTTTTAAATACAGTCAGTTTTCAGTAGTTACCTTTTTATTTCTTTATACAGCTCCAGCTGCAGTCGAGGCAAGTTGGAGTCCATCAGGGCCTGAATATAAAGAAACGACTGCTGTTTGATGTCTATTCATCACAATTACCAGTATTTATCTACACAATTGTCTGTGTGGAAAATCCAATCAAAAAGTAATCAGATCAATTAAGTAATGAAAGAAGTGAATGAAGAGGAATGGTTCTGCTCACTTTGATGATTTTGTTCAGGCACTCGTCGGCAACCATGCGGACGTCTGACTCACTGTCGTCGCTGCAGAGCAGGAACATCTCCATGGCGATGCCGAGCAGTTTCTGAAACTCGGGGGACGTTCTGCTTTCAGAACCGTAGATGAAAGTTAGGAAAATGTCAGTATACACAAACGTGACAGTGGTGGAAATGTTTCACTTGGACTGTTTCCACAAACAACACCATCATGACCAAAGTATCTATTAAAACCTTTATTGGCTACAATCTGATCAGCTGAGTCCATAAACATACAACCCAAGACTTACCTCAACGACTGAGCCACAATGTTTTCACATATTGTCAGGCAGTGGGTCACCCTGTCCTTCTTTGTGGTTGCCTGCTCCTTTTTTCTGTGGAGGGAAAGCAGGAAAAAGAGGTTTGACAGAAGAAATGATGCTTTATGGAGTTCGTCCACTGGATACTCCGCTGTCTGTGCATGCACACTGAAATAAATCTGACAAACAGCACAGTGGATGGCATGCAGAGTCTGAACTCTCAGAGTCACCCCTAAACACACTGCGACACAGTTAACCTCCACAAATGTCACAGAAAAGACGCAAACTAAAGAGAGCTTAAGTGGGACACGAAGACTCAATCTGAAACAAAAATAATCATTTTGGTTTCACTGAAGTTGAAACCTACAACATTTTAAAGCCTATGTGCTCTGTAGCCATCCTTCAGAGAAGCTAACCAAGGAAAGAGTGCATGATGGGTCCAACAAGCGCAGGAATCTCGGAGCTCCACAATCCACCGAACATTAAAGCTAATGAAAAACAACTCGGGGGTTATCTGTATTTGAAGACTCAAGAGAGACAAATGATGTTTGAAGTTTCCCCAATGCAGACCGTCTGAATGTACTCTTCCTATCTGCACCAAAGTTAACTATATTTAAGATTTTATTCCAGCGTAAACAACAGGCGGTGATATTTTACAGAAATGGCATACAGATGAGGAAACATTATCTCATGTATGTTCAGCATGTGTGCAGACGGTGTGAGGAAATCTGGCCTGAACAGAGTGACACTTGTGGCTGTCGCTGATAGAGGTTTCAAGCATGTTCTCTTTGATAGTCTGTGAGTTTCCACTAGGTATTTTAGCTCCTTCAACAGTCCAACAATATGCATTTGTGGTTAACTGATGATTGGAAATGTGTCAATCCGAGTGTGTGAGGTTGTTTATGCTTGCAAGGTGCTGGATGTGCCATGTTTTTCAACCACAAGTTGAACAAAGCTGCATACAAGATGAATGCATGAACGAATGCTCTGAAAGTTATTAGTTTTATTCAATCACAACACGTACTTCAATAACTAGCAGTTTGATCCAAACGACGACATACTGAAGCATCTGAAGGACACAGATGTTCAAGTGTATATGAAACTGCTGTGCCTTAGTGTAAGTTCTTGATTTCTCTAAATGGGAATGAAAGGAGACATGGAAGGGAAGTGACGTGTATGAGAAGCAGATCCGTCATTATTACTATCAGAATTTGAAATTATTAAAGTAGCATACTACTGAGGGGAATCACATCTATCTTTTAGACAGATTGATCTTTCATAGGGATATTAGGGGCTGGAGTGAACAGCAGATGAAGGCATTTTACACCCTGGACATTTCACAGTCCATTAGCACAGACACACACATCGATAGAGTGAAAATATAACCTCAAAAGCTTGTTTTAGGACGGAGGGATTCTTATATGTTTATGCAGGAGGTCTAGAACTGGCTTAGATTGGAAAGCACAGATGAGGAAAATCAAACCCAAGTTAAGGCATGAATCAGAATGCATTTCACCTGTTCATGAAGCCACAATTCTCTCACAGATATTAAAAAATGAGGAGGCTGACAACTACTTTAGCCATGACGTCAGTGCTAAAGCCCTTGTGCTCCTGCACCTGATTATGGATAGAAGCAGATATTACACCTGTGCAGCCACTCGCGCTAGCTTCAAGTTAGCCTAGACCCCTCCACAGGTGATTTATCGATCACTGATCACTCATGTGATCGGATCCCAAAGGACAACAAGCACCAAGATAAGAAGTCCTGCAACGTGGAGTGTACTCGGTGTCAGGCAACAAGTAGCTCCAACATGTCTCGGAAGTATCATTAAACACATGCACTCGTTAGTAGCTCTCACGTTAGCCTAACTAGCTTCCCCCAACCCGTTAACCCTTTCTGAGAGGTTAGCGCTGCTAACCAGCTAGGCTAATGTGCGGTAGCACGCCGCTCAGTCAAAAAGGCACTCACTGTCTCTGGACCAGCTCCTCCGCAGTTGGCGGCCCCTGCTGTTGTTGGAATGACTTCAGAGACTCAAAGGCCTTCATCAGTTTCTCCATGGTGGCCATTTTACCAATCTACAATGAGCTAATATTTACTACGGGAGCTAACTAGCTAGCACAAGTTAACGTAGGCGCGCGCAGAGAGCGAGAGGTGCGTAGTGCGACGAGAGTGCTAACACTGCCCGCGACAGCTACCACCGGCTCTCCAGACGTCTTTTATTCCACCACAGCGCGGTTCCTCAATAAACCAAATGTTGGTCGATAATAAGCCATCTTTGATGCAGCGCTGCGTTCCCCCGACCAATCACACCAGGAAGTTGGCATATGTGACAGCTTGATCGGGAGGGGAGGAGCGTAAGATCAGTGACCAATCACAGAGCTGAAATGATTGAGTGACGTGAAAAACAGCCAATGAGCGACTGCATTTTTTCCATTGTTGTTATTGTTGCTGTCACGGGACCACTGGAACAGATTGCAACACTGATTTTTTTTTTTTTTTTTTTTTTACATTTTAAAACTGGCTTTCTTCAATATGATCAATATTTAAAGATTTGTAGGACATGTGGAATACTTTAAGGGTAAAGAGAGAGCGATCAAGTGAAAAAAACATGTTGGAACACATGTTCCTCATTTGTTATTGGAAAAACGGTGCATTTAGTGACTGTTAAACTTATTATGAATAAGGATAAAATCACTGCATGCAACACATGTTTTAACTTTTTGTGTTTACAAGATTTTACCGAAAATCCAAAATGCTGCATTTTCTTTTTAAGTGTTCCACAATGTTTGTTTGTTGCTATTAATTTTTTACATAAAAATCAAACAAGGGACAGCCTCACCTGTTTAAACTTTTATACATATAGTAAATTGAATGAAAAATTATTGACAGATAAATTAGGATTAATTCTTCAGTACAATGCCAAATCATTAGGAATAAAAACAGAGCTTATCATTCACAAACTAACAAAGAGGAGCGTATTCACTTTCATAAAAGCCCCTGCTGTTGTGCAGGAGAGCAGTGAGTTCCTACCAAGGGTAATTCATCCTGCTCAGAAACATGTGATCTCTCTGGATCGCTTCATGGTGCTCAACTCGTGTTCCGTCCCACCTGTCACACTGACAGATTTGGGTCTGAGCCAAGAACTTTCATTGTGGAGTTTGCGTTTTCTCCCTGTGTGTGTGGATTTCCTCCTTGTTTTCTACACCAAAAAGCGTGCATGTTATTTGGTGATCCTCAGGTGTGAATGGGGATGGATGTATTTGTCTGTGTTTATCTTGTCTTCTGCTTCTGCCTAATATCATCGACTCCAGCTCTCTGTGACCCTGACTTGGATACAGCAGCACAGTAGATGGAAGCTGTTGTCATGGAGATTAATGAAAAACATACAACACATTTTCATGCAAAAAGTGTAATATCAGTTTCATATTTTATGCGAAGACCTACCACAAGTGTTGATCTTTTATTTCATCATCTGTGATGTCCTCTATGTCATCTATAATTTTATCAAACATGAAGATATCCAGCTTTTAGGGCACAATGTGGCTGAAGCTCTGTGATGTGAGTCAGTTTCATCATCATTCACTCTGACAGAGCTGCGATTAACTAGTGCACTCTGTAAACTTTAGTTGGATAAAGTGCATAGCGAGTGAAATTGGAAATTAAACTGTATTTTTGGGTCAAATTATGTTGGCAAAATCCCATCTATCTACCATGGATGCATGTTTTCACAGCAATTTTTCAAATACTATCTGGACTATGTGCTTGCACCTCAGAGAAACTACATGCATTGCTGCCATCTGGTTTTTACAATAAGAATAGCAGTTAATGGTTTAGAGATATATTATTGTGCAATTTTCACCCTTTGCAGTCATGTTGCAGACCTAACTGGACCCTACTCCAGGCCAGCTTTGGCCCATCGGCAAAATGTTTTGAGCCGCTGCTCAAAAGTTTCCAATGAATTCACCAGTTGATCCTTTAGTAGTTTATTTTAGTTTAATTTCTACGTAATGTACTATAAAAATAGTGCCTGACTAAAGAATTTTATCCTTTTTTTCTGCAGAATAGAATAGATTGAGCTTTATTATCATTATATGAGGCACAACAAAATTCTAGAGCTTCTTCTCTCATAGTGCAAATGAACAAGAAGCAACAATAACGGAATATGGCAACAGTTTCACAGTAGATGTCTGTATAGTTCGTAATGTGCAGAACGTATATGAATCAACGAATGTGTGAATTTAATGTGGTTATGGCTCTACCGATGAAACTGTTCGAGTCTTTTATCTTTGCTTTGATAAAACCACAGCACCTCCAGGAGGGCAGCAGGTCAAACGGGTAGAAACCAGGCAGTGAGCCTTCCTCAGCAGAGGCAGAGCGTGGATCTCAGTACAGAGGGGGCGGAGCATTCTCTACAGGCCCTTATGATAGTAATTTTACCATTCAAACAATCCCTCATCCTACCATCAAACAACACCTAATGCTCACTTTTATTGAGCCAAGCGAAACTATATGCCTCAGAAAGCAGAATAAAGTCACAAACCAGTTCACAAACTTGTTCTGAAGAACAAATACACATATGCACGCACGCACGCACACACACACACACACACACACACACACACACACACACACACACACACACACAAATGCAGCCTGACTGACAGCTGTCAATCTCAGAGCGTCCGCTGTCCATGGTGCTGAAAACAAATAAAAACTCACTGGCTAAATCTGTACCATCTTTGATACAGTTTAAATATAAAATGAATACAGCTGGTCTAAAATTACACAATCTATTCAGATAGATATAGACACAGCTATCTATATCTTTTGGAATTCACGTATATTAGAAAAAAAAATAGACTCGGTGGTCTCTTATAGTTGAGAGCAACACAAGGCACATTCAAATAGGCAGGTGTTAAAGACCACAGCATTCTGATAAAGATAATATTTTTGAAGGTTTCACTGACTCACCAGTGGCTCCGATGTTAGGTTTTGGGTAGTACCGCTAGCGGCTAGCATCGTGTTTAGCATACTGTTTAACTTCCCTCCAAAGAGTTCAGATCAAGAGCAAAAGAAGAAACTGGTTCATGCCGCACAGCCAATCAGCGCTGGCTCACAGTTCTGATGCATTCATGGACAGTCGTAATGTAAGAATTGGCAAATTGGAGCCCACAATCATATGCTATACCTTCTTGCACATTTTATTATAATAATTTATTTACGAGTAAATGTGAACACATCTCATGAAACGGGGCCCTATGACCTTGTGGGCCCTGGGGCGACCGGCCCCTCGCCCCCACTCCGGCTCCGCTACATGGCCTCAGTGATATTTTGTGCTCTGCAGAGGCATTAGGTGCATATTGAGTTACCCCTATTTGAGAAATACATTTATTTAGAACAAAATACTAAGACACAAATAAACAGACACACTAGAATTTTTTTTATACAAATGGCAGTGTATTATTTCATAATTACAAATGTCAGATATGGTACAACAACCAGTGATACAACTTGTACAAGAATTAACAATGACTGCAGTGGTTGAACGACATGACTGTACAGATACAAAAAGAAAAACAAAAGAAAGAAGAAGAAGAAGAAAAAAAAGAAAATCAAGACGTCCCAGGCCCAGTTTGAATACCAATAATGCATTTGTCATTCCTCCCTTCCTTGACTTATCACACACATCGAAACAGGAGCAGAACCTCCCCGTTTCTATAGCTGGATATCGCAAAAATCAGACGGATCAGATGTCAAGAAAACTGAGAACATTCGTTTCTGAGTGCTGAGCGCCACCTCGGTTTCAGGGAGGTAGTTTAGGCTCACCACCAGACGCCTCTGGAAGAAGGCAAGAGACGAGGAATGCTTGTTATGTATTCAAACCAGGCCAACTCAGCTGGTCACCCTGCCGTTCAGAAAGTCGCCCTCAGATACCAGTGAGATATGTTGGCACTAGCAGGTCATCATTTACATATACAAGGAACCTGAAGTAGTACAAACCGATACATGCTTGAGTAATAAAACATATGCATTATCTTAAAACAGGCATTACAATGCACTTAGTGCGGACATTCAAAACTGTTGAGCTGTTTAAAAGTTCCTCTATGTGAAGGAATTTTCCAGAATGGACGGACGGTTAAAAAAAGAAAAAGAAAGAAAGAACGCAGGAAAAAGAAAAAGGTGGGATGTTCAAATAAAACTTGATAATTGGCACATATAATAAAGGCTGTCAGTCTTTCTTGGATAACTTCTTCAGATCACAAACAAGTCTAATTTAGTTAATGTTGCTTTTGGTATCACTGGCAAAAAAGTTAAAGACACTTCCTATAGTCATTGTCAATACACACCATAGTGCAATGAAACCAAACAGAATCTCTTCACTGCTGTTCAGGATGATAAAAAGAGCAAAGATCCTGGAAAACGACGACGGAGGCATGGGTGGCAAACACAGTTTAGTTTCCCTGTGATGTGAATGTGTGTAAGAGCTTAGTTACATGTTTTAGAAATACATCATTTACAAGGTTTTTTGAGGCTAAGGAGCTAAAAGGCTAAATTCTACATAGGCAAGCGAAATTAGCTTCAAAATGTGCCTGAGAGCAATTAAAGAAGGGAGAAGAAATGAAAAATAAAGACACTCGGAAACTGAAAAGTCGATAAAACAGGAGCGACGGCGAGCTGCACACATCTGATTACTAAGAATGGAATGTGCAACTGGGAACAAAGCTGTAGAAAAAGACCACCTCTTCAATGTTGGTTAGACTGGGGACTACATGCGTACCATTCTAAACACACCCGGTCTTAAACTGTCAAACACTAACTAACAGGTATCTCAGTCCCGGCGTGATCTTACTACTGTACTGATAAAACTGCAGACGTTGCTCCTTTTTTTTATAATTTTTTTTGAAAAATATCAAAAACGAATTCATCTTTTTGAGTAACGAAATCGCACAAAAGTAGAGCTAAATTACTTGAATGCATTAGATTTAACACAGCTGCATTAGCTTACAGTGTAATATACACGCACACAACTAACATGTCAGAGATGGGGGCGGGGGTTGGGTTGGTATTCACAGCATTAAAAAGAAGTGGTGGGGAGTAAACAGCAACTGCCTCCGAAGATAAATTCAGTCGAAGGAATTTCTGAAATGGAAGCGAGAGTCAAAGTAAACGTGAGTACAGACGGAGGGTGTGTGACGGGCGCACGTGCAAGCGAACACCTTCTCCACGATAAGACGGAGCAGTTGTGGTTGTGGACGCCGACACTGGTCCGTTTGGCACGGTCTGTACAAGTCTGCTTCCTCCGAGAGGAATAATTACTACAACGGACTAATCGCTCCGTTATCGCGACCACAGCTGAAGCCACGGGATCTAAACGGAGCTCATCTAAGCAGCTATCGCAACAGCTGGGATCAAACAGGCGGAGGCGCACAGGCTAACAGACGCTGATGGAAGGATCAATGGATGTTCGGAGAGGCTTTCATCAGCTGCAGGCCAGATCACTGTCCCACCATCATCATCATCATCAGTCTACTTCTCCCACTCATTCTGCAGTCATCCACTCAGAGACGATCGGGTTTGACCAGAATATGGACAGAAAATTACTAAGAAATGTCAAGGGGGAAGGATTTCCTGCTCACACACAAAATAACTCCTAACATCTGGGCACTGTCAGTACAGGAAGTAGAAGCCAAGCACTAAAACCGAAGCAGAGAAAGACAGACGGAATCAAGAAAAAGAAAACTGACCAAAAATATTCTGCCTGAGTGAATAATGTAACAGACGTTTATCGAACAGCTGCATTTCCAGAGGAAACACCATCCGACACTAATGCTCGAAGCTGAATGTGGCCTCCCCACAGATGAAGCGCGTGTCTTGTTAGTTGCTCGTGCTGACTTAGGAGATTGTCAGAAATAAATCCAAACCGTCTCTGTTGGATCTGAGCTGGTACAGGCACCTGAAAAACACTTTACTAAACTCTTCATCCAGTCCAGCGCAAACCTGCCTGGCTGGGCTGAGGGAGGGGGAGAATCATCCACACACTGCACACACACACACACACACACACACACACACACACACACACACAAACACACACACACGTGGATCGACACTGGAACACACGGGGTAAAGCAGCATGGCGTCGACACGGCAATAACCGCCCGGATCGATTCTCCCCTCCCGGCAGATCACTGGGATCCGCACCATTCGTTCAGATGGGCCCGAGCCCCGAGGCGTGGGGAGACCCGGGGTTAGTCTGGGATCGGGTGGAGCTGATGTGCTAAAAAAAACACGTCACATTGGCCAAATCAATGACACATAAAGCACATACAAGAAACAAAACAGAAAAAAAAAAGGCCTTTATGCTACACTGAGAAAATAAAAAGACTACAGGTACTGTGCTTCTTAAAAAGAAAACAGAAAGACTCCCCAATACACACCATCCATACTCATTCCAAAGGAACACAAAAAAAAAAAAAAAATGAAATAAAAATGTAATGTATGCATTCAAGTGGTACTTTTATGGCTTTTTGTACAATACAACCTTTAGTGAAAATATACATCTAGACATAAATTCAAGTACAAATGTACAAAATCTTTAAACTCATACTTTTTTCTTTAATTATAATACACTTTTAATACAGCTCATAAATACAGGTCAACATTCACTGAGTTCCTAACGTTTGCGCTCGATTGGAGTTTGTGGTGAAGTTCTGCGGCGGGGCGGGGGGATACGGGAGGGGGGGGGGGGGGGGGGCACTGGGGGGGTTTATGGGGGCGCGGGGGAGGAGGAGGGAGTGGTTTAAAGTCGTGAGGGCTCTTCGGGTTCGTCGTCACTGTAACCGCTCTTAAAGCACACCTGCGGAAAACCAGAAGCGAGCAAACTTCAGAGGTTATAAACTCTCATCAGGACTAAAACTGCAGACACACACAGTAGTGAAGATGCACTGCGACAGAATGAGGGTAAAGAAAATATCAAAACACAATGGAAAAGGTGATGTTTTCTCCAGCGGAAACATTTTAAGCCTTTTCTTCCTGTTGTTGTGCTTGCTCTAACAGTTAGAGCAAGCACAACAACGTTAGTAAGTTAGAGTCTAACTTAACAGCAATGATTAAAAGTAACTCTTAATAAAAAGACAAATTCGCAACATCTCTACTCTATGTTCTTGCAGAAAGATGAAGGTTTTCTGTGCAGACATTTTTTATGGGAGTGTGTTGAACAAAAGTTGAGATTTGGGCAAGAAAGGAGGACAAATTAAGATTTTTACAATGAGACTTACACTTGGATTAAAGTGGAAAATAGTATTAGAAACAGGTAGATCTGTTAGTTTGGAGGATCTTGCACTCAACCAGAGTGTTAACTCGAGATGGTTGACAAATTCAGTTGAAGATAAGGAAGCTGTTTGAAAAAATAATCCCTTTTATCAAACACAGAAAAGCAAGAAAAAAAATATATATGCCAAAGAGATGAACAGGGAAAAGTCAGGCCTTATTCCGACAAACTCAACTCAAAGCCAGTGTCATATTTCACTGGTTCATCTGCTGAGTTTGGAAACAAAGGCTTGGAAACAAAGAAAAGAAAGATGTGAGGAAAGTAGGAAAAGGGAAAGTACCTCAGCCCCCACCCCCTCGCACTGTTGCCGGAGCACTAGCACTTGCCTCTCTTCTGAACAGGCGGTAGAAGAAGCCTCTCTTTGTGGAGGGTTCGGCCGGTTGATGTCCAGGTCGGGCACAGCGTCCCGTCTGTCTCGTAGACGTTGATTTCTTTGAAGCACTCCATCTCGATCATCTGAGCAGGAGGACAGACGGTTATTCTAAAATCTAAAAAAGTCTAAATAAAAAAGATCATTTGTATTTTCCACGGCTCTGCGTCCGTCCGGCGCCGAGCGCAGTACCTCGTTCTGCCACGGGATGGAGACGCTGCCCGTCACAAACTTGTGGTAGAAGTCGTCGTCTGTGGGGTCCAGGTTGACGCCTTTGACAGTGGAGAACTGCTCGATGTCCAGCACGTCTTTACAATACACGGCTCGAGGCTGCCGGGACGCAGGAGAAGACAGGAAGCAGGTGAGACTCCAGGCCAGAGGGACAAATACTCAAAAGAAAGCAAACAGTTGTTATTTTTTATCCAAGCATGTAATCTTACAAACACCCAGCTACAATTTACTGTGTATTTACATATTTACTTAAAAAAATACAATTTTAATTCTTCTTAACCTCCATTTTTTTTGTCAACAGTGAGTTCATGTAAAAAAAAAAAAAAATCCAAAGAAGCTTTTCATGAGCCAACAAATAAACAACAGGTTCTCTCTTTTGGGTCAATCATGTGATGGTCTTATGCTCATATTTTCTTTATATACTCCCCAAATAAATGTAATTGCATCCACAGAATGTACATCCATGTTTTGGGTGCAAATAGTTTTCAGAATATTCTTAATAAAGAATTACTTCTAACTGAAAATGCACAATTTTTAACTGAGAGGTGAAAAGTGTGAAAAGAAAAAACAACTGAATTGTATTATAATTTAGTTGCGGGTCAGAAGTTTGAGGGTCAAAGGCCAGAAACGGCCCATCGACCAGTGCTTTAAGACCCTGGCCAAATGTGTTCTGAAGGTATATATTTTATACAGGTAACCTGAATCTCCTCCTGCTGGATGCAATCAAAGTGTTAGAAATACAGAATGGGCTTAACTTGACTTGTAATCAAGCACAATTTGAGGAAACACTCAAGTAGAGTGATTATTTGTTGTATAAAAGCATAAACATTAGTGTTTGGCTCATCGATGTCCCAAATTGATGGATTTAATTTTTCTTTTTAAGGGCAACAAAAACGAGAACTGCGCTTGTGACAATTATTTTTATGTATGCATCCTTGAAATCGAATAAGATAAATGTGCTGTACTGTTTTGGCAAATAATACATTTTATTATAATGCATTATTAGGGACCCTTAAAGGGAGACTAATGAAGGCTCATTTTGAGAATTTTTTTCCACTAGAGGTGTATCAAAGTACAGAAATATCTCTTCAACAACACCCCGAGGTTGAAATTTTCCATTTATTGTCATTAAAGCCCCCAAGAAAGCTTAAGATTACATGTAGGTCACTACAAATTTTCTGTACTTTTGCCAGTTCTGGTTGGCACATCATGTAAAACAAACTGGAAATACTTCAAATCAGAAGTTGGGCTTTCGCGGGCATCACGCCTGAGGACTCGAAGCTGCTGTTTTTCCTCCGTGTGGCCCTACTGACCCGAATATCCCGAAATAGAAAGGCAGATAACACTATCTCCTTCCAACTATTGATTCAACCTCTCAGGTCGGTCACTCTCCCTCACTCGCTCACTCTGTTCAAGACACTGGAAAAGGCAGCGATTCTGGCTTTTTAATCCCTGGATATGAAGATATGCAGTTTGACTGCAATCATCTGAATGATCGCCGTGAAGACATGGCGGCTGAAGTCACACCAGAGAAATTACAGGCTCCCGTCTGAGCGGCCCCGCAGACCGCCAGGATCATTAGCTGCTTGTTTACTTGCGACAATGGTATTTCCTGTGTACATGCAGCCTGCTGCTGCGGCTCTTACATCTGGGCTGAAGGGAGGGTCCAGCATGTTGGCCTCCAGCCGTTTGAAGTTGATGTTCCTGAAGATGGGGTGCTGCTTGACCTCGATGGCCCCGCGGCCCTGACAGCCCAGCCTCTCCTTGGGGTCCTTGGCCAGGAGCTGGGACGCAGCGGGAGGAAGAGGGGGGGAAGGTTTAAAGACTGCAGATAATTCATCGCTTCGTATATTTGCCACTAGAAAGGGAACATTAAAGAAAACCTGGATTTAAAACTGCGTCTCTTGTCATAAATCACATGCCGAGTCTGGAAAAGGGGCTTCCTGTGATGTTGGAGAACTCCTGACAGCTTTATGACTAATCCATCTGGTTCGGTGTATACACTCCACACACACACACGTATCCATAGTTTGCATGTAATCCTCTTGACTTTATGTATCTGACCCTCACATAATCTAATAAAGACCTTACAAATCCGAACACTGTGAAGTTAGAGCACTGCGATCGTGGAGGGGCCTCAGAAAGCATCTCTTTGAGTAGTTCGCGGTTTTGTCACCGCCACGGCGCTTCCAGCCGAGCGGGCTTACCGAGTGGACGAGGGATGTTTGACAGCTAAGCTACCAGCAAACACTCTCGCCGGCCCTGTTGTCACCCCGACGGCGGCGGCTTTCACAACCAGCAAACGGACGGCGAGTCACTTTCACCACATCTCACTCTCTCCCCTTCAACTTCCCCGTTCTCCCCCCCCTGCCTTGCACAACTCCTGCCCCAATTACGCCAGCGCCCGTGAAGATTCTCACTCGCACTTTCTCCTTTTTGACAACTGGCATCACTGGTCTATTTCTGGCGGTGGTAATAGTCATTTCTCTGGCGGGGCAGAGGCAGTTTCCCCCTCGTGCTGCATTCAGTCTTCATTCTTATCATCTTTTGTCCATTTCTCGCTGGAACCTTTCTTCTCTCTTGCTTCCCCAACTCCTCCTCTCCCCGGGGAGCCTTTAAATCTGCTGAACCGTGGGTCAAAATGTTCCACCACGTCACACACACAGACACACACACACACAGAAAGCACATCGACGAACAGAGTAGCTGACAGAGCCGACACAAGCTCAGAAACAACATTTCCTCCTAAACTGATCGAACACTTCCAATCAACACTCAGAAAATTACATCTACGTCACAAATAGGGTGTTTTTAAGTATTAGGAAGCTGCTTTGGTTTTATTTCAAAGACATTCCACAAATTCAGGCTTCATCAAATGATTTTTCAAAAGTTTTTTTTTTCTTTCTATTGTCCAACAAAGATTTCAAGTAAATAGAAAAAAACTTCTCGAAGTGATGTAGCCAGGGAATCCCCATTTCCCCATTTGAAAAACAATTATTTATATACTTGTCTCATCCTGGCGGAGCTAACGGCTAACAGGTGAAACACACGGAAACACACCTGTAGATAACAGTCACCAACCACCTGCTCAACAATACAAGTTACTGCTGTTCCTGAGATGTCCACTAGAGGGAAGAGTTTCAGGAAAGCATAGGGGTCATAAAACAACAGACTGAAATCTGAACAGCAGAGGGCAACACGGCTAACATCTGAGATATGCGAGTGAAAATGAGCTGCCTCGTCATGAGAGAAATAGCAAAGGCATCAAAGCCAGTTTGAGTTTGTAAAAACGTGGAAAATAAAGCAAACCAACAGTCCGACACTGTGACAGGATCTACTTGATCTCCAAAGACTTTCATGGTTGTTTAGATCATGCAAAGAATGTATGATGTTGAACTTTTTCAGGATGCAGATGCATCTAAAACGGAGTTAAAGCACTTTGCGTTGTTTTTATTAATATGAAAAGTGCTATATAAATAAAATCTGATTTGATTTGATTTGATTTAAAACTTGGAGTTAACCTGGAGTTATGATGGAAAAGCTCCATCAGTCTGGCCCCAAAGCGAGTGTATATCGTTCTCCGAGTGCTTTCATTACAGAAACAACCAACAGCACCCACCAGTGGAGCAACATGGAAACTACACTGCTTTCTGCTGTCCCCATGTAAATGAGCATTGTTTTCATTTCTGAATCAGTAGCGCAAGAATGATGATGCGGACCAGCCCGGTTTCCTCCTCTTCCTCACCTGTCTGCAGATGTCTTTCGCCTCCTCGGAGAACTTGTCGGAGTACTCCTCCTGGTCCTCGCGCACTCGTCGGTCCACCTCCTCCCGTTTGACGCGCTCCTTGCGCTTGCGGAAGGGCGACTGGCCCTGGATCATCTCAAAGATCAGGCAGCCCAGCCCCCACCAGTCCGGGCTGAAGGTGTAGCTCTCGTTCTGGATCACCTCCGGAGCTGGACGAGGACAGGACAACCACAGCAGTTATTGGAAAGTACACGCTGAAACCAATATGTGGAAAAAAAAAAAAAAAAAGGCTTTGCTGAGGAAAAAGGCCATCGGGAGGCTGAACGGGATTAAAATTCTTACCCATGTATCCCACTGTGCCCACTCTCCCTCGTATCGTCTCTCCTTCGGGGATCTGAACAGCCAGGCCCAGGTCTGAAATCCGGATGTGTCCTAAACCAAACCAAAACAGCCGTTACGTAACACACACACGCAGAATATCCGAACACAGGCCTGAAAAGTGCAAAGGTGAAAGCCAGCGTCCTGACAACAGAGGGAGGAGGAGTGTGAGAGCCGGGCAGATACGTGCACGACATCCCTCTATTTCCAGATCAGACGGCGAATAAATGTTACGGCCGTGTGACTCAGAGGAGAGCGTGATGTGAAGGAGTCGAGGGGATTACTCTGCAGCTCAGGAGACAGAAAGACACAGAGCTGCCTGTTCTGTTCTTTTCTAATAAACAGCTTCCTTGTTTTGTGCAGCCTGAGTTTCAGGTCACGTCAAAAATGTGGAGAACAAGTTGAATCCGCTGGCCTGTGGACACGAGGCAACCGGCCGGCTTAATCACGGATGAAATTTGGAACGTACCACGGTCATCCAAAAGGATGTTCTCCGGTTTCAGATCTCTGCAAAAGGACAAAAAGCAAACACATCAGGGAGCAGCCACGATTCTGAGTTAAAAATAGAAACCTTCTGAGAACAAGGGTATACCAAAAAAATCCTGGGTAAATATTTGTACTTGTTTTCATTCTGTTGTCCTTCATTGCCCTTAAAGTCTGCAGTCTCATGTAAATCAATGGGAGGTTTAATCTCTGCACATATTTATTAGTTACACGTGTTTTATTGCACTCGGCTTCATAACAACAATTTAACCATCCGAAACTCATTTTTATTGGAAAGTTTGAACCATTATCCTGAGTTGATCTTGATTGCTTTTGATCTTAAGTGAAAAAAAAACTGCGTTGTTTAATATAACAGCTAGAAGCCCAAAGAACTGTGGCATCCAGCTCCTGCCAGCCGCGACCACAGCGCCAACTGTGGGACTTACCGTAACACATGCAAACATCAAGGAACACGCTCTGTGTTTATAAGTGTGTATGCGGGCGCCTGAGTCCTCTACGAACACGGGTGTTTATGTTAGCATTACTGCTGGACGGGGGCAGTACACCTCAGAGGAACCAGTACATCATTAATCCAGTCACACTTCATCATCCAGGATTTTTCCTCCCGCGCTCATCCCACCGTCACACTCCCGCTGAATAAATCTCCCCGTAACGGCCTCGCCGGGACAAATAGTTGTACGCAGAGTTAGTTTATGGTTTGTTTCAGGCCTCTTCATTATGGTGGCGTGTCGGCTGGAGGGTTGTTTACTTCATCATTACATTCACTACTGCGTGTCCAGAAAATTACTGGACTGGCAGGAGAAGCCAAACATCTTGCGTCCGTAGCATTAACCTATAAAACTGGATAGTGTATCCCGTTTGACTTCTCCTATTTGGGAAAAACAGGTTTGTGTAACTGCAGACGAAGTCGGGAGAGACGACTGCTTGCTGATGCCGGCCGGATCCATCTCTGTAATTCAGCTGATCATCTTCTACCGTGACACAAACCACGTTCTGAGGTCTTGCTCTTCGCCTCCATCTCAAACATCCTCTCTCTGATATTTCTACGATCTCTCCTCAGCGAACCGCCTCAGCCTGACCTCTCTCTCTGAACTGCTCGGCCCACGCCGGGACTCCGATCGGTTCATCCTGATCACCTGCAGCCTCGGGCCAGAGGCGGAAACAGGTTCAAATCCACTAAAGTAAGCCTTTAGTAGTATTCAAAATCTGGTCCGGAGGGTTAATTCAGATTTATACACCGTTAGAAAAAGTCATGTAAAGCTTCTTTAGCGCAAGTCATCTTTCTGGACCGCAAATCACATCTGTCAAAAAACTCTTTCTGCTCTC
The DNA here is from genome assembly GCF_902148845.1 of Salarias fasciatus. Classification (NCBI taxonomy): domain Eukaryota; kingdom Metazoa; phylum Chordata; class Actinopteri; order Blenniiformes; family Blenniidae; genus Salarias; species Salarias fasciatus. Next base: position 37,300,424 of record NC_043750.1, on the reverse strand, counting down.
AAACAGATTTCAGATGTATTTTTCAGCATTTAGTTTTGATTTCAGTGCAACTTGTAGTCCGAACAATACAGTGTATGTTTCTTAGTGCCTCTGTAAAAAGCAGGAGTGTCAAACATACGGGCCGTGGGCCAAAACCGACACGCAAGAGGCTCCAATCCAGCCTGCCAAACCGCCAAGCAAATTGTAAAAATTTCAAAGAAAACAGTGATTTTCTAACACTTAGAGAGTAGCTGAGATGACAACACTGAGCTCAGACATCGACGATGCTGCCGTGAAAGTAAGATTGTAAAAATATGCATGATGCATCAGCCATAGGAGAATTTTATGGACATTTCATTGTACTTTGTGAACAATGTGATCATTAAAACTGGCTTCATTTTGAGATTCTAGTCATTTTAAGGGTCTTAGTTTTTGTTGCTCGTTGTCCTGAAGCTGCAGCGACACGTCTGCCTTACCTGTAGACTATTCTCTCACGGTGCAGGTCCTCAAGGCCACAGCAAATCTCAGCAGCATAGAAGATGGCCCGTTGCTCATCGAAGCCAGAGTTGCCCATGTTGTAGATGTGAAACTTTAAGTCGCCGCCATTCATTATGGTCAGAACCAGGCACAGCGCATCCTTGGTCTCATAGGCATAAGCTAGACTAACCTGCAGGGGGAGGGGGGTGAAGAGATCCGGTGTAGGAGGGGGGCGAAACGGGAAGGAAGGGTGAGGAGGGAGGAGAGGTGAGAGAAAGGATGGCTAGAGGAACACCAACGCTTCATCTGGTTTGTTTAAAACAACAGTAATCATCCATCACCCAAGCACAAATGTACACAAAAGACAACAAAGACATACCACAGATCATCCATCACACTTGCCGCACTCATTCCCACCACCCAGCCCAACTTCCCAGAATCCCCCTGGGTCAGTGACACGCGGGCCACGGCGTGTGCATGTGATTTGTACAAGCAGGATGTTTCTGCCATCGGGAGGAATCCAATCTGCTCTGGAGCAATGGGTCAGAAACGAGCCATAAGAAGATCCTCCCACAGGCCAAGTCAGCACAGATGTGTCCCAAATCAAACAGCCTTTCATGCCCAAAACGATCAAATTTTGAGAAGTCAGGTTTATGCATTGAAAAAGGAATTTTACTGCCAAATACATAAAAAAAAAAAAAAAAAACGTGATGCACTGTTTACTGCGACACCTGGCTCTCAGAATGGACTCCTGCAGCTCCGGTAACGGTGGGATCAGACCACACAGGTCACCTTCCACTCCCCGGCACGCTTCAAAGAGCCTCAGCCACTCATCATCCTGAAGCCGGTTCAACTATTTTCACCGCCGCTGATGGATGCGGAGCGCTTCAGCCTGGAAACACGCCACCACAATTAACTTTGAACTCGCCAAAATCCTCATACATCACTGTTTAGTGGTCACAATGTTTTGCCCGATGGGAGTATACTCCTTTCGTTCTGAACCTTATCAAGACAATTTATAGCAGCTGGAAGTCATTTCTAATTCCAAATATAATTAATAAAATCTGTCTGAGTCTCTGATCTCTGCACTGGTTCTCTTCAGTCACAGCAATCGACGCAGAAGTGATATTCCTTTGTAAGGTAATGAACATCACGATCCCTTATCTAGAGTAAGTCAGACTTCTTTCACTGGTGAAAACATTTATTTCACGTTTTGTTTTTTTATCAAATTGCCACAAAACACCAAAAAAAATGAGGCTCAAAGTGTGGCTACACTATCCATTCCTCACACACACACACACACCCCACACCATGGAACCATGTAAAAGTGGATGATTTAAATATACAGTCGGCTGACGGTATGCATGGAGTCAGCTGAAAGCATGCCTGGACTAACAGTATGCAGCGATGACAAAAAGCTAAAGAAGATGAGCGAGGGAGAGAAAACGAGCGCTTGGAGAGAGCACTTGACTCTTCTCCTTGCTACCGCTGTTTGGTCAGTGTTGCTAGGCAACAGGGCTGCTCTCGTAGGTAGAGAGGCACATGAAGAGTCATCAGTTCTGCCTGCAGCACACACACACACACACACACACACACACACACACACACACACACACACACACACACCACACACACACACACACACACACGTCCCAGGTGACAAAAGCAGCAAGTCTGTAACCAACCCACTCGTGTGTGTGTGTGTGTGTGTGTGTGTGTGTCGTACACATGCTTCTGGCATGACTCATTCAAAACAAGGACGCACAACACACTGCATCAGAAAGCAACAAATCCAGCACACGCACACACTACAACAGGACGCATATTGCACACACAGACACACTGAAAGAACATACACACAAGAAGAGAAACACACACATTGCGACACACACATCCTGTATGACATACGCAGTATGACACACACACACACACACTACAGCACAACACATACACACACTAATATCCGCGTTGCACATTCCTGTAAAGCAGTCCAGCACAGATACACACAGTACAAACAGTCCAAACATTTACATCATTCCCGTCCCGACATTTGAAAACGGGCATTCACTTCATTCGGCCGTCTTACATAAAGAGTGAGTGTGTGTGTGTTTTCCCATTTAATCCTGATGTCAATAGGTGGTAGTAAAGTAGAACAAAAGGTCAAGCATTCTCATTTTCCATGATGGATGAATGGGGGTTCGATACAAAAGACACACCATCACCAGCACCTTTGGGTGATGTAGGCTCGGTTTACATGATTATTTCAAATCCAAACTGACTGACTTTAAGGTCTCAAGCTTATAATTATCTGACATCAATTAAGAATAGATATGAGAACTGCCAAACGGCAGGGAGCATTAATAAATCCAGTTCCTTCAATGCATCGCTTTGCACGCCATCGGACCGTGGGCTGCAGATTTCTCCCTCTGTGCTTCGATGCAGCGGGGAAGGAACGAAAAGTTTGATGAGTCCGACAAAAAAAAAAAAAGCATTCAAGGCTGGCAGGAGAGCGCCAGTCAAATCCTCCACAGTAACATCAGCCAAGAGCAACGCCGCCATTAAGAGCAGGACGCACGGCCGTACAGCAGTAAGGTCATGGATTCTTTTCTTTTTTTCTGTTCAGAGCAAGAACACCAACCTACTTTATTGTAACCACCATGTGTCTTTAATTCTAATAATGGAAAAATATAAAGAACATATATGCACAAAGGCAGCATTGCTGCAGCTGTGCACACGGCACCTTTAAGGCCCACGACACACAATCATCAAAACATTTACCCGACGCTTAAATCAATGCATCACTCATACCGAGAAAAAGCATAAAATCATAACATCATGTCATCAAAATATAAAAACACATTGACAAATGACCGAAGGCTCCAAAATGCTGCAAAAATCTGAGTTGGCATGTTTGCATCAGTACAGACATGTTCTGAAAATTCAACTGTATATCTGGAGTTTGCATTTAAACAAATTTAAAGCAATGATCATTATATTTAAAACCGATTCATAACAATAGATTTTTTCTTAAGTGAGTCAAGATACATTAAAAATGCTAATGTAAATTCAGAATTCAGCCATATTTGGATAAAATTTTATAGTCATTCAGAAAATATTAAAAAAATATTTGACAAACAACCTAGCAGCAGTATTACTTTCAACAAAAATATAGGTTCATTTTTCATTAAAACTTCATATTCAATCAAATAATCACTTCTTTTTTTTTTTTGGTTACGTAATTGAGTGATTTCCAACCTTTTTCTGAAGGGACCTGAATTTCCCCCCATTGTAAACTTGGACAGCCCTGAACCCTGAACACGCCGCCATGTTCTCTCCCGCTGCTGACTCTGCGAGCTCAGTGAGTTTGGGTTCAGCGAAAATGTTTCTGTACTTTACATTAAACCGTCAGAAGCGGAGCTGCAGCTTCTGTCTCTGCAAACATGCCATCAGCTTGGATTTGCAGGATCCTGAAGCCACGATCAACAACACACACACACACGCACACATATACACACATGCATCGACAGACAAACATTGTGTAGAAAGGTTGAATAAGAAAAAGGTAGTACTTACTACAAAACTACTGTTAACTTTTTCTAAAATGCGTTTTTCGTTTAGTGCCATTGCTTCACCTTTTCTTTTCTTCACCCGCTTCTTTTCCAGTTTTTTACAGGCGTACATCTTACCGGTGGCACGTACTTGGCAGGCACAGACCTGGAAAACAAGCAGCGAGGGAAGAACGTGATCACGCTGGCATCAGGAACGCCGTGAAACCCTCCAGTGATGGAAGCGAGCTTCGTCACGTCACAGATTCTTCCAGCTCGTGTCGCCGGAGTGAAGACAGACACTCTGCTGTATTAACTAGCTGCTAAAGGTTACCTGTAACTTCAATCATTAACAGCTCAGTCCCAAAAGCAACGCGGTTTTAATACGTACGACACAAGACAGGACGGGATCATTTAAAGCTCATTTCTGGATGGCGGAGACACTCACCTCGCCAAATCCACCTTTTCCTAGTACTCTATAATGTCTGAAGGTGTTTTGGTTACTGGTTGCCTGCGGGGACAGAAGAAACGACAGAAAAAGAGAGAATGAATGCGGCTCTTGCAGACCGCGTGACGTCGCAGACAGAGTAATGGTCTAATGTATTATTAATTGGCCCTGATGACTGCTGTTTCCACCCGGCTCCGCTCGCCCAGCCATTATGCAAAGCATCATCAATTATTAACCGCTCGCACAGGAACGGTGATGGGCGGCACCACCTCTGTGCTTCAGAGCAAACATCACTCCTGCTGCTGGCCTGTATATACTACCATGTTTATTTCCTCTGCGGTTTATTAACAGTTATTGTTTGAACACTGGCTGGTAGCCGGACAGAGAGAGAGAGAGAGAGAGAGAGACTGAGCTCTGCCCTCGGCAAACACGCAGGACGAAGGACAATAACCTGAATAGGAAATAGTCCGCGCATACGAAATCACAGGTGTCATTTGGAGCACAATGGCTGGCAAAGTTTGCTTTGCCGAGGGTGTAATCTGCAGCGGCGACGTACCTCTCCAACCATTTCCACTGCAGGAAGCGTGAGAAGTACATGGACTCCTGGTAGGAGGAAAATGGAGCTCCACTCAGATAATCACGAACTATTCTGGAGGGAGGGAGAAGGGAGGGGAAAAGGGAGGAGAACAGAGGGGAGACCGCTTTAATAAGAAGATAAGCATGGGAAAATGAGAAACTGGAGAAAAAACATTCATCAAACATGCATTTCTTTACTTTCTACGCGTGGTTACAGGAAAAGGAGAAAGATTCATGACATTATTTTTAACCTGTTACACTCATATTTAGCATTAAGTGCACATATTACAAGCAGTGGGCTGACGGGGCATCCAGATTCAAGCCTGTCAACCTCCAAACACAAGCTTGCCTCTCAACATTGTAGAACAGGGGTGTCCAACATAAGGCCCGTGGGCCAAAAGTCAGCCTGCAAGAGGCTCCAATCCAGCAAACAAGCAAATTGTAAACATTATTTTACTATTGGGCCGGAAGTAAAGTGAGTGTGACACCTCCAGTCTCGACAAAACATCAAGACAGTAACACAGGGCTTCATGTTTTTCCTCATCTGTTCCAGTTCAAAAGCATTCTGAGTGGAAAGACGGAGAAAACGTCAAACGCCTCAGAACGGAGACATTCCACTCAGCTGAACCGGGAAACTGGACACTCTTTTGTGGGGAATTTTTCAGTTTTTTAACCAAGCACAAGGTTCAGCGGAACATCTAATCTCAAGTGAGCGAGTGTGTGTAAAGCTATCCCGTTCACATTGACCTACGGCAGCCTGCCTGCCGAGAGCCAGAGGGGCGTGGCGTCCTGAGCGGGGGTCACGAGGGGTCGCGAGGGGATCGCAGTCTCCTCGACTCCCAGCCAGATGTCAGCCGTCACTCCGCCGAGAGTTGTTACAACATGACTTCTTGACACAGGTCCGTCAGCCTCGTATCCAGAGTGGTTTTTAACACCGCAGATGTTGTTTGACTTGAAGACTCTTCTCTCTTTAGCACCGAGGTATCAAGACAGTCAGCTGCCAAACTGAGCAGGACGGCAAGCAGTTCGCCTTTCGCAGGGTTGAGATTTCACAGGAAAAACAGAAATCTCTCACAATATCTTCTATTTAATGCCTTAAATACCAACTCTAAGTATCAGCTTCTCACTTCCACTGGCATCTTCTTTAGACTTCTTTTCCCAAATATATAAATCAGAATTGAAAATCCTTAACATCAATTTTCTACATGTAGTTTCATTTTTCGTAATGTTTGATACTTTCGCTCATTATCTTCATGTGTTTGCATTTTCGTGTATTTGTAATTTTGTGTTTTGTATTTTGAGTTCATACTTAGTGAAAGCTGAAGCAAACGGGAGCGAACATAATGTACACTAGAAACAATCTTGAATCCAACTGTTCTGCAAAAATCACAACATCCTGAAACAATAGATGGAGCAAGTTTGATGACTGTGTGAATGTGCAGCTAAACCCCTGACAGTAGTGTTGCATAAAAGTTAAAAAAAAAAAAGAACTGCCTGGATTCTAACCATGTGAGCGTGATGCTTCCTGTCCCATCATATCAAGCAGTAAAGGAAACGGTTGATGTCAAGTAGATTTTCAGTCAGTATGGGATTTTCTCCACTGCTCAAGTCAACATAGACCGAGCGCCATGTTTAGAGGAGAGGTTCCTGCAGGTCAGACGGACGGCGCGGATCTAAAGCTGGACTTTTCCTGAACTGTGAGAAACATCAGAAATCACGTTGGCCACGCTCTGACTGCTGCTGAGAGAGTTACAGCACATATTCCTACTCTAACCACCCAAAAAGTTCGAGGAGATGCTCATATTTGGCTAAGAATTTTTCCCTGACCATTTTTTTTTTTTTTTTTTTAAATGACTTCATCAGCATGGAGCAGGAGGAGAGCTGCCTGTGGTCAGCAGCCGGCCCGAGTCGCTGTTCTTGGCGTAGAGAGTCGGAGGGTAGAGAGTTTCCACCAGGGAACCCTTCACTGGGTAAAAGAGCTGAATGAAGTCATCGCGGGACCCCGCTGGTCTGTGAAGGACGTGAGCGTCCGTCGTCTACCCCGAAAACATGTGGACTGTTTGAAGAACAGCAGGATTTCTTCTGCTTCTAAGCCTTAAAGAGATTTCAGATCGTCTCATTAATGAAGCTCATAACTGTGGTATCGTCCCACATAAGCGCCTGAAAATGAAGAGTATAATATGCTCATGCAAAGTAACATAATTCAGATTAGTTGTATTGATTTATGTGTGTTTTTATGAAGTTATCACATCTTTATTGGATTTGTGAGAAAATTAGTTTGAACGTGAGCTTTGCCTTCAAATCTAGTTTAAACTCTGACATCTTCAAGTCTGTGATCTGTTTCAATATCGTAGGGCCTCGACATCACATTTTGCAACACTAAGTGTGAAATCTGATTGATAAGAAGACGTATCAAGGTTGGGTTAAATGAGAAGACGGTGTGATGAAGAGCTGATGAGCTTGTTTTTCCCAGGCCTCGTTCACACGACAATGTTTTAGAGAGAAAACTCTGTGTTCTGAAAACAATGTCCGTTCACACGGAAACAGCAGAAACTCTGAAAAGAAGCAAAGAACAGTGAGCACACTGACGTTCATGTGGACAGATGAACAAGTGGTCCAGTCTGGACTGGGAGTCACGACACTCTGGGGTCTGTTTAGCCCTGCCTGCACAGAAGAACTGTTTACCACGGCCGTTTCCACACATGCGTTTTCAAAAAGCCACAATTTCCAGCGGCTCCAAGCACGCTTTGCATTCTCACTTGAAAACACTGTCGTGTGAACAGGCCCTTTTAATAAAGCTTCTAAATCTTCCCTATATTCAGTTCTTGTTGAAATCATGCTGTGGGTGGCTGTATAGAAAGAGTGAAATAACAATGAAAAGGAAGCTTTCTCTGGCTAGATTTCCCATCAAGGCTCACTTATCTCATTAACAGGCTTGAGAAGGGCTGCAGAGCTGCGGCTGTCTCAGAGCGGCGCTGCAGACAAGACATGACTGGGAGCAGAAATAACACAGCCACAATATGGCTTTTGTTGCTCGAAGTGGGAGAGGAAAAGAAAGGGAAGAAAAATCAGCAGAGAGACCTCTGTCAAAACAAGCAACGCGGCTCCGCCGCGATACACTCACACACGAGCAGGCCGCGAACACACTCCGCTCCGGGATGACATAACCCCATGTTCCACTGCAGCACCAGAAAATCCACCAGTGAGCTAATACATATTTGTTAGTGGGAATGCGGCGCTGCCAAAAGTCACGTTTCCACGTGCGGCACCACGCTTTCCTAAAGGCTTTCCCCTCTGAGGGGAAAAAAACACTGAGTAAGACCCGGGTCAGAATTACACATCGGAATAAAAAAAAAAAAGACTAAAAGAAAATCAAACAGGCACGCTGGAATTATTAAAAAAAAAAAGAAAGAAGTAATGATAGTGGAAGGAAGAAGTGATGACCGAACCTGGGGCTGCAACACGTGACGGAGACCTCGTGTTGGAACCCCTCTTTCCTCAGCGCCGTCTTTCCATCCGGTCTATCCCCTCACATTTCTCCAAATCTCCGCTCATTACTTCATGGGAGTTCCTTCACACCACCTCCAAACACCGAGATTTCTTCATCTTTTACTCACTTTGGAGTTCTAGAAAGTTTCATTTCAATGCTGACGAAACTACCTTTTACATTCAAGTGTCAAAGATCAGTTTTGTCTTTTAAAAGTCCTTATAAATCAAATTTATATTAAACAATTAAGAACAAAACATTAAAAAGTGGTTTCTACTTTTCTGAGAAACTTTCAGTTGTGGTCCGAAGTTTGAGTTTATTTTTGCAATAACGATGAGCAGAAGCTGTAAAAGTCACAATGTTTCCGATCAGAACTCTGAGTTTGAACCAAGTGGAAGACACTGAGGCTGTGTTCGAAACCGCATACTGTCTACTACATCCTTACATACTCATACTATCCATCCTGCATCCTGCTTACTCAGTCCATCAAACAGTATGCGAAGCGTTTACACTTCAGCATACTACATAATAACCCACAATGCATTGCACTTCTTCCATGAGCAGAAATCCATCTGCTAAAGCTGATTTCACTTTAGCTCTAAACTCGTCAAATGTATAACTTCATCGAGATTTTTTTTTAAATTAGGCGACAAAGTGGTGGTTTAGAGCCCGAGTGTGTCGTTTATTTGTCCGAATATCAGCCGTTTATGATTTTGTTTGGACGAATTCGGCGAAATTCAAGCCAGCCGCAGTGAGCAACGCACTTCCGGTTATTTTCACCAAAATAAAGCACCCCTTTCCCTTTCTCATGCAAAAAAACCTCAGTGATAAATATGTGCTTTTACTTTGAAAACAAGAAGGCAATCTTCAGCAATATATCTCGCTTAACATCGCCGTTTGGACCGGTGTCCCGTTAACGGACCACTTATTATGCCAATTATGATGCTTTACCGACGGAGAGTTTTTTCGGCTCTTCAACAAAGATCGGCTCGCCGTCTTCGGTACATCATGGTCGCTTTCAGCATGGACTTGTTCTCAGATGTAAGGGTTTTTTTTTTTGTTTTTTTGTTTTTTGTTTTACTATTTTTAATCATTGTCAATCCAATCAAAAATCTCGTAACATAACATACCTACGCACAAACAATGGAGGAAGATTAAATCTAGAACCATACTCAGCTTGCTAAATGTACATCATGAAGAAACGGTCATTGTGAACTGAATAAAGTTTATTCAAATGTCCGTCGCGTTGCATCTTGGACAATTTCAGTATGAGTAGTGAACACACGATGCATACTCAACATTTCTGGCGAATGCAGTATGCATCCGGGAACTTCTCGCATACTCAAAATCGCATACTGCCAGTGTGAACACACTGCATACTCAATAAGTTAGTATGAGTAGTACGTAAGTATGCGGTTTCGAACACAGCCTGAGTCTGGATTTCAATACGGATGACTACATGTTAACATAAAGAGAAAGGCTGCACGACATTCGGTTCACAGGCAGTACGATATAATGATCCCATTTTGGCACAAACACTGATGAAGACGATGTTGGTTTTGGTGTTTTGGGATTTTAAATTTATAAATAAGTGTTCTTCTCTTGCCCCCAATTTACACTGGAAGTGCATTTCGGGA